>NC_055680.1:7075115-7377012 GCF_017976325.1 Chelmon rostratus | reverse complement strand
CATGCAAGGTGAGGTGATTTACTCTAGTAAACAGGAACAACACTGCTTTGCTCCCACTAAAAGGTGCATAGATAGAAAATGACTCATTTTCTGTATTGCAGACATGGTGTTTCAACCTTGAGTGGTAGAGCGCCTGATCCCAACGTGGCACATTAAGCTCTTTGCTTCCAAGATGAATTTACAACATAATTCTGTCTTCTGCTTATCGTGATAAATGGAGGCGGCTTTAGTTTAGTCCATATGTCATTATATTCTTGGCTTGCAGAGCAATGTGGCATCACATTAAAGTCTTCTTCTGTGCCAAATGTCAAATGTAGCCTTCATTTGACATTTAGCCTTGTGAAGGCAGCATACCATCAGCTTTTGAGAGCTTAAGTTCACATGATGTTAGGTTGTCATCAGCCACACACAGCAGCAAGCGAGAGCAACCAACAGAATGTTGGGAGAGCCGCTGTGTGAATTGTTGATTCTCAGTGCGATCTATGCTACGGGCATCTCTTTCTCATCGCAAACAGTTGTTTGATTCGCTTAATGGAGCTTTAGTTGTAATGCGAGATAACAGAATGTCCGGCTGCATATGTGTGATCACATGTGCAGACAGACACAGCTGCAGAGATTAACCAGCGTTTGAATTATAGGTCTGTCACATTGATCCGTGTGGTAGCTCTCAGCGCTGCAATTATGAAAGCACATTGCCATATGAGGTCTGCGAGTGGGACGATTTCCCTGCATGTATGTGTGTGTGTCTCTGCATGACTGAATGAGGTTGAACTCATCTTTATCTCTCTGTGAAAGGGGTGAATATATGTGCATGTAGTTGTATTTAGTTCATACTGTAAATGCTTTCATGCTTGAATACTTGTTGTGACAATGGGTATTGAGAGTGTGTGTCCATGTGCGTTTTGTGTGAGAGGACCAGTGATTGACTTTGACATTAATTTCACATGAGAGGACACAAAGGTCACTCTATGATCTTTTTCATACACTATGTAATATATAGTGCTGCATGTCCGTCCACCAGCACATATGCTGTACAGTATATCCACACGCCATACATGCCGTTTCTCATTGTGTCCCTCTTCTCTCTCTGGCTGATGAGGTCTGATCCCTGGATGCTTTTTCCTGTCAGGTCCTTTTGCCCTTCACCCTAGACTGTACACCCACCCACTCTTCTTTTCTCCCTTTTATTCCGCCTATCATCCCACTGTCCTCACCCTTTCTTTCATGTTTTCTCTCTTTGCTGATTCTCTTTTGGCTTTTATAGGCCTCAACGGTGTCACAAAGCGTGCTTTTCAAATAAATGGTACTGAAAGCTGCTTTGAATCAATAAAAATGGCAGATTAGAATTAAGAAGAAGGTTTAATGAGAATAAAACAGCCATTTATCAGAATTAAAAGAAACTGAACCGTGTGTTAAAGATAATGTTGAGAGATAACGGTGATTTTGACCTCAGCGGAGCACGTTGCTCGGAAAGCCTTGGGGGCTCTATGCTATGGCTGGGTTATGTTTGGTCTGTAGCCTAGACTCTGCTAAACGTGGGAGGATTCTGCTTGAGGGGAATAGAAGGGAAATTAATTCTTTAACAGTGCAGAGAAGCTAAAAAAACAAGTCATGTAATCTGCGGTGTGCTCTCTGTTTTCTGTCAGAAATCTGCAATCTGCAGCTGAGCAGTGCACATAAAGGGAAGCTGATCAATGTTTTCATATCATCGCCTGCATGTCAAATTTATTGCAATTGGGAAACTATAAATTTCTGGAGCCCCCTCTGGTCTTATGGCTCGTCGTAGATGCTGTGAATAAAATACTACCACTGCCGCCTGGTGACTTAACATAGTGATTTTTGACTCCTTGGATGTGACGGAGTTCGACCTGCACCGGTGGCTTTCCAATCAAACAAATCATCTGTCTCTCGGTTCAGAGGGAGGGGGAAAAATGAATGGTCGTGTTGTGCACACAGATTTATTTCAATTGCTTATGAGTCCATTAATTTATCACCCAGGGGTAGTTGTTTTAGTTTATTAACAGTTTGTGTGGCTCAGTGAATCAGATGAATTTAGCTTTCTGAGCCATATTCAGATCAGCATCATACATTTCAAATTCACACCTGGTTTGTGGAAGCAGCCCACAAAAATATAAGCTATGTAAATAACATCCCCATTATGTGGCATTCTCAGTTTCAGGGTGCATTACCTCTCACTGTGAAAATAGCTGCGTGCGCTGTTTAGTGTTCTTCTCGGTATCTTGTCTGAGAAGAGTAGCCACGGAATAGCTTGTGACCTTCTCACTTCAAGGACTTTCTGTCGCGTTTCCACCCTGTATTTTCCCTCTTCAGCTCCCCCTGCGTCGCTCCATTCTTCCCTCCCACCTAGCACTCGTCTTAAAATAATGTACATATTTTCCACATCCTCTCCCCCCCCTGCTTCAAGCACTGCTTCTCCCCCCTCTTCCCCCCATTTCCATCTCACACTCCCTTCTCTCATCCTTCTATCTTTCCGCCATCTCTCTTCCCCACCCTGCCCTTTTTTTTCTGCCTCTCATACGCCATTTAGCCAAGCAGTTGAGCTATGAAAGTTGTCAACACAGCGACCCTAACCATTACCATGCAATATGAATGAACCAAACACAATCAACACCGGAAAGCGTGGATGGAGGATTGCCACGTTTGAGGGACAGATGAATAAATTATTACCGAAGGGATGTGACAATGTCGGCAACCGAGTGACGCAGTGAAAGGTGAAGAGCCAGGAGGGCGAGAAAGTCGTCACGCTGTGGACTTCTGGTCACTTGAGGCACCCAAAGCAACTTGGATAATTAGCTTTGCTGCGTGGAGTCACCTCTGTGCCCTTTTCAGAGTCGATACAGAAGCCCCACAACAATCTTAGAGGAGCAAATGGCTGAACAGCCGAGTTTTTTGGATGCTGCAGTGGCATTAAACTTTGAACTGAAAGTCGTGCGGTGATAGCGCTGTTCAAAATGCTCTCTGCCACTCGCTCAGTGTAAAAGAGCTGCTGTGTGTCAGCAGGAGGGGGCAGGAGTCATACACTGTAGTGGAAAGGCTACTTCTTCCATAAAGGCAAAAATCTATCTGCCATCTCGCACATAGCAGTGGAGCATCAAATAAGTGAGGAAGACAGCAGAGCAGAGATGGGAAATGGGGGGTGGACAGAAAAGGAGGAGCTCAAGGCATCAAGACAAGGAGGAGAAAGTTTCTTTCACTGAGCGTGGAGAGAGCAGAATGATGGGTGTTTGTGAACAAAACAGAAGCAAAGATCCTACAGGTCAAAGCAGTAATGGGTACGCCCGTGTTTTGCATCTCTTTGACTTCATTTTCTGTTCTGGGGAGAAAATAGACAAAGGACAAAGGCACAGAAGGGCTTTCTGTCTTGTTCTCTCATCTGCTTTTAATGGAGCTTTCAGAGCAGGCGAGGAGAGAGCGAGAGAAGGCGAAGAGGATACAAGAGAGCAACGGAAGCAAATGAGGGAGGATAGACTGTGTGCACTGAGAGACGCTGAGCAGTATTAAGAACAACCGCTACTCAGCTTTTATTTAAAGGTCTGACCCGCAATAGCAGTGTTGCAGCCCGTGCTGTTGCGCTGTGCTGGCACTATGACTGGTGCTGTTCATTGCAGCGCAGGCAGTTTCCACTTATGTGACAACTAAATCTTCTTAAATCAATTCACACTCTGAGTGTGCATCTAAATTTTATAGGAATGTAACAGGCAGCAGTGTGTCTGTGATCTTCTCGCTCTGCTGCGACTGCACGTTGCTACGTGTCACTTTGATTATGAAGGTGAGACTTCTCTGTAGAGGATACAGGCTACAACATTGTATAGAATTGAGTATTATAATATATAATTTAGAGAATATTGTCGATCCAAGACGAACTGACAGAACAATTACAAATCTTTCTGCTACATCAACACCATGGACAGCGGATTAATTGATACACAGCACAGTTCGGCTACTGATGCAGTATATCAGAGCCGTAGTCGGGTCCATAGATTCTGGTTTGCACAAACCTCCGTCAGATGAAGGATCAATGAATCAGGCAGACTAGACTAACATATTCAACTGAACAATCCCCTCTGCCCCTGCACACTCTCAACTAGAGGGGGAGGGGAGCAGGTTAACAAGGGGTCTGGAATCCCCGCTAATCCCCCCTCAAATCACCTACTGATTTAAAATTATGAAATCAAAAAGAAAGCAGAGCTTGCAACTCCGCTTTCATGCTACACAGCTTAGTACACAGCTTTACAATTGTACTGCAGCTCTACTTGATAGATTATTGAATAATTGTCCATGTGATATATTTGCAGAGTTGTAAAATCCTCTTAGATATTATAAATCACTGCAGTGTTTTGGCATCTCTATGCAACCCCACTTTCTGACTTTGTATTTCCACCTGTTCCTGAACGTAGCCTGTTTCTGGTCTGAACGCCTGCTGATCTAGCGCCCCCTGAGGCTGAAAGATCTCTTTACAGTGAATAACTGATTCTCTAGGTTTGTATCAAGCTTTGCATTGAAAACACGTCACTACAAGTTTGACATTGGTTTCCATGCTGCATTTAAGATAATTATGCAAGTTATATATATTTTCAGGATTTATTTCACAAAAAAGTCATTTAAAAAGTAAACAGTCATTTACTCTAATTCATATACATTTTTAATTTATCTGTGATGATATAAATATTAATTTAGGTTAATGCAAGGTTAGTTTTTAATTGGCAGCTCTGAGTGAAGGAGCTTTGCTGCTGCCCTGGAAGCAAAACACTGGAGAAAAATTTGCATGTTGTGTTGATAATGGAATATCTCAGCTCATACGTATGTCAGGTGCTGACTATATTGTCTGCATTTCCTTTAAAAATGGCACTGTTTGCCATGCTTTGACATTCAAGTTGCTAGATGTGCTTTAACAAGTGAAACAACATGCAACAGAGCTAGCAAAATACCGTCTATAGGCAAAGAGGAAGACAGAGAGAGAAGAGGTACAGAGGTGGAAAATAATAAGACTGAGGCGCGGGCTCAGGGATGGATGGGGAGATGAGGATGAGGAGTGATGGATGTCATAGCAGGAGGATGGCGGCAGCCCTGTTGACAGAATGACAGGGAGGGATGGACTGCGTGCTTTGGGATCAAGCAAGCAGGGAGGGAAACAGAGGGGGGAGAGTATTAAAGCAGCACCTTGACATTTTGTATTTTAATCTGTTTTTTCTCCGGCAGGCTCTCTTCACATCCAACATACCCGCAAACCTTTGGCGCGTAAGCTCTGTGATCAGTGTAGCTCGGTGAGATGTGAAGCTGATTCCAGGAAGCACGAGCAGAGAAGCCTTTACTCCCGTAGTGCGATAAGTGGATGATGAGGACAATTTACTGAAGCCCCGAATCATGTTACTCCTGTAAAGTAAAGAGGGGGAAATACGGCTTTGTCGTACAGTGCAGGGGAAAACAGAAGCGCGGAGGGGGTCTGATGGATTTTTACACTGTACAGACGTAGAGGAGTGAATGTGATGCGTCGAGTGTATTTTTTTTCATATCTGATAGCATCAGAAAGAGAGCAGCGATCACACTTCTTTTGTCTGACCATCCATCTGCTGATTTATCCATCATTCTTTCACAGGTACATCCATTTATCTGTGGTTCGTCACCCCGCCGTGGCTGACCATGTCATCTATCCTCCCTCTCTTCCTCTCTCTTTCCCTTTTTCTTCCTGTGTGTCAGTCCTACCAAACCCCATGCCTTTTCCTGCTAATTCCTCATGTCTTACTACCTTATTTGCAGATGTTTCCTTCCCTCCCTCCATCCACTCGTCCATCCATTGATCTCCTCTCTCCCATCCCCTCTTCCCTCAGCCTCTTTTAACATTCCCATCATGTCTCCACAAAGACAGCGAGTAATAAGGCCAAATCCTGCTGTTCCCCTCTCCTCCCCGTGTTCCTATTATTCACCTCCTCCGTTACTCTGCACCTCATTTCACTTCTTCCTTTTCCTGTCCCACACTTTGCCTCCTGTCTTTCCTTCCTTCCCACTGTCAGTCGACTTTGAAAGAAAAAAAAAAAGCAACTCATGTAGCTCGAGAGGAATGGGAGCCCCTAGTCTGGCAGTGTTTAGAGCCTGGAGGGAGCTTCAAGACCTGACTTCTTCATCCGCTTCCCTCCGTCTTCCATTCCTTATCAGTCTAAATTTGAATATCAGAAAAGGATTTAGCTGCCATCCCATAATTCATCCCATAAATCAAATTGTCTTGTCGCCTCGATGTGCCAACCACAGTTACTCACATCTGTCTCTCTATTTCCACCGCCCCACCCCAACATGCAGCTTTCTGTTGTTTGTTTCTTTTATTGGAACACATTTGCATGCGTCACTCATGTATTAATAATACATTTTACAATGCCTGTGTGTGTGTGTGTGTGTGTGTGTGTGTGCGTGTGCGTGCGTGCGTACGCGTGCATGTGTAAGCTTGTCTGTTTCTTTGTGGGTCTGCGTGTGTGTGCGCTGTATCCTCCAAAGAACAATTTTGAGTTTGGAAATAGGTTGAGTCCTAATTAGAGGAAGTGTGTTTGTGTTGCTTCACACACCATCGTATACACCTTCATTTGCACACCATACACACCCTGCACCCCACGTCAGCCCGTCCCATTGTCAGTGTCATGATTTGTCGCCATTATCTTTCATTTTCTTCATTGACATAAACAAAGCAGGCAGTCACCTATGTAATTGGTGGTGAAAGAGCTCGGGTTGCTTTGTGCTCGTTAAGTTTGAACAAATCAAAAGTTCTGCCTTCAAATTACTTCCTCAACACTTTATTTTTTTTCCCCCCCTGAAAATGTCACATGCTGTTAATGACATCTAAACGTGAACCTTTTCAAGTGTTTTTGGTCTGATTTTTATTCTGTGCTTGACTGCAACAAATAAACCAATAAAACAGTCAAGCTTCCAAACAGATTCTGATGCTGTGCATGAGTTCAGGAGCTAAATTACTATTAAAAGTTTAATATGGAACATAGTAAAACATTCTCAACAGAGGTATGTTGAGCTTAACAGTTCCCCCATAAAAAGTGGGTATAAATGAGTGATTACATAATGCACATTTATGCACATTTTGAAGGATCTCATTAGACGTGGTTGATGGAAAAAGGAAAAATTCCCACAAAAAACTGCAAAAAAGTTTTTACCCCTGGTTTTTACCTTGTTCGAAAAAGTTGGACACACCTCTTCTGAACAAGTTGTGACGAAGCAAACCTTTAACTGGCGTGACTGTTCAGCTGATTTCGCTCTGAGAGGAGAAGAAGCTGATTCCTCTGTAAGAAAATTCCTGAAGACGTCTCTGTTTTTCTTTCTTAGATGTTCAAGGCGACTGGTTTTGTTTTTCCTCCTTCAGGGGTTATTGGCGATTGGCAAACAACCGGTTTTGTTTCCAGTTTACAAACTCTGCTTCTTATGCAGTTTTAATACAGCCATGTGTATTCTTTGCATAGCCGAGTTCTTCTGCTCCAAACCAGTTGATGGAAATGTGTCTAATTTGCATTTTGTTTTCTTTTTCTGCAACGGAGTTTGCTTCAAATTCACTTGACAATTGGAAACTTTCCATTTTATCCGTGGGTCTCAACCTAATAACCTGAACTAGAGGTGTAAAAGCACACTAAAACTTGACAAGTGAGAAATGCACAGGAAAGAGAAAAATAGGGATTTTTCGAGAAAAATCGAGCGACATGTGTTCAGACTCTGTTCACGTGCCGCCTTGTTAACGCCAGTAACATCCAGGACCCCTGACCAGTTGTTAGAACACCGTGAACACACACCTGCAGGAGGGCAAACCACCAGCACCGCAGGTACAGACACACACGCGGCCGTACAGGGTGTAATTTCCAAAGAAGCCACCTTTGACCTTGAGAAGGTCATGCGTAGAGAGCCTCCGACGTGAGCTGACTGGATGCAGAGTGTGTGTCTCTGCGAGTGTATGTTGTGCTGGTGTGTGACAGAAAGAACCTGTCGCTGTGTCCTTTTCCCAGCTGCACTTCTTCTGCCGTTTTTCCACATAATCTCTGGTCAAATCTCATCTATTTTTAAGTATGTTGCAGTGCCCCCCACCCCTCCCCACTTCCTGCTCGTTCTCTGCCACTCATCACCATGGCAATTATGGGCCCAAATTAGCCCTGTATTTTATGGAGTGACATTTCTCCCTTTCCTCCATTAGAGCACCCTACACTCAATTCTCTGCTCATGCATTAGGTGGTATTGTCCAATTACTGTCTCACTTTCTTTTCCTTCTTTCCCTTCCCCTCTCCTCTCTCTACATGTCATCCCACCATGTGTAATTTCATTCATTAAAATAGCCAGACAAAAATCTTTACTAATGATATACAACCTGCACAGAAATCACTAGTAATAATATGGAGTCAGAAACATTTTATTAACAAATATTTAAGAATTGAAAGTGCTGAGTAATGTTTCGTCTCTGGCCCCTGATTGTATTGTCTTTTTTTTCTCTCTCTTTTTAATTGCTTTGCACGTATGAGTCGATACAGTAAGGCTTGTTTTCCATCCTGTTCCTGCAGCTCATTCAGGAG
Source organism: Chelmon rostratus (assembly GCF_017976325.1). Taxonomy (NCBI): domain Eukaryota; kingdom Metazoa; phylum Chordata; class Actinopteri; order Chaetodontiformes; family Chaetodontidae; genus Chelmon; species Chelmon rostratus. Next base: position 7,368,445 of record NC_055680.1, on the reverse strand, counting down.
AGTCTAAAGTGCTAAAACCTGAAATCTATTGCCATTCAAAGACCAAAGCTTATTGAAAATTGGGGAAACATGCTTGAGCACACTCTGTGAAATGCTCTGTCACACTCTCAATTTCCAGTTTAACTGCTCCTGGTTCCACGTGTCGTAAAGGAAATCCCAACTATTACAGCCAATCAATGCAATAGATTTCTTGGGATCATTGCTGTTACTCAGTCTGCAGTCACTCGCAATGAGATAGAACTCCTCCCTGTGATGAGAGCAGCAATCATTACCTGTTTCAATTTTTGGGAAAGATGTTAAATCATTTCTATTGGAAAATTGATCTGTTGCAGCGGGAATAGCAAATGGATACATGTCACAGAGGAATAACAGTAGAGCAAATGAGTTTCATGACAACATTTTTAAGCAGAAATTCCAGCATTTCTTTGAGAGAAACAATCATTTAGAATTTAAAGCATGAATTCAGAAATAACCTGTAGGTCCAGAATAGCAGCAGGAGCTGCCATGTCTGCGGACTGTTGCACCCGCTACGCCTGAGTTCCCACCCGGCTTAGTTTGAGAGCTCTAACTTACTGCAAACGTGTTCCACCCGGCAAGTTCCTTACAACGTCGAGTTAAGATGTAACTTGAGCAGCGTGATAACTGGTGACATTCGAAAAATGGCATGGCCTAATAATAAAAGATCCAAAGGTCATTTTTCTTGCACCGTGTCACAACGTTGTGCTGTGCAGACACGGACACTTGAATTAGACGAGAGCAAGTGTGATTTTGCACCACTGAATTACCTTTAAAAGAACTTTTTTTCTTTTCCTGTCACTTTCGTTGATGTTACTCTATCTGACGATATATTTATGCATGGTCCTGCCTTCCTGGCCTTGGTGAAAACTGTCTGTTGTAGGTGCCAGTCTACCATACTAAGTCGGAAATAGTTGAAACGTCTGCGATAACGGTTTGATTATAATGGACCACGTCAAGTTGTAGAAGAAGTAGCGATAGTGTAATTGAGTTTATTGTGGAAGCGACTTAGTTGACTTTGCAGGATCATATTGACGTCCAGCCTAAAAGGCTATGTTGACAATTGTGCGTAAAGAGAAAGGCGAAGAATTATTAAAAGCTGTGAACTGTAAACATAGCAAGCTACATACATCGCTGTAAGAGTAATTTCCTGTTTGAAGGTCATGCCTGCAGTACTTTTTCTTCCAATTTCCATATGTCCGTTTCCATTTTTCACAGGCAGGCGGACACAAATTTAGGTCCAGTGCTGAGGGGAAAAAAATGCAGCGTTCACAACCTAATGTGCATCCTAAATATCTAGATTAGACACCTTCTCTGTGCTGAGGCTTTTCCTCAGTAAATAACTGGACGTACAGTAATAGATGTCTTATTCTCCTCCATCCTGTGTCTCCCTCCACCCCGCTATGTCTTTTTCCTCCTGTTATCCCTCGCACCCTTTTCTCTGGAGCTGTTCCATCTGCCCTCATCGCTTCCTGCTGTCACTTTATCAGTTCCCTCCTGTTTTTGCATCTGTGTTTATGTTCGTGGGCAACGCTTTTATATACAGGTGTCCGCATGCATACAGGTGCGTTAGTGTGTCTGTGATTGAATGTCCCCGCTGTCGTCGAGCCTCCTCCCAGCCTCATATTCCTGTCGTTCGTGTTGTTTTTCCAGCCGATCCGCTCTCTCCTCCCTTCCTCGTAACTGTTCTCATTTATCATTCCTCCTTTGTTTTCTCTTTCTATCTGTTCTGTCGCTATCTCCCTCCCATCTCCCCTCTTCCATTTCATATTTTCCTCCGTGCTAGTTTTCCTTTCTAGTTATTATTCACTCTTTCTCTCCCTCGCCATCATTTCTCATCTCTCTCTCCCTCGTTCCCTCTCTCCTTCTGCTCTGTCACTTGATTTGTTTTTGCGGCTTCACATTTCTTTCCATGTTTTCTTTCGCCCTGTTTTTTTTTTTCCACATTGTACCTCTTGTCTATTTTTGCTCCTTCCTCTCCTCCCCGGTTTCTACCTCCCTCATTCTTCTTCCTCTCTTTCTCCTCACCCCTCTCTCTCGTGTTGCTGATTTGTTTTTGCAGGTCTCCCTTCACTTTCTGCTTTTTTTCATCACATTTTTATGCTCTTGTTCTGTCGTTTTTCCCTCTCAGCCCCCCCCCCTTCCCCTTTCCATTTATGTGTACTCTCATTGTCTCCGTCCTCTTACATCACTGCAGCCTTTCTCAGTCTCCCTCCTTCCATTGCTCTCTATGGAAATCTTCTCCTCCATTCCTCCATCGCCCCTCTAACTCATTTATTTCTAAATCAGATGTCTTCTTCCTTCTCTTTATATACACCTGGTCCCCTGTTTCCCCTTTTCCGCTCTCTCGCTCTTCTTTATATACCTGGATGCCACTTTGTCCCTTCCCTCCCCCTTTCTCTTTTCTCTTCATCTCCCTCTCTACAGTCTCTCTGTCTGCACTGTCTTCATATCTTCAGGCTTCTTGTCTGTGTTGTCTCTCACAGACGCTCTCTTTATCCTGTAATTATTTTCTTTTCTCCAGTCTCTCAGACGCTTGTTTACCAATCTCATCTTTCTGTGTGTGTGCATGTTTATGTGTGTGTGTGTGTGTGGGGTGGAGGAATACATGCCTGTGTGCGTTCACATTAGGACACATACAGGCTGTATGCTTAAATCAGCTAGTCCCCTTGTCTGCACTGTGTGTGTGTCAGTGTTAATCAGGCACCTTGTACGTTAGCGAAGGCTTTGCGAGTCAGCGTTTTATTTTGCGAACAGCGCGCAACATAACTGTGCTTAATTTGGAGCAATTCTCAGTTGTGTGTGCGGACCATTAATTGTGTTTTTTTTTTCGAGTAGGAGTGATACGAGGGAGCTGGAGGGAGCGAAGGAGGAAATATTTTTTCAGTGAGCATTCAATCCAGTATGTTCTTAAAATGAACATGCAATCATTTTCTGAGAATACCTTTCCCCTGAAAGTGTTTTCTTTATTCTTTAAAGAAGAAAAATATCCAGGGGCTCAAAATTGCAGATCTCTCAGCATCAAAAGCTGTAATTTTTTTTTTTTTTTAGGATTTTCTTTCACAATTTTCGGAAGAATAGTTCTCCCGTCACCCCATTAACACTTGAATTACATTTATAGTTCCATTTATTGGATTTTAGGACATCGGGCTCTGATCTAATTTGTGAAATGATCAGATGTAAATCATTGGAGGGATGGTTAAGTCGGCTGGAATTAGGTTAAAGATGGTCGGTTTAAAAGGCTGGTAGTACGTGCTGAAGAGCTAAGACTCGATTGAGAGAAACTGTAGTAATTATCAAACTCTAGTTTTCTCCTAAGACTTCATAACTGACATGACGTAGCCTGATATGCTTTCAGTCGAGCAGCGTGAACCAACACAGGACTGACTCTCGCTAATGATTTCATGGTAAATATTTGAGATTTTAAAAAAAGCCTCAATAAGGAGTAAGCAAGCTGGTGAGCGAGGGCCGATTATATGCTAAATTAAAGGCTACAAATACTGTAGTAGACTAGTTCTGTGAACTCCAAATGTAGTATAGCACATGTATTATCTATGGAGTATAGCATGGCCTGTCAAATCTGGCACTGTGGTGCTTTGTATCAGTAAACCAACCAAGTTGACTCGCTTAAAGTCATTTCTATTGAGGCCAATTTTGAGAATATATGTGATGTATGTGACCCTCAGCTGCCAAGGCAGCGTAGAGAAAAATCAGCCTAAGCACAACATGAGTCTGACCTCATTTTCTTAGGCAAAGTCACAACTTTTATTTTACATTAGTGACAGCAGTCGCTTGTTCCCTCTGAGAGCGTGGCTACTTGGACTGGCAGACAAGTCATTCGATGCATGTTAATGGAAAAAGAGAACGAGTGGAGAAGGCCTCCTGGATTCTTTTTTGGTGGTAGCCATTGTAAAAAGTCCCCCATGTCCTCCAGCGGCCCTGCATTAGTATGACCGGAGCCACGGCAGGCCTTTGTTCCTGAACTGTTGAAACGAGCAGGCGTATTATAATGCAGAGATGGTGTCTGTCAGCGCCCCGGCTTGCACATCAATCCTTGGTCTTTCTGATCACTGAAAAGTAAAATTACAATTAATGGAGTGTGAGACCTCATGTTGGACCAGTTAGACAGAGAAGTGGCTCTGTTTGGCCATTGTTTCCCCTCAACACAGAACTTCATTCTCAATATGTAGCTTAATTATAGAGATGGAATATATTATTAATGGATAGATTGGTGCATAGAGTATATATATATAGTGTAAGTACTGCTAATGATCATTGTACAGTGATTGGTCCTAGAGACGCTCAAGCCGTTAGTTCAACTGTGGATGCAGATTTGCCACTGTGAAGCCATTGTTCTCTCAGGATTGTACTTGTTCGACTTGAGTGTAAGCGGCTCAGTTTTTTTCTTTTGTTTTCAAATCAATCTGTTTTCACCAAAGCTCACCATGTCATCTTCCGACACGCTGACCAACCCGTCAGCTTTCCCTTCACTTCGTCTCTCTCCGCATAGTTTGTCCTCCACGCTGTTCTTGTCCATCCCTCCCGCCTCTCCTCCTCCTCCTCCCCGCACCTTCATCATTTCGCCACCCTCCATCGCTCGCACATCTCTTTTCACCCTCCCTCCCTGACCCCCACGGTTCCTCAACTCTTTCCCTGCTCATCTTTATTCCAGCTCTCATCTAGTTAATTTTACACTTTTTTGGCATCTCCTTTCATCTCATCTCTCCCTCATTTTCTTTTCTTTCTCTCCCTCTTGACATGCAGAATATGTCTAAGAGGTTTCAGCGCATGTGTCCTACATAACCGCTGTCTGGCTGTTGTGGGTGTGTGTGTGTGTGTGTGTGTGTGTGTGTGTGTGTGTGTGTGTCTCTTTGTGCCTAATGCTGTGTTTACACTTTTTTTCCCCAGTGTGTGCTCGCTGCAGTGTGCTTTTACAGGTTTAGTGATGCATCTGCATCTCTGTATGCGTGCGTGTCCTTGTTTCTGCATCTGTATGTATGTCAGTATCTGCAAGGGTATGTGTGTGTGTATGTGCGTGTGTGTCTGTGAGGGTGGTTTTATCAGCTCTTGCAGATGGCCTCAGCCTCTCATCCATCGTTCCAGTGAAATGAAGAGCCCTCTGTAGAGTGAAGGCAGAGAAGAAAGGAATGGACAGACAGATATGGGGAGAGAGAGAGAGAGAGAGGGAGAGAGAGTGAGGGGGCGATGACGCACAGGGCGAGCGAAAGAGAGAGAGAGAGGCATGGGGAGAAACAGCTAGAGGTGGAAAAAAGAAGAGGGCCATCAAAAGATGGAGAGATTGAGAGGAGTGATGGGGAGAGGGAGACCACCAGAAGGGTCTGTTTACACGAAACACTGTGGGGTGTGTTTATCTAAGAGTGTGTATCAGTGTGTGTGGTGGCCTGTACCGTGAGCAGTTTTAGACCTATCGGCATACACATGAAAGTTTTTATTATTGCGCCAGTAAACATATCAGGCTTGTCAGCTTCAAGTGACGCTGAGTGTGTGTGTGTGTTTCCCAGCAAGTGGGCATTTGGGTTTTTCTTTGCCGACGTACAGCTCGCTGTAAAGGTTTGGTCACATAGCTAGAGGCGTGCGTGCGCATTTGTGCGCGACAGTTGGCTCGCATTAAAAAGAGCGCACTTCAAATCGCCGTGGGATACGAAATGTTTACGACGCGGCACCCGCAGGAGAGACAGCAAATAGAAAGGAGACGGAGAGCGAGGGATAAACAGGGGGAGAAAAGAGCGGGGAGGGACGAGGTGAGGGAAGCCGTGGCGAGAAGCGGTGCAGCGAGCGCCTGGAAAGGTGAACGAGGGACAGAGTGTAACTCTGAAAGCTGACTTTAAACAGCCAGAATGAGAAGCAAGCAGACTCCGGGGTGGTGAGGGTGGGGGATAAGCAGCAAACAGGTGAGGAGGGGTTGCTGACAGGTCGAGCAGAGAGGATGTGGAAGGAAAGAGGGGTGACCCGGGGACCAGAGAGGTTTTTGAGAGCAGAGAGGCTGCTCAAGGTAGTAATAGAGTAAACGAGGAGAAGAAAAGGAAGTCTGTGTTAGCATTTTGTCCTTTTTGATTATTTCTCCCTGTTGGGCTGTGAAATGTCACTTCCCACAGGGCTTCTATTTTATTGGGGGGAAAAAAAGACAGCGGCATGCAGAGATGAAAGAAGGAGAACAGAAATAGAGCTGAAATACAGGCACAAAACTGAGTATATGATCAAACCAACTATTTATTTTAGGAGGAGTGCTAATGGTTTTTACATTTTATTACATACCGTGTTTTTAAGTCCATTAAGAAGGCTATTTTGAGAAGGTATTATAATTCAGTTGCCTCTTTTTAACCTTTAAGTTTTTGCATCCCTGCATCTTAAAAACCAGCGAATGCTTTTTGGGTTTTGCAAAGTGCTTTACTGATATCAGCATGAAATAAACTGGCAGAAAGTAGGAGAGATTCACTTAAAACTACTGAAATTGAGACAACACAGGAGAAAATGAAGACTTTAAAAGCTTAGCTGTTAGAGAGCTTGAGTTTAAACTGGTGAAAGTGACCTGATCCCATCTGGTCTGCAATTTCTTGTCAGACAACAACAAAGTTAAAAGTGTTTAACATAAGAAATGTAAAGCATTAAGATAAAATACGGAATAAACACAAAACAACTTAAAAAGATACATATGAATAGGATTTAAAAAGACGTATACAGAAAAGTTTTAAGCCTCAGTTTAAAATAACTGAGGGAAGCACATGTGAGGTGTCTGGGGAAGTGGCTTCAGACGCTGAGCGCTGCTCCTCTGAGCGCTGCTCCTCTGAGCGCTGCTCCTCCACATTTGGTTTTGACTCGACGGAGCCACAGTCAGTATGGTGGTCTAGTGGCAAAAACTCCACCGCCAATTCTCCTTTTGTGTTGAATTTAAAATGAGCGTGAAAGCAGCAGCTGAGGACTTCGGGGAGTTGAGTGGTACATAGAGAGTTTAAAGGTCAGTGGAAGCAAGAGCCAAGCCATGCTGCGACTTAAAAGAAATCTTAAAAGCAGACCTGAAATCATCTGGTCGTCAGAGTGCAGAAAGGATCAATGTAACACGCTCCCATTTTTAAAAGAATCTGCTAAAACACCATGGCAGCTGTTTTTTGGCTCTTTTTTGATGGACTGTGTAGAGAAAACACTCTACACCAGCTATAGTTCAAACAAGATATAAGTAAAGTAATCAATATTGCACTGCTGCTCCAATCTGCTTTATGAATGGAAAAAGTACAGCTGTTTCTACAGTGCGAAAGGATAATTTGAAATCAAGGACTGATGAGAAGTCTGGGAGCACTGGGCAATCTGGCCGAATTATTAGGAGTATATGAGCAGTATAATAAAAAGCAAACTACTATTATGCATGACAAGAAAGTCAATGAGAAGGGCAAAGGGAGGAGACAGGAAAATGAGGACTGGAGTGACAGATACAGTGGGGAAAAAGGGGGAGGAGACGGAAGAAGAATAAGCCGGGAAAAGCCACCTAATCTAATTCATTTTCGAATCCCATTTAGCTGATCCATAGACATCACCAGTGACCGGCGAAATCAGCCAGCCGTAATGACCAGAACGTGTGCAGCACTGGGGGAAACGCAGCCACTTCTCTCATGGCAGTGGATTAGAGCTGGTCCGACTGGTTCAACAGATTTTTCAGTGGACATTGCTGGGATAAAGGCAATTAAAATAAAATTAGTAGGAACATTAGCAATTAAGCGAGAATTGGATTTTGACTAAAGCTCTTATCTCGCCCGTATGCTGTACGTGAAACCAACCGTATTAAAGTGACGTGTAATTTAATAAGATATAGAGCAGATTCAGCTGTAGCTTGAGTTCCTTGTTCTGTCCTCTGCCTAGCACGCCATGTTAATGTGCAGTCAATTATCCCGCGATGTCTGAAGGCCACCTTATGTTTTTGTTTACAGGCTGCACGTGCACTTGGATCCCTCCCACACATGTAGAATAATGTCTCCTCTGCCTGGGCTTACCTGTTGCCGCCGTCTTGAAATCCATTAGCTCTTCTGCTCATTGGCTGACTGGGCAAACACAAGCTCCCGAAGCTCGGACGGCTTATTAAAAAAAATTTTTGTTGAGTTAAATAATGTTGAAATTCTCAGAGTCCGGACAGGATGCGAACTAGACGGGAGTTCACCAACAAAATGAACAGCATCTACATTTTGAATAGATAGCAGGGGTTTTCGCTCCAGCCCCGCAGCAGTACCATTTGTTTTCCATCTCCATATTATCCCCATTAGCTCCCATTCACATTCCTGTCTCTACCTTTCTGTCTGCTCTGCCTGTCTAATGTGCTCGCTTCAGGCTCACAGGTTGCAGAGTGTCCATTCTTCATCACATGAATGTGTTTCCTCTTCGCTGCTTTACTGGCATACCATGGTAGACATCCTTACTCCAGTTTTTGGTGTTTTCTCGGTCAATTCCTGATGTCATGCATGAGCTGAATGAATTTCATGACCCTCGGACTCTACCCCCCCAAAACACTTCAACACTTTAGTTTATTATTTCATAAAAATGTCCTCCTGAATTCCTGAAAAGCTGCTTGTGTTGTTATTTTTTTTAATCTCCTGGAGCTGTAATTGAATATTTAGGCCGGCTGTGTAGGTCAGTGTCCAGCGCCCTGATGTCAGGTCATGCTGAAGCCACCCTGTGCAGCGGAGCGTCATGGACAATGTACAATAATAGCTTGGCTGAACGATGACGTGTGGGTGTAATGTGGTCGACGCCGCCTGGGATGAAGCCACTAAACTGACAATATCCCAACATTCAATTATCAGCCGAGCCAAGAAATGTCACACTAAGCCTGGTGCTGTCATTTAATAACATATTTTCCACAAGAAAAAGACCGGAATACATTGCAGCAGACTAAATGTTGTACGGCTATTTGATGGTTGTTAGCGTGTTTAGAGCACATTATCTTTGTAAATAGCTTCAGGATTTCGTAGCAGGTGATGTTGTATAACTGCTAATTGATACCTGAAGTTTGCCAACAACTCTTTTTAATTAGAATCAATTCGTAAATTGAATTGTTTTCTTAAGCATTCTGTGGACCAGAAGGCTGTCTATCGATGTATATGCAGTGTGCCACCATTGAAATTGATGTCTAACCTACAGAACTGCTTTCTACACATTTTAATAGATTTATTAATTGATTAGAACTATATACTGAAAGAGTCTATAATTGCTTTGGTGGCAGATTCCATATGATAGGGCAGGCAGCAAAAATTTGTCATGAACTCTGAAAGAAAAGTTTCACCCCAGGATATAAATTTCCATCTTAAGGGCACGGTCCAACATCGAGCCAGGGCTGCACTAACAAGGTGGGTCTCCATATCACACATGTTCCCTTTCCCTGCACCTTTCCCCACTTTATAGCATTTTTAAAACTAGCTCAGCAGGGGCAGAGGACCTCAGCGGTGGCATTATACTTCAATAAAATCTTCTTTGACCTTTCATTTTTTATAATAAAGCAAAATCTCAAGACACCTGAGTTCACTCAGTGCCATGTAAGCCTGAAGCCAAAGTGAAGTCAGCTGGATGTCTCTGCGGTGCGCTGTGATAGACCTTCGCTGGTGTCGGCCGGCTTGGATGGTGGTGATACATATGACTGTGGAGAAAAGGATTTTCTTTTTCTTTTCACAAAACCAGTGTCCAGTTCAATAGAAATAGAGGTTTAGCTAGCATGTGCTGCACTTTCTATTTTAAACCCACTGGGCCTGGATGTACTGAAGCTTTTAGTCTCAGTTCTAAGCTGCATGCAGAACCTCCACTCTTACATTTCAAGACCTGCAGTGTCTTCTCTTATTTTATGTCCAAATGGCAACATTTTGTCTTATTTTTATGTCTAAATGACAGAGTCCAGACGAGGGTGACTCAGCGTTAATACAATTCATTGCTCCCTTTGGTGCCATCGGCATCATTATCCTGCTCAGGTTGGATATTCCAGCTTTTCAGAGGTGTAGGCTGAGCAGCAGGGTGGTGTGCTCAAAGGGAGAGTGAAATTATATGTAGTGTGCTTGTGTTCACTTTTTGGCAAGTAGCACATTTTAATGGTTTGTGCATGTGAGTGTTGTGTGGGCTGAGGCGTTTAGATTCCTTTGGAAAGAGAGTGATTGCGTGTGTGCATTTGATAAGACATTTAGAATAGATAGAAAAGACTGAATGTCATTAATGCGGGTCATGTAGACACCTTGCCAAGACAGCGAGTCTCTGAGAGCCACTCATAAATCTAGCAGAGAGAGTAAGGGTCAACAGAGAGCAGTAGGGAGAGGAGCCAATGAAAGGAAGTAAGAGAGGGAGAAATGGTAGACGGATGCTGGGAGACAGCGAGGACAGCTTTCCTCTTCTCCCCTTCTCTCCCCAGCGTGGCCATCTGTACAGAGTGCGATTAATCATCCCGTATCCCCAGACATGGCGAGCCGATGCTGTGACACTCAAAGCCTGTGTGTGCATGTGTGGATCTCGCACTCGCGTATGTGTTTGTGTGACTTTGTTTGGGTGTGCGTTCCTAATTCTCCAGCCAAGTATTTGCATGTGTGTGCGCATGGCGATGCTGTTCCTCCCACCATGTGTTAGCCTGCGCGTGCGTGTCCGCTCGCCCCTGTGTTTGTGTGTGTGTGCGGCAGAAAGACGGCAACAACATGGGTGCACGCGTGTTGGCATTTATGACACATTCCATTTGTTTACCGCTGTGCCGCCAGCGGTTTCGGGCAGTCCCTGTGGCAACCAGGCATCGTTGATGCTGTTAATTAGCGACATGTCCCAAACGGTCTGCTCGGCTGGAGTGGAGGAAGGGGGAGAAACAAATGGCGGTGGTGTCGGGGTGAGGATTTGGGAAGGACAGAGAGATGGAGATTCAGAGAGATGACCTTAAATCTCTTCACAATTCAACTCTTAATACTGTCCCAATTACAATTTATTTTCAGTCCATGCTTATCTGCGCCTGGCATCTAAAGCATGGTTGTGTTTGGGCAAATCAAAGCACTTTGTTAAGGTTTGGGAAAGATTGTGTTCTTGAATACATATTGGAAAAAGTCTACTTTTCAAGCATGAGATGAGACATAATGACTATCTCAATATCACTCAATAAGTGTTTTAGTAGCCTAAACGCAGCACCATCTAAGATGTTGGTTCCTGGTCTCTGTTGTCTCTTATTTGTATGTCAGACTATCCCACTGACCTTTTCCCTGTGACTTCTGTGCAGCACAAGAATGTCTCAATTCCTGGATTGCAAAAGTTGAGGGAAAAGTAAGGAAGTTGGAATGCATGAACAGAGTTTGAGGATTAATGGAATAGTTTGGAACTGCCTGGTTATTTCGCATGATGGGAATTGAAAGCAGAGAGAGGAAGGAATGAGTTGGTGACTGAGGAATGGAGGGATGAGATGGAAAAGAGGTAGGTCAGGAGAGGAGAGAGTTGGAGGAAGGGTGATGGACATTGAGTGGTGGATTGCGTGGCTGTGCATTTTTTGGAGGGATGGAGTAAGGACGTGGGGATGATGGAAGGATGGAGTCAGTTTGGCAAGGTGGAACAGAACGAATGTGTGTTAGAAGGCAGATGGATGGATAAAGGGAAGGAAACTGGAACTGATGATTACTGTTATTGTCAATATGTGTTTTTTTTATGGGTCCTTTATTCTATAATATGTCAGAAAACCTTGAAAAATGCCCGTCTTCCCTAATTTATGAAATTGCTTGTTTTGTCTGATCAGCAGTCAAAACCCAAAGATATTTCCAATTAAAGTGATTTGAAAAGAAATTAAAAGCAGCAAATCCTCACATGTAAATTGCTAGAACTGCACATCAATGCCACTCTTTACTTTGTTTTCCCGCTTGCTAGTTTCTCTCATTTGTAAAGAAGAGCCGAAGAGAAGGACGGCAGATTGGAAGGGAAAACGCAGAGAAAGGTCAAGTGAACATCAAGTGTTCAATTTCAGGTTTTGAGGCTAAATTCATTCACCAGCAACTCCCGGGCACGACAGATACCACGAGTGAGCTATCAAAGCAAGTGTGCTATTATAAAGACATAATTATTGGGGTTTTTTGGACAGTAATGATTGAGAAATAACCTATTCTTCTTCACTAGACAGTTCGAGGTCAGAGCAGAGCAGGCAGTGACTTCAGATGTAACATCCATCCATCCATTATCTATACACAAACCAGTCAAACCAGTGAGACGTCATTTTATGCTGCTTATATTTGCCTCTCTCAAGCTATGGACAGGGACGTTTAAAATGGCCGAAGCAGCTATGAGGTTAGATCATTATTGTCATTATTGTCGATTATCTTCCCTGGTAATTAAAGAGAAAGCGTCACCATGCCAGAGAAACCTTTCCCTTTACAGAAATTGGGACACCGGGGATATCTGAACGAGATGGAGAAATGTGATGGGAATAAAGGAGGGAGGTGAGAAGGGGAGAGGGAATAGTGACTTGCAAGAAGCAGAGTAAAAATGAAGATAACAATGCAGAGGGGAAAAAAATGATACCAAGAGCCAAAGGAGGCAAGTAAGGAACAAAACATTTGAGTGGAATTTTTACTGTGCAAAGCACTTGTCAAGGAGTGAGGGAAGAAGTAAGGAAGACAGGCAGAGGGGATATTTTAGGGCAGAATAGAAACCCAGAGAGGAGGGCGGGTGAAAAGTTCGTACAAATGCCACAAAGATGCCATCGGGAGCAGGAAGAAAGAACAAGAGGATGAAACAAGGCACCGAGAAGTGGCAGCAAGGACAGAAACGAAGGAAACTCACAAGGGCCGTAAAAGGTTTTCCGACGCGACGAAATAGATCAGGTCGCTGGAGTTTAGAATATTGGCCGAGGAAGGAGAGGAGAAGCGCTAACAAGGACAGGACAACTTCCATCACCTCAGTCATGAGCAGAGGATTGGTGGTGGACTGGAATATCAAACGAAAAAGAATGGGAGGAGGGAGCCACTTGAAACCGGTTGGGGAAGATGAAGGAGGGAAACGAGGATGGAGAGAGCGGGGAAAGCAGAAAACGAGGACAGCTGAGTGATCTCGGAGAGGATGGCAGGAGCGGTACCCGGAGTAATTTAGAGTGATAGAAGAGACCTGAGAATTAGGACAGAGATCGGTGCGTCCTGGCAAAGCTGCAGCGCTCCAGCTCCTCTTTGAGAAGGTTGATTACAAGCTTTGCCTAAGATTATACACATCACACGTAAACACGAGGGCAGGGATAACCCTTAATAGAGGCAATAAAAATGTCAGGATTGATGTCGTGGTTTGTCTTTCGTAGCTTAAACGGAGGGCAAAGAACAAAGCAACGCGGAGCGAGGGGCGGTGATTCAAATGTGTGGAAAGTGATAATGGGAATGGATGCAGGAGAAATTTCTTGGCAGGTAGAGCGATGCTGTGTGGAGCGTGAGGGAGACGGCGTGATGAAAGATTGCTAACAATGTCAAAACAGACACATGGCAGAGCCGTGACACCGTCTTCACCCGCTGGCAGAGACGAGGAAGAGGGGGAGAGGCCGGTAATGAGGACGATCTGGAGCTTCTGGGAGGGAATGTGAATGTTTGTCATTGTGTCGGGCTAATGCACGTGTCAACAAGCAGCCATTTTCCCCTGTTGGCACAGAGGAGTGGAGGTGGGGCTGAGGATGGGGAGAAGGGAACCGTGGGCAGACATTTTAGAGGAATCCGGGGCCTGTTTATGCTGGTGCCCCACATAATAGCACTAATATGTTTTAATCAGTCTGAGCCCCGGGGTGTCGGAGAATACATTTACTCAGTTTGGGTCCCAGTATAAGAGGAATACTAATATGTTTTAAAGATCCTGAGCCTCAGGGGGTCGAGACCGGATTGATTTTGGTCCTAACTTAATACACACATATTTCAAAGGAGACCCCAGATGTTTTTAATAAATTCAGAGCGGCTTAACACCCATTTTTAGCTAAAACACACCCCATTCACAAATTCAAAAAACGCATTCTAAGCCCTGACACAACACAAACACGCTGATCAACACTTAAATTATTCGCTGCAAGTAGTAGAGGTAGCACTTCAACCCATACATCCATTATCGTCACAGTGACAGCAGGCCAAGCAAAGCGGTCCTGCTCCTTCTGGGATATTCCGAGGCGTTCCAAGGCCAGATAAGCTATATAGTCCCTCCAGTGTGTTCTGGGTCTACCCCGGGTCTCCTACCAGTTGGACGTGCCCAGAAGGCATCGTGATCAGATGCCTGGACCATGTCAAATGGCTCCTTTCAATGCAAAGGAGCAGTGGCTGCACTTTGAGCTGCCTCCAGATGCTCCCCACTCCATCTTTAAGGGTGAACCCATTCACCCTGCGGAGGAAACTCATTTCAGCCACTTGTATTCACCATCTCCTGGCTTAGTGCCCATAGATGAAGGCTGAAACATAGATGGACTGGTCTGGCCTGGAACAACGGCTGCATGACCGCCCACATTTCTACTACTGTAGTATTTTTATTACTACCATCAGTTGCATGCTCACGCTCGTCTTTCAGTCTCCATTCTGCCCCCACTGCTGATAGCTGATTGCTGTATTTACGTGTCGGGATTGTCTCCCTTGTATCCCCGGTCACAGTATAGATTTTCCCCCAATTTTCTATGGATTAAAACGGGACCAGAATGAACAGATAGTGTAATGAAGTGGCTGTACATGTACTGAAAAGTGGATTTATTAGGTTTCCCTTCAGTCAGTAATGTAGCTGTGCAAAATAATGGTGAAATGATTATCTTGACCAGAAGCATCATAACATCCAATATTGTCTTATATTTTAATCTAGTTCTTCTTTTCATATCTTGTGGGTACTATTTAGACTGGGATACCAGGACAACACTGTTAGGTCAGTCTGATACAAGAGGCACCAGAGGAATATTCTGTGTGAGGTAGTGCACAGTTCTAGCACAAAATCCGACAAAGCAGCTAATTGGGACGCTATGGATGACGTAGAGATGTAAACAATCACAATAATAATTTTCCAACCTGGGTTTCACGCCTTCGGACAGTAGAGTTACATAACTGTGGGAATTCAGAGAGACATAAAATGAACTTTTCTCTGTTCTGCACAGCCATAACTTTCACCACGATCAATGCAACCATCTTTTTCTTAACTTAACTTCTAAACTTCAGCCCCAAAAGCACGTGTTTCTATAGCTTGTGCACTGCCTCAGACAGCCTGCGCTCTCCACTGAGCATCTGGACACCTCAAACTGTTACACCTTGGTGACAAGGTCAGTAAGTCCGCCCTGATTCAGTTTTGTCCCCATTTGACCTGTGCCAGGAGCTGCCACGGACTAACTTGACTCCATTTGAGTCTTAATAAGAGTACTAGTATATTTTTAATCAGCCTTGAACCAGGCGTTCAGACGTGTACTACTTTGGATCCCCACATGACAAACAGCAGTGTGTTTTATGAGCTCGGCCCCCTGGTTGAGAGTCAACATTCACTCAGATAGGGTGCCCGTGTAAGAGCTGTGGCATGTTGTAAAGAGGCCGGCTCCCAGGGTGTCGGAGGCTCGCTGTGTTTAGTATGGGTCCCCGCGTAACATGAGTATTATGTTTTAATGAATGTGGGCTCCAGGGCGAGAGGGACTCTATTTACTCTGTTTGGCCAGTCAGCTGATATAAAACATGCTTTTAAAATGAAAGTACAGGCGAGGACTGCGAGCTAAAAACAACAGATTTAGAATTTCAAAGCAATTCACATGGCAACAACAAACACTATAGTGGCTGGCACGAAAAGGGGAAGAGAGACACTGAGGGATGGAGAGAGGGATGGATGAATAATGGATAGGATACAGGGAGGTAGGGGTAATGAGGACAACTGTGTTGTAGGAGATTTAAGTCCACATGATTTTAGAGTTTGATAATAATACTCCTGGCATGGATGCTCTCCTTGTTTGACATAAAGACATGGAAGGAAGAATAGTTTGGACTGGGACAAAGGTCAAATAAAAGTCTAGAAGAAGTTAAGAGGAGGTAATGGTGTCAGGGCTCTCAGCATGCGGCCCATCACAATTCAGTGGTTACAGGACAGAAACTAAAAGATGAGGGGAGAAGGGGAATATAGTGAGGACACTTGTGTGTCCTGGGAGGAAACGGAGCCAAATTGATAGAGTCACATTTGAGAAATGCTCACAGAAACACCACATTTTGTGTGATCTAGATTGGATCTACTGGTGTCCTGCAGGGCTGCAGTCTAATGACTGAAGCTGGTTTTCTTGAAGGCCAAGTTCAGTTTGTTGAAAACTTTGTCTACAATTTGAAAATGAGAACACTTTTGATGATCGCTCTTTTTTTGTTTGTCCTCTCTACGGGCACATGTGAAATGTTGCTGTAACAAACAACCATTTGACTTGACTATCCGACCATTTTGTAATACAGGCAGGGCAGAGGTCTGAGCTTTGCCCTGCCTGTATTCCAGAGTAAAGTTCATGTTTGATCCAGGTCCCAGGTTGGTCTTTGATGTTAAAGTGCTCAGCAGAGATACCCCTCGCCTGTCTGAGCGTACCTGGAGGCAGTGAAACAGAGAGAGACCACACTCTGAGTTTCTTTTCTTTCTAGTTTTTCTGCTGACCACCTTGGCATATTCTCAGCTCAGAGACACTCTCTCTCCCAAGGATACTTCCCCCGAACTGAAACTTCAGTTGCTCTCTTGGACCTTGAAACACTTATTACATCTTTTGACACATAATCCTTGGTATTCATGATGTTTTCCAACATAAAAACAGCTCTGTGTCGTCAACTTTCCAACCATTATTTTGAGGATGATCAAAATTACTGTCTCAGTCTGAGGTGGAGTGGTCTCATTTGTTTTAAATAATTACCATCTATTTTTATTAAGATACTAGCTAGTAGTCCAAATAAGGAAAACAATGCCGTGAGTATCTGTCAGGCTGCTAATAAATGAGGATGTTGTCGAATGAGGGACAAGATTGTAACGGTTTTGTTTTTTTTGAACTCATGCACACGTGATAAAAAACACGGCTGACATGACAACATGCATACGGCATACATCATACAATATTCATTTGATTGAGTCAGAGCAGCAGAATGGGACAAAACAGTGAGATGAAAGAAGGGGAAATGGATCAGGGATGAAAATGGCATCGCCTTCTAACAGACGTGCACATTTGCGCTCGTGGACAGATCTGGTTGCGGTTTTGATTGGAGAAAAGAAATGAGGATGGGGAGACGACAAAATAAGAAGGCAAAGATAGCGAGAAGGATGTCTGTGATGCATGATACATTACTGCAGTGGTGGATCAAGGCTTCGGCATAATGATCAAAGTGCTTTTGTCCTTGTTAGAAAATAACACACACCCTCGTGCACAAGGACATGCCTGCACAGACAGGCGTTGCTGCAGACGCAGAAGTATCCAGGCCTTTAAACACACACACACACACACACACACACACTTATCCATCACATCATCCATATCCAGTTTCCTATTATCCCTCACAGGCTAATTCATTAGTTTCACTGATAAAAATGTAGCTCATTAATTCACCGCTCTTTGTAGTGTGTGTTGGTATTTGTGAGATTGGGGGAGACAGACGGATGGGTCATAAGCAAAATTAGACAGATTGAAAATTAATTTTAGAGCGTGTGTATGCATGCATATAATGGCGTGCACATTTGTGTACGGGCGCGTGTGTAATGTCATCCAGTTGCAAGTGGATATGCCGCTTTAGCATCTTTTGAAAGAGGACAGAGAAGAAAGAAAAGGTTTGAGATGGGTGGAGAGGGGATAGAAATATCCCAGTTTTTGAATGGAGCAGAGCGGATGGATGAAAGGGTGTTTTTATCAGAGTATGGCAATGTTATTTACAATATGTGTTGCCAGGAGGAGGAACTGTTGAAAGATTGTTTGTTTGTGTGCATTAAAGAAAAAAAATGGTGTACACTAAGAGCAGAATGGCATTCTAGAGGGTTGAGGCAGAGAGGAAGAGGCAGAGTCAAAGCTGAAAAGGACGCCAGAGTGATGGAGACACAGGAAGGTCAAGGTAGAGGTGAAATTGAGCCAAAATGGCAAAAGAGACGGCTAGAGCTCACCAAAAAGGTGGTGGATGAGAGACACAGTGAGGCAAAGAGTTAGATGAGAGAGGATTAAGAGGGATAAAGCAGTGCCTGAGGTGATGGGAGCAATGTAGAGGAAAATGGCAGACTTAAGTTTAAAAACATCACCTCGGCTCATGATAAATCTTAAATCTGGGGATAGGAAGTGTGACCTAACCTTCCCTGGGTGATCTTTCCTATCTGGGAGGTGTGTTAACTCACAGCCAGGTCACCGTCTGGCTCCCTGCGACCAGCTCACTCGACCTGATGTGGATGTTCAGTTTGGAAAGGTGTACATACACAGTTTGTGGTGTTGTGTGAAGCAAACCTCTCTCTGCCCCAGGTGAAGCTCTTGGCTGCGAACGTAGTCAGAACTGCCATTTGTTTTTTTATCACACAAGTAGCACACTATGATGGTTTGTTGCTCTCGTGTAAACACATATAGGCTGAATATAGCTTGGTTTTGCCATTAAAAACCACTTTCCTTTACATTTTCCACAACGTTCTATGCAGTGTAACAGAAGTGTGGGTTTGAGTAGTAGTCTTAAAAGTGGATATAGAGGCTTATATTTTTGCTCAAAGCCCCAGATAATTCTTGGTTGAGGCAGGATTGAAGCAGTTTCCTGCCTCTGAACTATTCGCTGTCTCCAGTTTTCCCAGTTCCTCTATCCCGTCGGGTGCGCTGAGTTAATGAAGAGGATGGCAAGCAGTTAAACAGCTTGTACAAACATTTCCCCCAGAAATCAGATGAATGTGCACAAGGCTGCACCACACCCACACCTGCCTCTCTCCTCCTTCACAGCCACTTTCTTTTTCTGTAGTCTTCTGCATCTTAAAGTCCTCTTACTTGACCTTTGCATGTCACACCTCAGCTTTTACTTTCCTTTCCAGTTTCCTCTCCTGCTCATAATTTGCATTCCTCGCTTAGCTTACTCTTTTTGCATTTTCATTAGCTCCCATGTTGCTCCCTTGTTTTTGTCTCCCTTGCTCTCATCCCATTTTTCATCAACTTTTGCTCCTGTAGTTCCCACCTCCCTGTGTTTGACTAGGCTGCAATGCACTCCACCTCTGTCTTCTTTGTCAATTCCCCTTACGTCCCTCTTTTCCCCCCTCAACTTTGCTCTATTTCTCTGTCTGTCTGTCATGTATTTTTTAATGCCTTTGAGACCTGCAAGTCTTTGCCAGTTCAGCTTGGTTTGACAATAAAACAGCTGAACTCTGTATGTGAGTGGAGGGAGGGGAGGGGTGGGGAGGAGAGGAGAGGAGGTGAAGGGGGTGTGAAGAAAGTGATAAGGTGACAGATACAGGCTCAGGCTTGAGGAGGGAATGACGAGGTCTCATTTGGGATGTGGTGTATTTGGAAAGCAAGAATGAGACAAAAGATAGGGGGTGAATTAAAACCAAGACTAGGCACCCAAAGGACATCAAAAAGTCAGAGCTGGGGAGGAAAGCGAACAGACTATCATTCAAATTACCTGGAACTGTGTCCCAATACCCAGCGGTACCCTTTTTTTGATACTTTACTGTCATCAATAACAAAAATGTAATTTCAGTTGTCAAAAATAAGTCAATACTTCTCAATTTCAACACTGTTATTTAGAACATTTTGCTATTTATTTAGAACATTTTACACAGTTCAAAAAATACACTCCCTCCCAAACCCATCCCTACAGCCTCCAGCCTGTCAGTCTGTCACCAGGGCATAGCGTGAAAATGCTATGTGTGTCTTGGAGGAAGCGAATGTATGTGTTGTTGTTGTTGTTTTTGTTGTTGTTGTCGTCACCACCTCTCAGTGCCTGCAAACTTTTTTAGTTTGACTAAATAGCACATTGGTAAGGAATTTTGAAAGCATCCAGAGTGTTGGCTACACTAGTAAAAATGCTAAGCTAACATCACCGAAGACAGTGAAGAAAGTCCGGTTATCTCCAACAACAACTGGCTAATTGCCTGGAGACGCTGATAAAGTTGTTGTTGTCCCAGTTCTGTCGTCCACGGAAGGTTCATCTTCTGCTGCAGCCGTGCTAACACGATACACCTTTCAGGTTTTTGATATATTTCGTGACCAGGTGTTTTCTTGTGCTGCTCCGGCCAGCTTTGCATTCGCATTACAAATACTGCAGCGAGTGTTGTCTGTGTCGAGTTTTGAAAAACACTTAGAACCACTTTCTGTGACTTAAAGCTGCAGGAGTGAGCTAGTCTCGCTCTCTTTTTCTCTCCTTAAGTTACTCTCTCACCCAGATGGGCTCTCAGGTACCAAAATTTGGGGCAGATGTGAATCAGTAGTACTGACTTTGACTTTGAATTTGGCTGTACCCTTAGAAGTACAGAGTTTGGAACCCAACCCTAATCCAAATTGAAACTGGCGTGTTCTCAAAGGCAATACGGCGAGTTCGCAACCAAGAAGCTGCGAAGGCTTTTTTTAAACTGTGCGTTGCGTCAGTTTCAAAGCACCAGGTCAGTACCTGTGCTTGGTGCCTTTTAGGTAGCATAGAAGCACTGATTAACAACATTAACATGTACAAAAACCTGCAGTTCTTATATGTCTGGGTCTGAGTCATGGCCTGTACATAGCTCACAGAATCGACCGAAATGATGCATGCTAAATACATTTCTTATGCAGGGAAATAAATGAAAGAGATTTAATCATTGTGACTGGTTGTGATGGATTGCTTTTTTGATCCCCATGGAGGAACTGGAGAAGATTCTTTTTTTTGAATGAATGAAAGTGGTGTCTTATTTTTGAACATCATCAAACCAGCTGGCACACATTCACCTCATATCTGAGAGGGGTAATGTCTCCATTCTTTCCTCTTGTTTGGCTTAGGGAGCAGTATACCATCCCCTTTCCTGTTTTCTGCACTGAAAATGATCTTTTCCCTCCTGTAATTACTAGCTGTAACATTTACTGCAACCACAGCTTGTGTTGCCATTTGATTAGATTTCATTTTTGGGGTTATTTGCATCTCAATTTCATCCACCATGAGTCACAACTAAAGTTGGGGAGGACAGACTTCTGCTCATAGTGAGTATACTGGCATTTATGCTAAATAGTGTTTGAGAACATGCAACATTTCCAACCAATAAGATCAGAGCCCTAAGAGCGTACATGTAACAGCTGGCACATCTATCCAGTGATGTTCAGAAAAATGTTAAAGATGCTGTTGGACATTAGTGCTCCTCATGCAGAGTAATTACAGTACAAACCCAGATTTTAGCCTGGAACGGCATAAGAACAAATTCCAAACACATTATGAATAGTGGTCACAGAGGTCAAATAATAATGAACAATCTTTTTGTTGCCAGTATAAAAGATTATGTCCAGCCGAATGCTATTTTCGCTATTATCCTGGCACATGTGCTTTAAATACAGCTGCATGAAATTTAAATAATAATAGTAATGATAGTGGAATTCATAATAAGCTAAATGGCAAATGGGTAGAAAATGAAGTAGGAAGGAAAGGGGAGGCTGGCAGAGAGAGTGGGAATAAAGATGGTGCAGCGAACGAAGGAGGGGAGACTAAGGAGCAGTGGAGGTGTAGTGACCTACTTAGTGAGAAGCGTATGCTGCGTTCGTATATACTATACAGAGAGAGAAGGAGGGAAAGATGCACACAGAGTGCATCCACCTCCCCCCCTCCCTCTCCACTCACTGCCATCAAAGAGCCAGAGAGAGAAAAATGATTGGCAGTCGGCCCTGTCGGATTGTCTGGTTGCTTTGAGAGAAGCCTGTGGTGTTGTGTTTCCATGTGTACGCACAAGAGCAGAAGTGGTGCGTGGACACCTCTGCTTGCAAAAAAAAAACCCCACACACAGCACTCAGATTGCCTTTTTCCCCCCACTCTACTTGCCATCTGGTCATAAGTATTTTTTGGTCTTCATCCACATTCCATACAGTCACTGTCTCTGCTCCTCTAGTTCCTCAGTCCCCCTCCCCAGCCGCCTCCTCCCTGCCTTTCTGATTGTATCACATTGGTATAACTTCTGCCCGCTTTGGCCGACGACAACATGAGTGTATTTCCCCCAGGCCAAAAGTGGCAGGTGTATTTTCCACTGGCCACATGTCACCTCAGCCCTGTGAGCGTTGTTCTGCTATTTACTGTGTGTGTCAGTGAATAAGACAAAGGAGATGAGAGGGTGAGCTCAGGTGACGTTGCCTCACATGTCCCATGAAAGTTGCTGATGGAACGAGTCAAATCTGCAGTTTGTTCTGCATCCATATCATGAACCAACCTCCCATCTCCAACCCCACATAATTTTTGATTGCATCCTTGATAGCGAACATTGCTCCCATATGTGGAAATGTATCATGACCCCTGGGTCGAGCTACTGCAGTAATATTGAATTTTAGATTGTAAAAAATAAATGGGAAAAGATAATGCTTTACTCTTCTCTCTTCAGTTGCTGGGAAAGTTTTAAAGTACAGCGTTCTACATGTCTCTGCATGTTAACGGTGTGTACTTTTTAAGGTAGTTTTGTTCGAGATTGATTCACAGTCAAGTCCAGTGTTACCCATGAGACTAGCTGCCTGTGCCTCCAGCTGTTGCTAGTTTTGATTAGATAGAGCATTTATCAGGCAAAAATACATTTATTTATTTCAAAATGTAAATGCACATTGCAGTTATGTAACGACAAACTATACATCGTACATCGTTTTTCTCTTTTGCCGGTTTGGTGTACAGTGACATATTAATTCATTAGAATTGTGGATGCAAAATCCTTTTCAGCCTGTAAAAACTTTTGATATTAAAATGCATGAAAGCCATGAAGCCATGAAGCAGTGTGCTGCTAACGATGTCTTGCGCAGTTTCATATGCTGCTTGACAAAGCCTGAGTAATGCCTCTCCTCATTTCCTGTTGGTTTACATAGCTTGTGTATGTTTTTTCAAGGTTCAAAATAATCTACATAATCTCTTCATATATCCACAAGGCTTATTTATAGATGATGTATATGGAGAGCAGATGAGACCCTTTAATGTTTTGTAATCACTCCTTATGTAGCACACTCATTATATAAATGCCCTCAATGCTTCACACATGAATATTGATCATGGAGGCTTGGATGTTATACAAGTGTAGGCTGTTAATTAACCGAGGGTCACTGCAGCTCTGTTCATCGTCACTTTATTTTTTCAATCACATGTACAGATTTTACATCGCTTTAAATAACCCATTGAGCTGATTCTCTTCACCCGAGCAGCTTGGTCCATGTGTTGCAGTATGCAAGATGTGGAAGCAACAGTTAATGTGAAGGGCTGGGAGGAAATGGTTATTTAAAAAAAAAAAAAGGAAAAAAGTTGTTGGAATTAAAACGACACGTCTGGGGGAAGGTGAGGAATTGGTGTAGCCTGAAGACATGTTTGGCGTCATCACAGCGAGGAAGATAGGGAGTGACTTGGCAGCGCTGATGAAAGTTGAAAGATGGTTTGAACTTTTGGGTGAGCCAGAAGGGGGAGAGAGGAGATGAGCCAGAGCAATGGCCGAGGCATCCGCCGCAGGGCAAGAAGTGCCAGGCGCGGAGAAAATTATTTTGTCAAAAATGCATTCCTTTAATACTGCACTGGCAGTGAAAAGTAAGGCACACTGGTCGAAAAGCCAAATAACTTCCCCTCTGACGTGACTCAGGGAGAAATGTTTGATCAGACACACGGGGCATTCAGAGAATAAATGTCACAGACAGTAGAGTGAAAATTTGGGGACAACATGCTTCAGCGTATGACAGATTTCCCTGCACTGGAGCACTTTGAGCCAAATTCTAACAATGCTAACATTAGCAGGTAATATTAACCATATTTGCAAGCCCCTTTCATGCATCGTTCCCAGTAAATGACTGGGACAGCCTCTCAGGCATGATGCATGATTCTGCAAAATCGCTGTGAGAATATTTGCAAGCGTGTGAGTTTAACAAGCAGAGGCAGCAGATGTTAAAAACATAACGGAAGAAGTAATTATAAAGGTGTGTGGAAATCACAGATCTTTCAAGGTACACTATTTTATGCTCTGCGGACACTTAACACCTTTCTATACCTTAAGACCTGCAATTCAACAGTTTTCCCGAGGTGATGAAACTCTGAGACTTTACCTGGATGTTGGGACTCATTACTTTATTCTCTCAAATTGTTGAGATGTCGCCAGTTGTCTTCTGAACCACGTAGGCTCAGACATCTGGATTGTGAGTGCGCTGTGCATCCATATATTCAGGGACAGCTGTGAGTGGGATTTGTTTGTATCCATCCATCCATTTCTAGATATCTTGTACATTCATAGCACAACAACGTATCTCCAATCAAACTTGAATGTGACACGACTGGAGGTCCGTCCAACAGCTTGTGTATGTTTGTGTGTGTGTGTATGTTTGTGTGTCCGCCCGTCCCACCTCCAAAGCCCCAAACAGCTTGTAGTGCTGTCACAGA
Organism: Chelmon rostratus; assembly: GCF_017976325.1. NCBI lineage: Eukaryota > Metazoa > Chordata > Actinopteri > Chaetodontiformes > Chaetodontidae > Chelmon > Chelmon rostratus. The sequence continues at coordinate 7,343,945 of NC_055680.1, read as the reverse complement.
CATCTGGTTGCCACTGACTCTAATGGCTGCACTGATGCTTAATGCTGAATGAGAGGTACTGTAAGAGTGTGTGGGCGCGCAGACGTCTTTGCCCATGTATTTGTTCCCGTGTGTGTGGCGCTATTCGATGTGTTTGCGCCTCCATTTAGTGTGTTACACAAAACATGAGCATTGTAGGCTAACCTTTTTCAGCAGCTGGGCACTTAAGATGTTTTTTTTTCCTTTTTTAAAATTACAGAGGCGAGGGAGGGGAGAATAGGGGAGTAGATATGCAAGAAGGAAATTAGAAGGGGATGTGTAATGAGAGAATATGCGATGGGAGGAGGGTAAGAAAATGGGGTCGAGAGAGATTTGAGAGGGAAAAGAGGATTCAAAGGAAGGAGATGGCAGGTGAGGAATGGCGAGGAGACGTGAGAAAAGGACAGGAGTGGAGGGGAAATGAAAGGAGACGGAGGGAAGGAGTGGAAATGAGAGGAGAGGCGAGGAGAATATGAACGGAGAGGAAAATTAGAGAGTGTTCTGAGGAGGAGTGGAGGCAAGGCAGAATGGGCGATAATTGATAGAAAATTCACAGAGCGAGAAAAAGGGAGAAAATGAAAAGGAGGAAAAAAACGGAGAGCAGCAGAGATCCTCTATTGCTCATTAGGGTCATTATACCTCCGTCTGGAGCGTGCACACACACACACACACACACACACACACACACACACACACACACACACACACACTGAGAGGATTGAAAGGAGAAGCCAATTTAGTTGGGTATCAAAAAATGAGCCTTTTGATGAAAGGCAGCGAGGGGCTGAAAGGAGGGCTTGTGTGTGTGTGTGTGTGTGTGTGTGTGCGTGTGTGTGCGCGCGTGTGTGCGCGTGTGTGCGTGCGTGTGCGTGCGTGTGCGTGCGTGCGTGTGTGTGCAAGTGTCTTGCCCCCTTAAGATTACTAGAGTAGTTAGTACTTTGTCGTAAATAAGGTTTTGCTATGAAGGACACAAACAAGCAACAAACATATTGTGGACCTTGGCCTGTAATTGCACTGCTGGTGGCCTGACGTACCGAAAAATGTGATTATGATTAGAGGGATACAAAGAGAAAAATAAACACTCAAACTGTGAGGAAAGGCGGACGGAAAGAGTTTAAACGAAGAATGAAAGGATAAATAAAGCCAGTGATGCCCTAGGGACTCAGACACAGAGTGGGAGGAAGGAGAGTGAGGTAGATAATGGTTTTGTGAAATGAAAAAAAAAAAAAAAAAAAGCCTGTATACAGACAGGAAATGAAGGTGAAATTGAAAGGATGGGAGGAAAATTGAAATAGAAGGAGAGGGTTGGAGTGGTTGTATTTTGGATTCAGGTACTTGAGAGATGGTTGTGGACTGCCGGGGAAGCTTTTTTGATGAGCACATGTCAAGTATAGTCACAGATAATACAGAGTCAGCAAAAACCTGCAAGGTGGCGAAAACAGGCCCGACGTTGGTGAAGTGTTGCAGCATTGATGTCTATTTGATCAGCTGTGTACATCCACATTTTCTCAAGATAGAGAAAGCATTATACGTAGATGCAATGGTTGGTTGGTTTTCTTTTGCACAATAAAACCTAGGACTGGAAAAAAAAACATGCACTGCAAATTAAACCTCTGTATAAAATGGCCCAGAAACTGACTTCACGATGGTGTCCTTTCATACATTACTAAGGCAAGGCACTTCCAGTTAAGTGTCTGTTAATGGAACTGGATTGATCATGGCTCTCTTGCTCCTAGCTTTTGGGAACAGCATATGGAGGGTTGGAGAGGATAGGCAATGACTTTTAATTAAAGTGAGACTAATCTGCCTCACCGTCACCATATTGGCCACCAGTCGGAGCGGCTGAGGATATTAGTCACCAGGCTAGAGCAACCGCTAATTCACTCTGTAGGCCTCGGTAATGATTTCAAGCAAAGGTGGAACTGCATGGGTATCTGTGCATTTGTGTGTTTGGTAGCGTGAGGAGGTTTCTGTAACGATCCACTACAGGCATCGGTTCTCCTTTCAGTGTTGGCGTTCAATACAAAAGCAGATCAATGTCAGGCTCCCCCCTCGCCAATAGCCAATAGTGTCAATTGGGTGACCTTTTGGACCCTGGAATAATCCAGTTAGAAGGAACGGATGATCAACAGGAAGTACTCTAGTAGCTGAGGGAAAAAGCAGAGGCATGCATGCATAAAGTACATCCACATATAGATGCATGCACTCCAGAATCCTCAGACTTCTAGCAAGCTCACATCTCCTTTGCCTGGCACTATGAAGGTCAACATTGTCTTCCTCCTATTGGCTAGCTTCAAAGCCACGTGGGTTTAGCCAAACCAATGACAGTGCCTGGACTAAATCACTGACGCCCAGCCAGTTTATCTGAGCCTCTGAAGACAGTCGACTTTGTGGATATAAGAGGATTCTGCAGGATGCTTGTGCTTCACGAGCAGAGACGACTGCAGAATGAGTCCGTATTCAAGTTCTTTTCACACAAGCTGCCATGTAGATTTCTATTTGTAATGTGACTTTCTGAGTAATTAGAATATCCAGCAGAGGAAAACTCACTGACTGGCAATACGCATGTTGTTTGTGCAATGTGGGCTCTTCCCTCTGCGGCTGTTCAGGATGTGCCGTCCACATTAAGTCCTGCTCAAATTTATTCCATTATTGAAGGCGACTTCCGAGGTGTTGTTTTCACACACATTCATGAAAACTGAGTCAATATTCCAGTGGTTTTCAAAGCTGCACTTGTGTTTATTTGCATGTTTTGAGTAAATTTATGAGCGTAAAAAGCAGAGGTGACAGTTTTCTTCTACGACATAAGCCTGTTAGTCATTTCCATGGCTGGCTCCTTTTATCTACAGTATTCCCCTGTCCTGCATACAAACATTTCCTCCTCTTCTCTTCACTCTACCGCAAATTCCCTTAACCCACAATTTTACCTTCCTATCCCAAGTTTGAAAGGGATTTTTCAGACTAATGACAGGTTCCCCCGTCATTAGAGCCAGTTTATACCCAACGCTAATATGAGTAATGATAATGAACGTCAGTCCCGTTGAGCTCGCAGTGTTTGCACATGTTGTAAAAAACAGACCTTCTCCCAGCTGAAATGAAATAGAAGATCAATTTCCTAATTGAAATCGTGGTGAACATAGTTCCTCTGGGGGCTCGCGACAGCTTCCCTAGACCAGACTTTAATTCGGCGCACAGCAGTTACATGATGCAGACATGCATCCCGGTCAACTGAGACAGCAAGACACCCAGTTTTGAAGGACATCAGTAATTAAATTCAGAAGATGGCCAGATTTTTCCAGGGCTGCCTCTAAACCGTCACCAAATTCCTTGGGAGACAACCCACTTACGCATTTAGCCATAGAAGAAAAAAGTTGGAAGATTCTTCTGAGTCACTAAAACTAGTGACCAAGTTGTGAAGTTTGCAACAGTTTCTGTGTCAAATAACTAAGTGTTATTCAAAGTGGGGTTCAGCATTGAGGTCCTCCAACTCTGGTGTGCTTTGCTGACACCCAGAAACTTTCCTCGGAAGCAAACTGAAGTCTAATCCTGTTTGTATGGGCTGTGAGTGCGAGTTGTGTTTTCCTGGCCTCATCCTGATTATATGTGGTCATACATAAAGGAATCATGCAGAAAGTTTTCACGATGGGCTAATTCTGAAGCATTAGTTTGGAAGCTTCGGGTTTGGCTCTTCCGAAACAATTACCAGCAAACAAACTTTATTCTTTGCTTCTTCTCTTCTGTCTCGCCTCTCCTCTCACCTACAGCCGCTCCCCCTGCTTTAATTCATCCACACGGCTCGGCTTCAAACATTAACATGCCGCTTGTGTTCCTGTGTATTATTCCACCTCTTTCCTTTCATTGCTCTCTTTACCCCTCTGTGCCTCTGCCCCTCCGTCTGCTCCTCTTCCTCTCTAATTGATACAGTATCAGCTGGTGCTCAGATATTGCTGTCGCTTTCGGTCTTTGCGCTTCACACATGCAGCGTGTGGCTGCTCGCCGTTTCCTCTCCATACACTGTCTTCAAGTGCGCGTGTGCAGTGTCCTTTAACTCCACACATGAACAACATGAACAAGACCTAACAACGAAGAGGGAGAATGACACTTGGTGGCAGCAGGAGAGGAAGGTGGAGATAAATGAGGCTTGGTGGAGGACTGTGGACTAATGTGGGAAGACAGAGCAAAGTGGATAAGAGAAATTAACTTAACGGTTACTGGCTCAGGAAGTGTCTTGGAGAGTTTTCAGCGTTATTACAAAAGCAAGCTAACTGTGAAGCCTGGTCTTGGGTCCACTTAAGGAGCCAGAGGATTTGGGCCATTACCATGTGAGAGCTCCTGAAAGGGTTTAGAAAGTAACAAGGATCTTGCTCAGTCGTTGGTGAAAATTAAGGTTGTTATTACCTCCTCAGATTCTCCAAGTTTTTTTTTTTTTTTGCACTCTTATTTAGTAAGCAAGCAGCAATGCACTGAAATATTTAAAAACTCATTTTACATCTACAACATGCTGTTGAGTTTGGCGAGGCAGCGAGTCATTTGTCATCTAAACATTCACTGATGGGTCCAGTGCAAATCTGACCGGGCTGAATCGATTTTCAGTTGGATTTGGATTGTACTTTCAATTAGTTTCCAGACTTGACTCTTGCAGTGCGACCAGGCTTGAGAGATGTATTCTGGCTCTGAGAGACGATAAATTAGAACTAGCACTGTATTTTACCCACTGAGGCTGTTATTAATCGTGATGTGAATGTGGAGACATTCTGTCGCAAGAGTCCTGAATAATGTAGGTCACCCACCAACCGTTAAAATTATAGTAAAAATTGAATTAATTAAAGATTAAACAAATAATACAGTCGATGCCTTCGAACAACAAAGCAATTCAGTCAGCTTAAAGCTGCACTAATCAATATTTATCTCATAACGATAGATCAAATGACCATGTGAAGGAGAAAGGGGTGACTCGTAGTGATGAACTCTGAGAATCACCTTCCAGCTCTACAATGAACAGAGCGATTTAGCCTCTTTCAGCTTGCTGTTTTTGCTTTTATGACCAGCACAAAGTTAGCTGTTACCTGTTAATGAACACGTGGAGCATTAAGATAATTTTGGGGGTTAGTGGAGACCAAAAACAGATAAAAGTAGAGCAAATAGTAACTTAATGCTCGTCAAGTGTTCAGAAACATGACTTAGAATGAACGCTAATGTTGCTCTTCATCTGCCAGCTGTGTTAAGAAGCAATTGTTTGCTCACACATCAGGCATACCGACTTTAAAAGTGATATATCAGTGTTGTTTTTACAGCTTGAGGCCAAGAGGAAATAATTAAAAGTACATTCATCAACTTATCTAGTCTGTAGTCTGGCATCATGCAAAAAAGGCACTTTAATCATTTGCAATAAATATGTGAAAATGTGGCGGGGTTGTAGTTGAGCATTGTGTCCTGTATGTAACCTGTGCTGTGAACTCCTGTCATAATTAGTGGGAATTACCGGTAATGAACAAGGTACAGTAACCAACGATATTGAAGCAGTTTCAGGAGTGAAAGTTTCTCTTTTCGCTGAAGAGAGCCATTTCTCTTGGTCGTATATGTTTCACAATGGTGAGTGTGATATTTGTCTCCATGATAAATTGCAAGGCAGTGTGACAAATGCGCACCTTTTTTTTTTTTTTTTTTACACTGCAATTCACAGGTCTAGTTATCTCCCAGTTGATGGGTAAAACTTGTTTAGGCAAGTATCCAAAATGTGTGGACATCAGAATAACACTGTTCCACTTTTCCTAAAACAAACATTCAGATATATATATATATATATATATATATACAAATGTTCTGTTGCTTATTACGCTGGAAAGTCGACATATCTGCTCTGCCAAGTGAAATGGTTTAACTCCACTTCTCATGCTGTAGGCTTTTTTTGTCTCTCCACCATGCTCTCAGTAGGTTTTATGACTCGGACCTTTGAAACCAATCCAGAAGCCGTTCTGACGTTGTTGAAAATGCATGGGCATCAGCGGGGAAATTGGCTTGTTTATCTGAATTCCTGAAAATAAAATTGTGTTTTTAGGGATGTGAACTATTGTTTGGTTTTTAGTTTTTTTTTTTTTTATTTCTTTAAGTCCGCACCAGGCCAGGCTGAGAGGATTTGTACTGTGCCCAGAGCAGACCGACACTCTTTCATACAATGTCAGAGAAATACGCCACTGACCTATGCTGCCAAGAGAGCGGAGGAGGGTTTCTGAGTGCTGTACTTCAAGTGCTGAGAAATGCAAGGGGGTTGTAGACAGCGAGAAGGGTGACAGAAAAATAATAAGCAGGAACGCAGGAGAAAGACCGACTTACACATGGCTGTAAACATAAGCAGCGCAGGCAGTGCACTGGACCCCCATGGGGTTAGGGGGCCTGCAGAGAGAGCAGGCCCTCAAACAACATAGCAGAGGCCCTCGCACTGCTTCAGTTTGCCACCTCTGAAGTACGCCTGTGTTCAAAGAAGAGCTAAAAAAATGGAGCCATGTGCTGTATATGCCCTTAAAAAAGGGAAACCTATCGCATAACTAGTGACTTATGTGTGCGTGGGTCCGTCATGACAGCCTGCCAGAACTACCTTACACCACTGGACTTACAATAGATTTGCAATATACTGCAAGAAATGAACTGAATGTAGAATAAAAGGAGCCGGACATTAGCTTGCATACAAGCGTTTGTGTGTATTAACAGAAACTTGCAGGGAAACAAAGGGGGATGATACTGGATTATTATCAACATGATGCAAGTGAGTGTGCAGGACAGTGGGGGTCTAAATCAGTGCATGCATGTGTCAGCGAGTCCATTTCAATGCTTTCACACTTAAATTATTCGTATGTATGACTGTCCAGAGAGTGTGAGAGAAAAGGAGGCGAGACGGAGAGAGACGATGACATGAGGAGAGCGCGAGAGAAGAAAGCGGGGTTTTCTTGTTAGACAGCGCCCTGGGCTGAAAGAAGCTGACACCTTGACTTCAATTATTAACACGATACTTGGCTTTTCATTCAGTTCTGCCTGTACAGTATCTCCCTCTCTCTTCACTCCATCTGGCTACAAGATCTTTAGTGGCACTGCTTGGGTTTCAGTTGTTGTTGAGTGTGTGAGATAAAGGCACTTTCTCGCCTCTGTGGGGTGTTGCTGTGGCACCATTCATCTCGTATCTATATGCCCCGCAGCCAAAATTAATATATTCACAAAGGCACATGCACAGAAGCACAGCATTAAAGTGCATTATCCCTCATTAGCACATAGAAGACAAAAGTAAACATGGAAATGCTTCAATGCATGCTTAATGAGCAAAAATATTTTGTTTATTGGATTAATTGTTGGAAATTCTCTGGGTTTCGGTTTAACTGCAGACTTCAAGGTCATGCAGGACACTTGGTGTTGAGAGCCCACAGTTTCTGAAAGCCCTCTGGAATGGGAGTGTTATTTTTTTTTTTATTTGTTTATCCCTGCAAAACAACCTCCATCTGAGTGGCTCCAATAACTGAGGCTCCACTGCGCTAGTTTAGTCGATTCCAGTCCGACTGCATATCCCATATATGTGTTTGTGCAGTAAAGTGAAACGGCAAACATCTGTCTTGCTGCATGTTTGATTAGTCTCCTGACACGAGCAGGACAAGATTGTTTACAGTTAGGAATTCCATTCAGAACAATATTGGCCCATATTTAAGGGGCCATGTTAAAGGGCTCAGTGTGTCTGTGCACATGTGTTTATATCAGCCTGCTTCGTTGCTTTCCAACACATTTTAAAAGAATGTATATTCATGTATATGCATGTGTACTGACTATATTGTTTCTTTGCCTGGATCCAGTTCAGTGAGTCTCTGCAGTCATTCCTCAGTCTTACAGGAGAATGTGGGTGTATTTATAGAGTTCCCATCAGGCCTTTTAAGACTGATTTGATTGGATTGTATTGCACTCTATCAGACTCTTCTGACCTCTCTCTTGCATCACAGGCGAACTGCGTTACGCACAAAATTCCAGGCATTTTACCTTCAAAACTCATCAAAATTCTTCTTGTAAGTTTAGAGTGATCAGAGGGCAGCTTGAACGATCAGATCAGAAAACTGTCTTTCTCTTACGCCTGGTAAAAATGCCAACCAGGAAACAACATAGCAATCAGTGTTGTCAATAACCATCCGGCCTTGCCACAGGATAAAACCACCCTTGGTGAGTTACGAGCCCTCTGAAGTATGTTGTTTGCGCTGACAGAAGTGCTGCTATTTAAAATCATATTCTGACACGCTGGATGTACACAGTTCTGATAGATCCATAAAACAAGAACAACAACAACTGCCTGTTAGACTGTTAGCGTGTAGCATGAAATCACATAGCACACAGACGGCAACACCCTGTGGGGCTTCACAGAAATGGTCTCAAGACCACCCGTCGGGTCAGCTTTAATGAGTTTTCGCTGATTGATTGGCACTCAATCAGTGGACACATAACTGGTTGGCGTGGACATCTCTCAGATGTGTGCAACATGCTGTCAGTTCGCCCTAATGGTTTCAAAAGCTTTACTGCAAGCGCAAGGCAACAACAAAGGGTAGGATGTGAAGTGCCTTTGAGCTAGTCGCTGATCTTTCGCCTTCCCCTTTTATCACCTCAAGTTGCTGCTGTTGTTAGCCGCGACTGCGTGATCATGTGGGATGTTGCTGAAAATAGCCTCGATGCTCAGTCAACTTGTGCGGATGTTGACCGAATAAGTCAAAGCTAAGAGCAGCATCGGTTTCATTGTGAGCAATACTAAACCATCCCGGACACCCCCCGGGGATGTAGCAGTTTGATATTAAATAACAACGTGCAAAGAAAGCCCAGGCAGGCGTCAGACAACCAGTCAGTCAATGTAACACAGCAGTCAGCACTAACAGCTGCATCACTACTGTGTATATGCTTGGCCTGCAGTGTTAAGGCGTGACTGAGAACAATTTTGAAATGCGGTTTGTTCACAGCAAGGAAAGATTTAATGAATAGAGAAGAAAAGTGGATTCTCCCAGGGGCATTTGCATAGCAGGGGGTTGGCAACTGCCTTAAGACTACTGTGGAAACAAAGTGCAGCAGCGCTGGCTAAATGTGGCTCATCAGAAGCAGTTAGATGTCTTTCATGAACAAAATGCCTTTGTGGTCAATGAAGAAACGTACATACATCTTTTTTTTTTTTTACCTTCCTGTTTTATCACCTAACTTCCAGTTTTCTCATGTTGGAATCATTTACAATGATTTTTAAAAAGTTGGCACGCTGTAAAAAGAGCAGAATGCGATGATTTGCAAATCAATATTCCACCTTTATTCAGTTGTACGCGGAACAAAGACGAGATATTTAATGTTCAAACTGAAAAAATGTATTGCTTCTTGTAAATATGCACATTTTAAATTTGTTGCCTGCAACGCATTCACAAAAAAGTTGGGACAGGGGCATGTTTACCACGGTGTTGCATCACCTTTTCTTTTAACGGCACCCAGCAAGCCGAAGACACTAATTATTGAAGTTCTGAAAGTGAAATTCTTTCCCTTTCTTGCTTGATAAATGACTTCAGTTGCTCAACAGTCTCGCTCCTTATGTGCAGACATTTCTCTGAATTCGCTGAATCCTGTAATGACGTCTGAGCCCATTTCAAACTAGACGTTTTTTGAAACATGACATCAAATTCAGAATGAGTGTATATTTACATAAAGCAATGAAGTTTAGTAGTTTGATCATTAAATATCTTCGTACTGTGATCAGCTAAGGATTTGCAAATCGCTAAATTCGTCTTGTATTTACATTTTATACAATGCATGTTGTTCTCGCTGTTGCAGAAATGTGAGAAAAGTCTTCCTGCTTTATGTACTTCAGTAAAATATTAAATTTTTTGTCGATCTGTTCCGAGGAAGCCGTCATTTTCACTGCGTTATTGTCCATCATATTGTCTTGGAAGCATGCAGACAATATTTCATGATTGTGAAAGTGGTGGAAAAAGGCTTTCCTGTGAACGATTGAACAATTGTTCCCCAGCTGAAATGTATTATTCAATATTTGCTCAGGTTTTCCTCGTGAAACTTTTTGTGTGCGCACGACTTGCTAAATAACCGTATCGACACAATTCAGATCTTTTTAAAGTAAGAATAAAATATGAAACCTTCTTTTTGAATGTGCTCACTGTGTGCGGAGCAGCTTGCAGTGTTCTTACATGGACACCAGGAAGTGTGAGTGTGGACTTCAGTGACACTTGAAGTGCTGATGACCAGCCTCAAGCCTTTAGAATCAAAGGGGAGGGCCGGACTTTATGAACATCACAGCCTGGAAATTGGGGCTTTGAGCCTTGAAACGGCATATTGTACAGGTGTAGTGGCAGTGTGCGTGGGCAGCAGTACTCCTGACAATTTTCTCTGCTTCAGCATCTCATACATTTACAGCTCTCTTTCAACTCGGCCTCCATTTTATGTCGAGGAACATCAGAACTCTTCCTCGGTGAAGGATATTTCTATGAACAAGCCGTACTTTAAAATATTAAATCCAAATGGATGTATCCGAGCTGCAATTTAGCATTCTGCTTGATGTTAAGATGTATTGATGTGTAAATTGTAACAGCAATTTGACATCTGATGCTTCGCTGCTGTTGCATTGCATTTAATATGTGTGTGTGTGTGTGTGTGTGTGTGTTTGTGTGTTAGTGCCTCATGCTTTAGCATGTTTGTATTAATAACAGGGTTTTTCGGTGGCACCGGAGTATAACGTGGTTTTACATAAACCTGGTTATGGGTGTTCCGCTCACTTTGGCTGCCATAACACAAGCCATTTGTCATCGTACAACAATATTGTAGCACATTTTTTGCAAACATGCTTTATGCAGGGAATTATACCGAGTTTTGATCATTTCGAGCCATAACAGATGAACAAAATTGCTTTGAAGAATGAGCACAAAATCACTCTAGATAAAATGGTGAGTTGTAAAGAGCAAAAGGATAATGAAAAAATATTGTTGGTCATAAATGTTGGCTGCTCTGCACATTCTACATTGTCTGAAAATATTACCGGCATATCACCAGTGTGGCACAACATTGTTATAATTATAATTTCTGCTCATCTTTTTCTTCCAGCCCTCGAGGGGCTCCATATGTTGTAGTGTTGGACAGTCCTCACTCTCCTCTTCACATCTCCTCTCCTCCCTCTCTGCTCTCGTGCCAAGTGGTTTGGAACGGTCCAGCCTTTCCGCTTCTAACTCATCTCATGCTTGTTTTCTGCCCTTTCATCTCCATATTTCGCTCTTGTTGTGTGTCTGTCTGTCATGGCGTTCCAATCGCAGGTTAATTTGCGCTTACGTCGCGAGCACTTGACAGATATGATGCTTTGCAATCATGCGCCGTCCACCTTACAGTCCACTAACAAATGATGTGAGCAGTGTTGAGATGTTGGAACAAGGAAGAGATGAGCAGTCCTGCACCATTGCACTGAAATATTGAACAGGCAACAGCAAAGAAGAACATTTGACTCTGCCTCCTGCACTTTTGGGAAGTCAAAGTTTTTATCTGCCAGATTTATTTTAGTTTTCTGTTACCCTCCAGTTAGCTCAGGCAGTGTGTTGCAACCCCTTGTACCAGAATTGTCTTCTAAGTATGTCGACTAAAACTGATTGCTGAGTAAGAGCAGTTGCGCATACTTGACAAAAATGTTAGTATTTTCTGCAAAAGAGTGTCTGAAAATGCTTTTAAAAAACATAGATAAAAAAAGTCACTGGACTATGTGGGGTGATACAATAATAACCCTAATGAAAACACTAAATCTTAAATTGACAAATTGTGCAAGTTTTCTTGCCAACTGCAGCAGAATCCACCTGAATAATAGAGGAATACTGGAAACTTTCTTGATATATTTGTGCTCTGCTCTGCCTCCAGATTATATGCACTTGGTTTTGAACAATTATTCACTGCAATTTGCAGACTTTTTCTGCAGAATGTTAAGTAGGACAAAATGTATTTTGGATATGTGTTTGTTTTTGGAGCTCATCTGTGATCTTATTCTACTTAACAGTCCAGGTAAAGACAGTTTTCTGCTATATGAAGTCCTTCACTCTCCGCTCTTCTGTCCTGTTTCCTGCCAGGTCTTCCGAAGCGGTGAAGGCATGGGCATCCGTCTGGACAGCGCCTCTGCCTTCCAGGGTGCTGTCATTTCACCCCACTATGACTCCCTGCTGGTAAAAGTCATCGCCAGCGGGAAGGACCTGCAGACAGCATCTTCCAAGATGAGCCGAGCCCTGGCTGAGTTCAGAGTGCGAGGGGTCAAGGTAGGACATTTAGCCACGTGTGCTTGATGGCGCAGCTGTGTCGTGCTTTTATTAGCATTTAGCATTCACTTCGTTTCCTGTGGTGTGAGAGGACGATGACCTCTTGAGCTGATGGGAGTGGATAATGTCAAAATGCAGGCAATTGTTAGAGGCCTGAATTTTTTTTGACATAAGGAGAGCTACTTTCTGGATGGAACAGGGATGTAAATGTAATGGTTTTTACTGTATTGGTCTGCTGTGAATGGCTTTCAGAGCCTGTTTCAAACTACTCAAGCCAGCCTAGCGTGGTTAATGGTGTGATGCAGTTAAAACTGAAAGAGTGAGAGCGGAACAGCTTATTGAAGGTCTCTATGTGCTGAATTGGCTGCAGAGTACAAAAAGTTACTATGAAGTGGCGCTCCAGTGTTCTTGAACACATCTTACACGTCTGTGTGACCCTTCTGGTTGATTACATGCTCTGAATTACTTGTTATTTCTGGGTTTTCAGAATGAAAACATGCTCTGTCAGTGTCTAAAGCTGCCGGATACATCCATAGAGAAGGACAGAGGCCTAGTTTTAAGGAGATTGTGCTATTATCAGCAGGTGCAAACGGTCTTTGACAGACAGCAGACGTGTCAGAGAAAGCCAGTGGTAACAGACTGAGAAGTTGGCGGTAATTAAAAATAATGAGCTGCGTCGCTTGTTCATATGACTGAATGATTTCATGAACAGCATTATGTCTCCTCCATCTTTTAAAAGAGCTTATGTTGTTTGTTTTGTTTCTAAAATAAATTCAGGTGTTTATAATATTTGTACCCACAAAGAGACGCCGCCGCCTGGGGTCAGCACTGTTCAAAGATCAGATTGGATTCGTTGGCGTTGTGTGATTTTAGTTTGAAAATGTCTTGTAAACATGATAATGATGAGGCACACAGTGTTGAGCCAGAGTGGGGAAATGTTTGCTTTTGTCGGCCTAATGAAAGTTACAATTGTAAAAGGCTCTGCAGAAAGAATAGTAGTCTTTGTCACTCCAAGTTCCCCTTTAACAGATGGCTGACATTTTCTTTGAAGCTTGTTTATTGTTGAGTTAGACAAGAAAGAAGCGCTGAATCGACAATGATGCAGATCTTTTGTAGCTATAATTTTGAGTTCAGCTTTTTTCTACTTTTTGCACATTAGCGCCCCGCAATTAAAAAGGAATAATTTCCTATCTGGGAGAGTCTGAAGTAACACATACAGGGAGCTTGCAACATGTGTCACGCTTTGTTCAGCGCGTTGGGGTGAGACATGTGATGATCTTTAAACCAAGCTACACCTCGAAGCTGCACTTGGGCAGCCGCCATCTCGCATGTTTTTCTTTAAGACTATAAATGAATGTGCGCAGATTCATCACTATAAAATGGAGCGTTTCATTTCAAGGTGAAGTAAACCTTGTGTGAGTGTGAAGGCGAACAAGTCTTCTAAACAGCGGAATTGTTGCGAATTTCCTGTGTAGGAGTTCCGGTAAGCTGACAAACCAATTATATCAAGCAATTCACATTCTGTAGTTTTGTCATGGCGAGGTGAAGAGACACATTCCAGCTATTAAGCTTCACTGGGGCCTAATTCAAAGCTGAAATGCCATTAATGACTTTGAAAATGTTTTTCTTTGGAAATGTGTGCATCATGATTAAAGAAAGGCACTTCATGTCCTGCGTCTGTTGTGTGACACCTACAGTGTAAACAAGCTGAGAACGAATGTCAGCGCTGGTTTGTGTAAATTTATTCAGCAGTGTCTTTTTTGCCGTTCTAACCATTAACAGCCATTCTAACATTAGCGTTAACATTAGATTTGCTGTATTTCATACAGGGTTTTCTACCTGTAGTGAGAGGAAACCGCAGTAATGCAGTGTCTGTTTCTTGAATTAGCCATGATGAGGTGAAATTGCAAGTCAAATCGGTCTTCTCAACTCTAATTTCTCATTTAACTTTGAGTGCACTTAACAAACTGTCAGCGCAGATATAATAGATTAATTTTCCCTTCTGATTGAGTGCGAAACTGTCTGATACTAGCCAAGACTTGATGGGCTTGTGGGCACTGTCTTCTATCCTCGCCGCTGTGGATTATGTAAACACACTCTGGGAAGTACCTTTCCTGCAGTGGCTGCGATTGAAATCATGCTGTACGATCACGGCTGCTGTCTGTCGGCGTATAAACAGGATTTTTTTTTTCCCCTATTTGAGGACAAAACAGTCAATGAGGACAGTGTATGCCGTAAAACCACCTACTGTGAGCGACCTTGGTGCATGTGTTGATCAGACTTGAAGTGGAGTACGCTCTATTCTTCACCAGGAACCCAGTACAAAAGCTTTGTATCGCATTGACATCAGCAGAGAACAGCGCGTCGATACACAGAACATCTGATAACTGTTATGAGTGAATTAAATTGAAACCACGGCAGCTCTTTTCAAAAACCTGAAATTTTGAGTATTTCTTTCATTCTGCCACCGCTGGTTTTAAAGTTGTGTCGAGATGGCTGCACTCGTTTAATATCCCAGAGTTAAAACAAACTTGTGTCCTTGCCAAGAAGTTGTCTCGCAGACAATGACATCCCCATCAAAGCACGCACAGAGACTCTTCGTCTTCTTTGAACATTGACGTAGACTTTGTACTTCATTTTGCTCGTGTCACCGGTTAAGACACAGTAGATCATATTCCAGGTGTTTAAAGTTGTAGTTAATGTAGACTGCAGGATTATCTGGGTGTGGTGTCGTTGCAAGGAATCTTTCAGCCTCATTCCTCTTTGATGGCCAAATCACCATCTGAGAGCTGGTAAACAAATATTTATCCATCCACCTCCCTTGCCTTCTGCTGTTTTATCATTGTGCATGAAATCAGCCATTGCCAGCTTGGAAAACACTCATTATGTATGATAATACATATCGAGAGCTCAGGTTTTCTGTCTCACCAGTTAGTTAACTTCACCCACCTGGCATCACAAGTCTAAGTCTGTCACTGATGAGCTTTTAACACTGAAAACCAGATTGATTTTGGTTCCTGAGAACCCGGTTTGTGTTCTATAAAATGTAACTTGTGCACATATTGTCCATTTTTGGAGATATTTGGTTTTCTGCCACTCTAAAAAAAAAAAAAAAAAGTTTTTGCTGAAGTAAATAGTTTGAGATGTGAGTTTGGCACCCTGTGTCATTCACTGACTCATTCCTCAATTCCCAGACTGTTTTTTTCCTAGAAGCGAATTGATTTAATTTAGCTCATATTTTGTGTATAAATTAGCATACATATCTGGCTAAATTAAGGCTTGAGGACTCCAGTGCGTTTCACTTCTCTTGGCCTGTGAGAATGTACTCGTGTGGCAAAGGTTACCCGTGAAGATGCTGTTTACTATGAGGATTGTGCTTCAGCATTTATGCGTTTTCTGTGTTGTCCATGTGTTTGTGAGCTGGTGCCTTGGAGAGCGCCGCTTTGTTGGAATGTCACCAGCACGAAGCCCGAGCATTGGCAACAAATCCAAGGCCTATTAATGCTTTGGTCTGCGCACAGAGATATGATGCTCAAGGCTGACATCCTCATAACTCCAAGCTTGTTTTATTTTTTTTTCTTGTTTAATGTGGCTACAGTAAATCTGAGATGGCGTACACTACGGCCCTTAGTGGCTCTGATAGTCGTGGTGTCCCTCAGCAGGTTAAGTATAATATAACCTTTTAAATTCAAACCAGAATGCACCAACCAAAGCTTGAGTTACTTGTTTGGCACTCGACAACATGCTGCTCCCCTCAGTTGTGTGGAATTATGTTTGGCATTTCAGAAAGCTCTGTTTATCTCCTGCCTCTGTGTGTGTGTGTGTGTGTGTGTGTGTGTGTGTGTGTGTGTGTGTGTGTGTGTGTGTGTGTGTGTGTGTGAGCATTTTTGTGCATGCGTGCACGTTTGCGAGTGTGTTGTCCGCAAAGGATGAGCCATGTGTGTTAAATGTTAAAATGTCACGCATTCCTGCCGCCAAAAGAGAGAGGAGGGGGGGTGGTGATGGGCAGGAAGGCGACGAGACATGATGCAGGAGGGTAAAGATAGATGGAGGAGCAGAGGGACAAACGACGAAAGGCCAATCAAGATGGAGAAAGTGTGACAGACAACGACAAGTAAGGTGGTGCAGCCCATAGAGGCCACTCACCTGCGGCTGTTGGGTTTGTGGCTATAATTCACTCTGCTGGTTAAATTTAGGAGTGTTGTGGTTTGGTGAAGTCAGCCAGAGACTGTATTTTCCAACATTAGCTTGATTAACCAGCCAGCTGGAGCCGGCAACGTTTCAGCCAAACAAAATTGCCAGCTAGTGCTCGCACTGTTGTCTACCTGGGTCTGATAGGACCCGTCATTAAAGCAAAATTGAAGCGTTTTTCTTTTTTTGTGGTAAATGTGCCACAGGGGGAAAGGTGCCAGTTCTGAATGGAGCACAGGAGTACCTTGTCTCTTCTCTGGATTATGCACATACTAAATTGCACAAGTGCACCATGTCAGTGTACAGGAGCATCTGTCCTGTGCAAATTGCTCATCACACAGGCTCATGGTTTGTCATGTGAAACCAACCAATGGCTGAATAACTGATGAGCTGAGGAGCAAGCACATACTCCCCTGCTGCCGAACATCAGATGATGGCCACTGTGCTGCTGATCCCTGGGCTCCCACAGAGGGGTTGCTTATGAACAGACACATGCAAAGACGGCAAATAAGACAACGCGACAAACTTTCAGAAATGGCGGCAGGTCATACCTCGATGTGCCTCCTCATGGCACCAACAGGCTCCATATTCTGACCAGTTTGATGGAGACTTCAAACTGAGACATTTGGATGTGAGAGTGTAGGTGTGTGTGAGACACTCTATCACAGTTTGTTGCTTTAGAAGTCATTTTTGCGACACCAGGGGCTTCGCTTTAGGCAGTGCGGTTTCATCGCAGCTCATCTTTACACCCCATCTGAGAGAGTTTGAGGTGACCTGAGGTCGTTGCACCCACCTCTCTCTGTGTGGTGTGTGTGTGTGTGTGTGTGTGTGTGTGTGTGTGTGTGTGTGTGTGTGTGTGTGTGTGTGTGTGTGTGTGTGGTGGTTGGTGATGATACCGATCTAGAGAGGCTCTTTGAAGAGCCATGCCATGTTTCGCTTCGTTAAAGCCTACCAGATCACAGGCAGGCTCCCATCTTAAAATCCTGGCGTACTTATCCTTATGTTACTTCTCTTCATTTCAATGAAAGAGTAACATCTTTATTTTTTTTAAGTTGCCACTTCTGTCTTCATGATCACAAGCGCAGATGGATTTGGTCCAGGTTCCAGTGGCTTGAGCTAATCCTAATTGAGGAACGTGTCCGTTTCACTCCTTCCTGCTTGATAGATCAAATCTGCAATTTAAAAATCATTTCTCACTCCTTTGAGCTTTTATTTTTTGTGCTCCCGTTTTTTGCTCTATTCAGTTCATGTTTGGCAAATGTTTTGAATTAGTGCTGCATGAATAATATGTACATCGCTGGAATTCATAATATAAAAAACTGAGTGTGCTGCACTCCCTTGTAGATAAGAAGTCTTGACGACTGTGAATTTATATCGCTGCTCTGTGTTCATTATGACACTCAGCAGATTCTGTTTTTCCTCATTTCGTGGCAGTTAAGATCATGCAGCACTGACACAGTTAAGTCTGCGATATGAGGACACCAGTAATCCATCCTGAGCTTGAGTATTTGTTGCCACACACTCCCTCTGTTTACCTCGTCCCCCAGTGTTCCTGGCTGTTTGTTAACCTGGGTCAGGGTGGACCTGTATACACGCCTGTCGAACCAAGCGCTCCATATCCCAGTGCCTCTGCTGTCATGTCTACCTCTTTTATCATGCACTAGCTCTTTTCGTTTCCGTCTCTACCTGCCAGACAGGTAAGTTTTTTTTTCTTCCGCTTCTCTTCCGTCATCCTCCACCTCTTCACCAGTGTGACCTCTGTCTCCCTTCATGATCAGAGTTGTCTTCTAGTTCTCTCATGTGTATCTCTTGTTTTCAGATCCCTGAGCCTCCGGTTAACGGTTCACTGACTTGGTTACATGTGTTTTTCCGTGGTCTGCCTCTTTTGTTTTTCCTGATCTCCATTTTTTATACCTGCAGTCCCCACATCAGCCCTTTTTGTAGCTGTTATTTATATTAATTCATCCAATCAATAGTTATTGTTTAATCCAAACACTGAAGACTGCTTAATTTACATGCAAATCAAGCCAAAACATAAATCACCCACATTTTTTAAAGACACAAATTAATCAGTGATTTATACATACTTGATGAATGAATCACAGCTTTTCTCATTTGTCTCTAATTGGCTTCCAGTAAACGTTCGAGAAGCTCAGTAAATGTTGTGTGCGCATGAGGTCAATTGTGCAGAGTGCTAAGAATCTAACTAATTCATCCCATAGCAAAAGGTCACCGCGTGACAAATGGCGTTTCCTGACAAGTCTGTTATCGTAGAGCACTGATTCATTTCCAACTGGACTCAACATCATCTTTAAATTAATCTAGAGCACTGGAGAAACTAGTTTATGTTCATTTATTCAGCCATCTTTTCTTTCTGATCTGGAGTCAACCTCCTATGACCTTTGCATCACTTTACAAGGCCAAGGCAGAAAGGAGCGCTGATCCAGGATCATTCACTCAGCATTCGCAAAGAGGAGAGTCGAGTCCATCTCATCTCTGATCAGTGAGAGAATAAGAGGTTTAGACACACTGTGACAGCACACATACACACACTCTTTCTCACACAAAATGGCCCACTAATATGTGTCTCTGGGGGCTGGGTTATCTATCTCTTTTTCATTTCACACCTCTAAACAACCACTTTGCACGCTACTTAATCACACCAACAGTCTTGCAATTATGTGTGTGTGTGTGTGTGTGTGTGTGTGTGTGTGTGTGTGTGTGTGTGCGCGTGTGTGTGCGCGTGTGTGTGTGCGTGTGTGTGTGTACCCTTGCATGCACGCTTTTGTGTGCTTGCTGAAGTACAAGTCCTGGAAAAGCCCGATTTCAGGAAATTGAATAAAAGATCAAGAATGTGCAAATCTAATTAGCAATAGCAAGAGCGGATAATTCAGAAAAGATTTGGGTGACTGATGGAGGGATGAACGGAGGACTGGAAGGAGAGCCAATGGTGACACGAGGGTGAAAGGCAGAAAACAATAGCAGGGAAAGGGTGTATAGTAGGAAAATCAAGTAAAGATATGAGAGCAGTTGGGTAGAGAGAAGTCAACACTGATGGTAAATGGAAAGGACAGGAAGAAAAACACAGAAATGACAGGCAGACTTGTTTACCGCTTGTTTAGTGGTGTGAGCAGAGAGGAAAGCTGACTTCTACAAACTCCGAGGAGACCAACAAAGGTTGATGTCAATCGGCTAAATTTAAGGCCTTAAAGGCATTAAAATTTCAGATAGATGCAGGAGAAGTCTGAGCTTTTTATCCTGCACTGACGGGTTTATTTACTGCGCGGCTACTCTCATATTAAGACAGAACAGATGCACTGCAGTGCAAAATGCCAAAAAGCATCTTTCATGATCAATTTTAATAAGCAGTTTCCTGCCCCTTAACAATTAATGGCCTGTTTTTTTCCACCGCGCTGCAGCTTTACTTCTAACAGCTGTAAACACCTGGAAAGAAATGTAGTCTTTTGTGTCAGCTGAAAGGTGTCCTTGTTTATATGTCTCTCTGCACAGTTCAAGGGTGAGCAAAGTAAAAGGAACACCTAATAATACAACCCAGCTGAGTACATTAACATCACAAACTACAGCTTCCCAAACCTTATCAGAGCCCACATTGTATTGCATTGCCTTAAGACTGTATAGGTGTTAGCATTATGTGTCCCACCCCCTAGCTGAATGGACATTTGAGTTCTCATCACTCTTTGATGCGCTTGTACAGGATTTTTTTTTGGACGTACATGTGGAAAAAGTGTCTAAACTTCAAATCTCTGGGCGGGTGTTTCCAATTGTGTCGTTCAACTGACACCTCAGAGCCGGCATGCTGGGAGATGTGCTCGAATTTCAATTGGAACGGTGAAGTTAATCAGCTTAGCTTCTAACTTTAGCATACGGGCAGTATGATCAGGATGCTTTCGGGGCTGAAAAAAAGAATACATCTCGAAGATAAATGTACTGATTTCCTTGCAAAAACTTGTTTCAATTTCAGTTCAACCTTAAAATTGCAGGAATGTGGTGCTCTTAAAAGATGTGAAAATAAGAGTGAGTTTGACAGCGTCAGGCAGAAAAAGTTCTGGGAGGTGAAATAGAACAAAAAGCGTCCACAGGCGGTGAGGCAGGAAAAATGGTGGAGTTGTTAAGATGACAGAGAGCATTGAGCCTGGTCATACACAGCCACTGAGCACTAATCTATTCACTTCAACACATACAAACAATGCATAATCGCTCAAGAATAACAGCTGTTTTATGGGGAAAACAGTCTCACACATGCAAGTATTTTCACGCAAACGTGACTTACAGACTAAAACTGCCACTCCGGCTTAAGAGTCTGCTATCACGTCGCAAACACACACACTCGCTAAAAGGACGTGTCAACACAAGCACAATGTCTTACGGCTAATGAAATGACAGACACGAGACAGATGTGTTTATAGCCAGGATCAGCATAGCACTGCCGTATGTGCACACACACACACACACAAGCACACACACAGCAAGTTGGAGCTGGATAGTGTCAGCTGGGACTTTGAAGCTGTAATCAGGATTAAACGGCTGGAAATCGGCTGTGACGAAGCGCAGGGGGAGAGGAGGAGGACTGGTTTGGAGGCGGAGAGGGCAGAAGGAAGGAAGGGGGAATGGAGAAAAGACGTAGGTGGGATGATGCTGGAGAAGAAAAGTGAACGAGAATGAAGACAAATGCACAAAGTTGGAGAGGAAGTTTCTTCACCTCTGTCTCATCCTCTCCAGACTGTAAACAAGATCATATTATCAACAAGTGTCACCCAAACAATTACAAGTGTTATGGCTGTTTCCTTTGGCAGTTTATTTGGTGTAAATACAGGAAAGGTATTCATTTCCTGTTCTGTGTGGTGTTTTTGCCATCCCTACATCCAGCATGCCATAATTGACGCAAAAATTCAAAACCTTTATGCTTTTTTTTCACATTTGATTTAGGCTTTCTGGCATTTCCTTTCTGTTTTTCTCATTCTCACTTCGCAGTCGGCCAAAATTTAACAACCGCAGGGGATTCTGTAAATGTCCAAACTCAGAATTCACACCAAAGCAGGAAGATGTGAAGTCAGAGAAAAGGAAACAGAAATGCAGAGATAAGATACAGGAATATTGCTAGGAAATGACATTTCCCTTTTTTGACAGCTGGTTCAGTGTGGTTTTTCTCCATATTGAAAGAAGAAATCTGGGGTAGTGTGTATGTATAGAGGCACACAAGGGAATGACACATCGCCAACTTCAAAGCAGGAGACCTGGTGTTTTCACAGCAGCTTCCTCTTTGGCTGATTGGTTCCACTTCTTTCCTTCACTGTTCCCTCTGTCTCTCCTGCTTTCTCTCTCTCTGCCGAGGTTATTATAGGTGACTAAAACAGAAGAAAGAAGAAAAACGAACTGAGACAGTATGTGTATTTACATAACTAACTAAAACATACAGGAAATGCCTTTAGGTTCAGTCGATTCAGTCACATTTGTCAACACAACATTGGAGCATATGTTTGAGGCTGGGGTGACTGAGTCGTCTTCACAAAGTGTTGTTCGTATTGTAATACCTATTCTGAACTACTGCCACATACCTGCTAAATAATAATGAAAAAAGACCTAAAACTAATGCTGAAACTAATCAAAACTACATTAAAATGAATAAAAGACTGTCTTATTTGTAATAAAAGTAATCTTTCTCATGTGCTCCTCATCCTCGTTTCTTCCCTCATTACTTCCTCTTTCCCTCCCCTCTTCTTCTTTTCCATCAGTGTGTGGTCTTGTCTGCCGTAGCAACACAGCTTCAGTGCTGCCGTGTGCATGTAAAAAAAAAACAAAAAAACAATGACACGCGCTCTCTAGCCCCCCCGCTGGCGGTCTGGACGTCAGTGTGAATCTTAATTTGTGACCAGAGCTGGAAACACAGAAGGCAGGAGAGGTGGTGTAGAGAAGGTGACGACCTTGCTGAAGGTGTGAAATCTGATTAGTTGAGTGAGTAATGCGCTTTCCAACTAGACGGGCTATCTGTCACGGCGTCGAAGGTCAGGATCGACTGCAGGTCACCTCCTTTACGTCGGCAGCAATGTGCGATTGTGTGTGCTCTCTTTATTTGAAATGGAATAACGAAAAAAAAGTGCTCTTAGCTGCAGATGATGTAGGCGGGGAATGAAGAAGCACTCTGGCCGTTTCCAATATCACACCTTCAGTGGCCGGGAAAGCAGTCGTGGCGGCGTAAGGAAATTTCAACAAAATTCAGAAGTGTAGGTGTGTGCAGCAAGTACAAATGAAAACCAAAGAGAGCAATAGAAGGCTTGGATTGAGATCCGGCGGCAGAGCGCTCACAGCCCGTGTAGAAATGAAATGCAATCAACATATGGACAGAACATGTTATTTCTGTCAGTAATATTCTCTGCCGTGTTGCCTGGAAGCACAGT
The DNA here is from genome assembly GCF_017976325.1 of Chelmon rostratus. Classification (NCBI taxonomy): domain Eukaryota; kingdom Metazoa; phylum Chordata; class Actinopteri; order Chaetodontiformes; family Chaetodontidae; genus Chelmon; species Chelmon rostratus. Next base: position 7,321,036 of record NC_055680.1, on the reverse strand, counting down.
TCGGTTGAAAGTTATCACATTCGCGAATTGGAGGAGAGTTAATGACGAGTGAACTTTCAGGAAAGGTGTTGTCCGCGGGCTCCGCCAGAAGAACCGTTTCCTGTTAGAAAGTTTTTGACACAAAGGGCAGGATGCATGTTAATGGTGCATCAGTTAATTAGACCTACGGCGTGCTGTCAGTCACTCTCAGAGCCTAGGGGCAGCCGAAACTGTTGATTACCTGTTTCCGAAAGCACAGCAGGATGTGTTTGTTGAAAAAAAGTGGAAAAATACCACGGTTAAATATGGCTTTGAGTATGAGATGTGGTGCGTAGTCATGAATATTGAGATTCAGCAGCAGTGGTGCGCATACAAATGCAGACGTACTTCCACACACGCACACAGGAGTAGAGTCCAGGGGGAAGTGGGAGTTTTCAATTAAGGGTCGGTACACACACTGATTAATTGATGTGTTCTAATACTATCACACACGCGCGCACACATACACACACAAACTCAGGAAGGTTTTAGGGCTTAATCATCTGTTGCGCACCCACAAACACACACAAACCTTAAAGCAATCTGCCAACAAGACAATTAACACACACTCAGACAGGCTCTGTCTCATATAAAAGGTTAAATCAAAACACAGAATGATGCATTTTTGCACCGTGTTGGAATAAACAGTTGATATTCATGTTCTTTTTGGACATTGATGTCCTCTCATCCTTGTGTTTTAGGTCACTCTGCGTTCATTGAAAATAAACAAATGTTTGCGATCGCTCTCCAAGGGTTAGATATTAGCTGTTTAGTCCCTCTGTGCTGAGTTTTTAGACAACGGGGAAGCCTTGAGTAGAATAGAAATGTGAAAATGTGACCCAACATGACAAGCAGTTTCCTCAGACACATCCACCAGCTTGTTAGTCATTTAGCCCACAGTGTAAACACAAGTTTCTCCTGAGCAGCCCAATCTGAGCTGCGGTGGCCATGCATCTGTCTTGCAGTCCTTGTCCCAGGGGCCTCTGTTCTTTTCTCAGGCATTTTCAAGTCTAATTGAACGGGCATAATGGAATGCAGAGCTCGATTTCTCTCGACCGGCTGGCCGCCTGATTATTCCAGTCACACTCTCAAAGTAAATGAAATGCTTTCCAAACAGTTCATCTTGAGGGCAGCGTTAAATGCAGCACCAGTTTATTGTTACATGCAGTAAAATGTGATGACTGCACCTGTGAATGCATCTGTTTTTTTTTTTGTTTTTTTTTAAATGTGGCGCAAACCTCGGAGGCAAATCCGATCCGTCAGAGCTGCCAATTTCGCTCATTAAAAGCAGAGCGGTTTTCTTTTTTTTATGTAGCAGCAATACTGGAGCTGAAGGTCTTTATTTCACACTAAAAATGCCATTATGCCTCCTTATGAGTTCTGGTTATTTGACAGCTGGGTTTGCTTGTTTCCATTGCAACATCTGGCAACCCAGTAGCACTGACAGTTTTAATGTTAACGTTTCTTTTTTTTTTTTCCCAAGACTGAGCCTGAGGTATACCTGCTCTCACTGTGCTCTCCCTAATAAAAAATTCCATTACAAGCCTGCACTCTCTAGTGTCTGAAAGTGTCTGTTTTGCTCGTAAGGCTAAATGATGTATGCTTTGCTAACTGTGCAGCACGGTTCATCGGTGCATTCTCTAAAGTGTCTCACTTTCCTCTTCAAACACATCCTTCTCTCTTCTACTTGGTCTTTGTGTTGTTCTTCCTTCCCCTCCTGAAGGCGCTTAAGTGCCAAGCTCAGTGCCACAGTGCAATTACCCTCCTTCCAAATGTGTATTCATGACCATGTATGCACATATTTTGGTGGAATTACCGAGCAGGCCCGCACCTTGCACATAAACCGTTTTGACGGGAAAAGAGGAAAGTAAAGTTGAGGTACACTTGATTGTATTTTGAGCCAAAGCAGTGTGTAATGTTCTTGTTGGCTGTAAAAGTGGCCTTGCCCTTAACATCCCTCCAGTTGAGACATTTACAAAGGCCTTGTTGAGGCCCTGCAGAGCCAGAGGGCCGGCGAGGGTGACATGTTTACAGCTGTCTTGGACAAAGCCTTTCAGAGTGGCATTTCATCACAAAGTCTAGACTACTAGTAGATCGATATGGAGGGGAGAGAGGAGAAAGAAAAAAGCCAGACTAAATATCTAAAGCCCTGCTAGCGGCCCCTTGAGGCTGCATTACTCATTGAGCTTACAGTCTAAAAAGTGTTAGACGAGACCAACAAAATGCTGATGAATTTGCTGTTTTAAGAGCAAATTCGTGCTGGATATGCAAAAATTGACTTGACCAAGGTGGCGCTACAGGCGCTACCTCACAGGACTGTGTGCTCAGCAAATGTCATGACAGTGCATCAACAAATTCCTTGACAACCCTGTCATTAGATGTTCTTACAAAGCAGACGGTTTAATTTCAGCATTTCAAGTGGAGAGTCAGGCCTGACGTTGCAGGGAAACGATAAGGGGGGTAGCTTCCTCGAGCTAAAATCAACATCTACAGTAATGTATTCTACAGTATATTTGCTGTGGTTTTTTTGTTGCCTGCTGTGCAAATGTGCTGTTTTGAGTAGAGGAAGTGAGTACCAGTCTGCTTTTCACACAGCAGCCCCTTGATCAAAGAACTTATTTGCTGAAAAGTTAGTGGATTCCTCCAAGGCTCCAGGAAGCGGCTATGTTAAAGGAAATGTGACACTGTAGCGCAGAGTTTTGGCATGGGGATTATTTACAATTATGAATTTCAAGGTTTTTTTATGCGCCGGAAGCCCGTGGGCCACAATGAATCAGCACAAAAAGGCAAAAAGTGGAATGACTTTGCCACTGGTTAGAAAGGCAGAGTCGTTCCCCATCCTCAGTTATAAGCTGAAAACTCATTCCTGCAAGAAGTGCCTCAAATCACCTTCTCTCAATGGAACACATTCTCTCTCCACATCTTCCACCTCAGCTCACTCTAATTTGCTTTTAACTTTTTCTTCTTCTTTTTTTTGAGTCTCCCTTCCACCTCAATTTAAAAAAAAATCTTTTTTCTAGTAATGTCTGCGATCGAGGAACTGAAGCTTATTCTACCGCTGCCTTCCCTCTAAGTGGCTCTGGATAAGAGCATCAGGTAAACACCTAAAATGCGAAAATGGAAAATGTTCCCGAAAATGGTGTGAGGTACCAGTTTTTGAATATATATATTTTTTTTTTTGGCACAACCTGTCACATAACTGTCTGTAAAATCATCCTTGCGGGGATAATTGGATGAGTACTTTGCTCTCCTGTCAGCAGACTGAAAAATCTCATTTAAATGGACCGATGATCTAATTAAATCGCAGTCAGTGCGGTGACGGTGCTGGACGTTTGGCTGTATATTTTGGCCCAGCAGTAGATTCAGATGTGTGGCAGTTTAGGAAACAAATACACACTGTGCCTGATATGTTCATCAGGAATCAACTGTTCTGCCTGAATAACCAAAGATTTCTTTGCCAGCCACTTCAGAAAGATTCTCATCTGTTGATTAGGTTTGCCACCGGCTGATTAATATTTGAACAAATCAAACAAGGCATTTCCACCCAGATGAACTGATAAAAGCTGCGAGCTGAACGCCGCTCTGGTGTTCCAGACAAACCAGACACCACACAAACACAAAGCGTAAACCACAGGCTCATTCTGTGCGTCGCCTCAGTGGCAATTTGAGTGACAGATTTCTGTTTTTCATGAAAACTCAGACAATGTCTGAAGAGTTACTAGATGAGTTTTGGTTCATGTTTGAACTTATTTACTTCTGGAAAGCAGGCTAATCGTTTGAGCTACTTGGATAGCATTTAAAAAAAAATGAAATCCATCAGTTAGTAATGAGGGAGAACAAAGCAGAACAAAATGGAGAAATGAGGGAATAAAGCAACAACATGAGTAAAAAGAAAGGAAAACAAGGGAAAGAGTGCTATTAAGTGGGTTGGCCACCGATTTAAAAGTGCTGCATGAGCAGGATGGATGGAGAGAAAGAGAAATTACTCTGGGAGATTGCCTTGTGTTTTGGCTGCTTTAATGACTGTTTGAGAACAAAAGTCTCTTTTCTAATTCTAATGAGTTTAATTATGGCTTGCCCTCAGCCAGGTGTTTGGATCAGCTAATGTCTGGATTCATTAATTGTCAATTAAAACAGAATCAGGTGCAGGCTCCCATTCACAGTCACCTCTCACTACAAATGTTAGGAAAAAGCAGAATAACTGTTTGTTGTGTGCAGCCTTTTGATGACAGCCTGCCCCCCTCCAAAAAAAAAAAAAAAAAAAAGATAAGCCCGGGTGGTAAAGTTCTGATAGGAAATGAAGATGGATTTACGATATGCCTCTCCAAAGGCAAAATGGCATTTTGTTATCTGTGTTTTTGTGTGATAAGATAGGATTGGCAGTTTGCATTTCTTTCTGTAATGTGGCTCCGACTATTGAAGAAATTGCAGCGAGGGAGGGGCTGAGTGAGAGACAGCAGGAGAGAAAGGCGGCATAAACAGTGTTCAGATCGATAGCAAAGTGAGGGAGGATTGTTAAGAGACTCCAGACTTTTCATTCTCCAAGATTTAAGTAATAAGGTGTGTGTTTCCAGGTCTTTGTGGCCCCGCGTGTGCGGGGAAAGTGTGAGTTCCTTTTGAGAGAACAAAGGGATTTGTCCCATTTTAAGTCGACGATGGATTTGAGCTTAATGCTCAGCGCTGCTGAGAAAACAAACGCTTCGCAACTCAGGAGAGCAACACGGGAGATGGTGGGAGTGGCGACAGCGAGGATGAGGAGGGGAGACGAGCCTTAACTGCAACCTCTGCTATGTTTCATCTACTTTTTTCTTCCTCGCCCGCCTTTTTATCCAAACCTCTTTGCCGCCTTAGCATCTGCATTTCTCTCTTCTGCATCTCTCATCTGCAGAAGCAGAAAACCCTTTTCATGTAGGAGTCGTATAGAATAACAAAGTACTGCCAGACTACAATTGGGACCACTTATTGATCTTATCTTATCGATGAAGCTATGTAGTTCTTGAGCCAGACAACTTAATATTACTTGCATCAATTACTGTGCTGCACACAGAGAACCATGCCACTATATTATAAATGTTATGACATTCAGCTCATGTCATTATACACAATTAATCCTTGAATATCACCACCGCACCGTTATGCAACCGTTACATCCTGGTAACTTCCATTTACTGCCATTCAAATCCACTAAATTTGACATTTCTCAGCAAACATCGGACTTTTCCTGCAAAGATGTCCACATGTAGGATGATAACAGGTGAGAAAGTACTTAACAGACCATATCCTCGCTTTGGTCATTGCTCAAGGGTCCAGCTTTTCCTTAAGCTCCCACTCTCACAGAAGTGTCTGATTATGGCAAAGCCACATTTTTATTATTAGTGCTAATGTAATATTTTATATAATATGGATTGTAATATGATACATTTTCTGCAAATTCAATTGGGAAACATTCATTACTAAAATAACTAAAAGAAAATTAGCACTGATAATAGTAGCAAGCTCAAATATTTAGAGATCTTGAATCTTATGTCATTGAAATTGGTTGAAATTTATTTATAAATTTGAAATTGGTTGATTTAATTCCCAGCTTTACAGTTTGAGAGATTCCCTGTTCCTCTTCTCTGTGTTTGGCATTCGTTTTGAAGTGGCCACATAGCAATAATTTCAGCCCGTATTCCTGCACTGACACAGTAATGTGCCTGACAGTCAGGAAGTGCCCAGGAGAAAGACTCGGAGACAGACCACACGGACAAAGCAGCAAGTGTGGCCTGTAAAGTTTCAGAAGAGGCAAGATATTATGGACACGCTCAAAGTTCCTCAGTACAAATTTTCTCTTTTTGTTCGTTCCTTTGAGGCTCTTTAAGGGGAAAATTATGTTCAGTCAGGACTTCTAAGACTACAATGAGCGTCCCAGCATAGTGGTGGACTGTGTAATGAAATTGGTCAAGCGGTGATATTTGGGTGGTGTGCAGCACTGTGTTGGCGATACTGTTTTTCTTTTCTCCAGGTATTATTTATTCTTGTTTTGTTCTTTTAATGCTTCTTTCAGTTTCAGTTGAATCTCAGCATTATTCTTTTCCTTGGTTGCTCTTCATTCTTGTTGTTCAACATACAAATTTGGAAAGATTTTTTGTCTGTATTTGTGTTTTCTGGTGTTTCTTAATTCCTCTGTTTTATGGCTGATTTCTTTTGTGAAGCTCTTTGTGACGTTCTGCTCCTGAGGTGTGCTGAGGGGCTATTTAAAGTTACTGACTTGTTTGCTTACTTTACCCACTTCGTTTTGCCTGTGATTTTAATTTCCATAGATCCGTGTTGATGCGTGCGTGGGTGTCCAGCCAGGTTGACTTGTTTGACCTTCATCACGCATGTCGCACCTCTCAATTTGTGTCTATAGTTTCATGTATGTGTGTGCGCTTGTATATGTCTCTTACTTGTGCAGCATATCCCCCACTGAGCCTTTGAGTGGCCATTTGTGTAGCTGGAAGGTTCAGTAATAATCAGTAGGACGCTATAATGTGAGCGTTCAGGTCCAGCAGGGGCAGACTCGGGGTACGCAGAGGGGACGGGGTCAGCGGGTTTGTGGGCGTATAGCAGCGCTTGCAAGGTGAAGCGTGTGTGGACTTTCTAGCCGTCCTTTGTTGTATGCAACACCCTGCAGGTGTTTAATGACCCGCAGTTCACTGCAGTTTGTGGATTGCACTATTAATTATGAGACAAGCAGTAAACCCGCAAGCGAGTGACATGAGTTGTATCTCGCTGTTTTTACTTTTCGGCAAGGCGCTCCAGCTTCACTGACAAATGCAGCTTGACTGGAGTGTGTGTAGGTGGCAAAGGAAGCGTTGCTGCCTTTTTATGACGATGGAGAGTAATCGAGGTGGGATTAATCTTGAAGTTTTCAGTTGTTGCACCTCAGGTAGCACAAACACTGCGTTGTTCAAGGGTTTGATTCCCTCTGGTGTCGCCCATTTGAAATCTGAGTCTTTGAGATGTTTTGGGTAAATATTCACCAACTGTCTGGTGCTTAAGTTAAAAATAAAACCGCTAACAAGAGAAGTCTTTGCTCTTCTCAAAGTGCGAGCTTCTTTCACCAGAGGTGACGCACCGTGGTGTCGATTGGAGGAAACTGTGACATCTGTGACATCTGAAGCGATGATACACAATACGACACTGATTAAACTTCACCTTTATTGAACCGTGCGTACATTTTAGAGACTAATCAGTTATTGTTCATTTAGGTGACTGACCTAAACTCTGGGTGCTTGCAATTAAATATTTGGGTCCATATCACATGCAAGTCTGTTGATACTGAGAATGCAGAAGAGCACTCCATAATGACTTTGATTCATTATTTCTTTGCTCAGTGACTTGCGCCAAGTCATCATTGACAAATTGTTGTTAGCGTCTGCTGCCATTTGCTCCAAAATAAAACCAGTGATCTGAAAATTGTTTTTGAATGCCTTTGATGCGTTCAACTAGTGATCAATGCCATGATCAATCAGGAGGAGGAAGTGCAGCATCAAACTGTTTTGTTTTTCTTTCCCTTTTTTTTTGTTGTCTTTTCATTTTCACCGTCTGCAGTTGCAGAAGCTTAAGCCAATATTTGGTATATGTTTTTCTTCAATGACAGCAGGAGACCTCATAATTTTTTTACTGTGTGAAGGACAAACGGAAAAAGTTCCAAGTTGCTGAGTAATTTTCCTCCCATAGCAAACTGTTTCGTTGCAGCAAGTGGTGTATTTCTTTGAAAAGAGTGCTATGAGAGGTGCTGAGCAACGTGCCAAGGTCTGACATCTCTGTATGCAGCTCAACTCTGAATTTTTCATGGAAATAATACGTCTTCTCCACTATCTTTGCGCTGATGCCGGCAAGCAATGGGACATTGTTAAAGCTTGACTGTTCCCCTTGTAGTCTCAATGCTGCGGATGTTTGACAGCACTTTGATCTTAAACAACCACAAGCTAAGCTTCGGCTTAAGATGCAACAGATGACAATAAGCAACCCACATAGCTGCAGATATTGTATATACAGCCCTCAGCTGGAGAGATGTGAATGACAGCCTATTGTGTCAGCCGATAAGACCCCAAAAGATATTTTTGCTTTTTTTTTCTTTTGAAGGAGAGGGTTATGACAAAAATGCATTTGCTTTTTATGACAAGTTTTCCCCAAACATCTGCAAAGTTGCTTCACTGCAGAGTGTCTATTTGTATAGTTTGTTTTCCAGAGTACAACACGGACGTCTTGCACTATTAATTAAATCAATTACACCTTCTACCTGCAGATTCAAATAACAGTTGGACTTTATTTCAGATCTAATTAGTTTTTTGTTTTTGCTTTGCACCACAGAATAATATACCTTATGGGATTTTTCTTACATTTGGCTAAAACAGTCATGTACTGTACACATGCACAAAACCTAATTGTCTCTTCCCAGCCCCTGTGTCTCTTTCTGACTCTACTTTCTTCCAAGAAAAGCACAGCACATTTAGTATCACGGAGGAAAACAATAAACCAAGGTCCGAATTATCCACTAGCAGACAAGCACTGAATATTTCATAGCAATAATGCCCCACAGTATTTGGCCTTTAGGCGTTTTTAGAAAAAGAGCGAGTACATGTCTAACTTGATGGCGCTGTCAACTGAGAAGCTAAAGGACCTCCTCTCAGCAATTAGTCCTAGTTGTAGCTATTGTCTTGTGACTGGGTGGGCCGCAGTTGCAATCCTAAACTGTGAGTTGTGTGTTGTTACATTTGCAGCTGAATTATAAAGTAAGACAGTCATTTGTAGCTCTGCAAGGAGAGAAGTATTGTAGCATTGAGAGATTTGTTGAAACATTTGTATGGCTGTTAGTAGAACTAATTGGGCGTAGGTATTTGGGAAATTTACATACAACTCTCCCAGGTTTTTAGCGATGGTAAATAGTGTTCGTTCAGCGATGGGAGTGGATTTGTGGGGTAGTAGCCTCCCTAATTGAGCACCCACAAAAGGCGAATGTAAGCTACTTGTATAGAGTTCTATTTATTAGCAGAGCTTATTGTGAGCATGCATGTTTGTAGAAGTAATTTAACAAGCAATGTTAAATGGATAAGAGTTTTTATGGAAATCGTATTAGAGACAAACACAAGAAATGCTGAGAGTCAAAAAATTCCATCATTTATTTACACTTTCTCCTTTTCGTTCGCCTCTCTCACTCCTTATTCTTGCGTCTCCTGTTGCTTGCTCTCTAGAAAATAGCCAGAAAGCCTGAAAGATGACACCCCGCTGTATCTGTCTATGTCTTTCACACACCATGCACACACACACGCCAAGATCTCCATACTGTCACCCTCTCAGAAAAGAAGCCCGGGAACGTCACAAGATGAGAGGAGTTGGTAAATTTCACTCCCTCCTTCTGATCAGGAGTCTGAAGGGAGCCTGCAGGGACGACGAGTTGGAGGAGTAGGTGGTAGCATCGCCACATGGAGGAAAAGAGAGTGAGGAGTGGTAAATGATGAAAAGAGGGCAGGAAGTTCCCGTTTCATTCCTTGTTCCAGGGGAAAAGTGAAGAAATGATGGGCAGTGGGTGGGATGCTCGCAGAGGTAATGATGAGCAGGAGGGGCCCTGCGGTGAAGTAAGAAAAAGGAGGGAAAAGGCGAAATCACATCTAGGACAAAATATAAGGAAGGAAGAGATGTCAGGAATAAAATAAGTCAGGCGAAGCAAAACGGGAAGCTTACTGCAAGGGAACGGGGAGAATAAAAGAAACATGAGGGGTGAGCGGAGAAGACGCTGTGGAGAAGGAGGGGATGAAACCCGCTCAAGTTTTTTCACAGAACCTGTCAGCGAAGCGATGCGCTCCCCCAGCTGCAGCAGGAGACACGAGTTAAACGAGGGAAGTTGGCAGAGGTGAGAGAGATTGAGGGAGTGAGAGGAAACTGCTGCAAACAATCATCGGACCATCGAGTACTGAAAGAGCAAAATGGGAAATAGGACGGAAATCGGATCATCCGCGATATGGACCGGCGACCGAGAGAGGGCCAAAGTATCACAGGATGAGGAGGCCTGACGGGATGCAAGAGCCCGAGACCGGAATTGAAGGCAGATTACAGAAAAAAAAGGATCATTAAAATCATACAAAAAAAGAAAAAACGCTGGATTTAGTTTATGAATATTTTGCTTGTTTTACACTAATGAAATGTTATTCTTAAATTGGACTCACATTCAAGGAAATTTGTCATTATCAACTGTTCTGAATGAGAACTGGCTGTGGCAAAAAGTGATGATGATGATGGCAACAATAAAAGCAGCAACCGGCCCAGAGAAAAGCTCCAGTGTGGACGTTCAAAAGAACTGGTTTGATTCTGACACATCCGCCGGCTGTCAGGCGTAGATGTCTCGCATTAAGAGCTCTTTAAATCCATAATTGCAGACGCTGCCGTTCAGTATTGACCTACCAGCAGTGGATTACATCTTACAACATTCAGCAGTCCAGGAATCAAGGTTACGATGTCGCAGTGTGCCGAAAACTACCCCTAAATTAAAGCGGGCACCATTTAATATGAAGCACTTTGTGTGGCCTGTATTTGTATTTTTTATGACTTTGTTTAGCTCATTGTTCAGCCAGCACAAACTGGATTTACTTACGTTACATGATTTAACGAGGCCCAAAGCTTCGTCACCACCTAATCCACTCTAGCAAATACAAGCCATATACTTTTAATATCAGACCACTTCACAACTCCCACTGAGCCTGTCCATTCAGCTGTGTGAAAAGCAGATCACCGCTCAGCTCGGTTGGTTAAACGCTTACTGACACTGCCGTGGTCAGGTGTGCCGATACTTGTGCAGCTCAGTAGCTGGGTTAGAACTAATACGGCTGGAGGGGCACTGTTCCTGCTGGGAGAAAAAAAAAAAAGAAGGACGAACTGGATAAAAGCATCCAGCAAAAGTCATGTGACTCAGTGATGGGACAGACATGTTGGTAGCTAGTTAACACACCTCTGTGTTTTCTCTCATGACAGATGTTTAAGGATTAGAGTATTAGAGAAGATAAGGTGAGAGAAAGGAAAAGAAGTCAACGTCAAAAGGTACTTTCTCAGCAGCTGAATGAGGAGTGGACTGAATAGGGAGACAACAGGAAAACATGTGTGACAACCGAGAGCTGAGGTTAAGGAGAGAGCTGCCGAATGAAAGATATCTTATTGTTTTTTGGCAAGTTGAAAAAGTAAGATTTTTGCATTGAAATAAATCTGAACTAATCTTGGAGAAAATTGAAGCATCGCCTCACGCTCACCACTGCATGCATGCGCTCGTGCACACAGTCAAGCCAAATAACTGCAGCCAGGAAAGGAACGAAAAAGAATAAAATGGAGAGGGACAAGGACAGAGGTGCAAAGATGAAATGCCAAAATATATTTGGGTGAAATGGTAAAGGTGGAGAGAGAGGAATATTAAAATGTGTGAGGTGGCAGGTGAGGGCGGTGCTGATATGGCAGGCAAAAGTGATCGTGAGAGATGTAGAGAAAAAGGGAAACGAGGGAGGGAATGAATCGAGGCTTAAGAGAGGAAGGTTAATGTTCTTTGAGGGGGGATGGCACAGAGAGGCAAAGAGTATTTTCTTATAGTCTGGAGAGCAGAACGAAATTAGCGAAAGACAGCTAGAGAGAAGTGGCAAAACGATGAGCGATGTGAGCAAAGACGTGCGAGAGAGCAGGTAGGTCAGAGAGAAGTGGAGATTAGGAGCGAGCGCGGTGAACAAAGAACTGAATGAGGAGGCAGCGGAGGTGAAGGAGAGAGCAAATTAGATAGAGGGCTAAATTAAAGATTGTGGAGAGACAGTGAGAGGAAAGAGAGGAAGCCATGCATGAAGGTAAAGCCTTGCAGGAGGCTCAGCGGCTTCTATCATTTTATTCTCCAGTTTGAACAGTGTTTCTCCTGCTTTGTCCTCCATCTGAGCCTCCTCCGTCATCTCTCTTTCTCTGCCATCTCTCGCCATATCTGTCTCTTTTTAAAGGTGCTCTGTGTTGCATGTCATCACAGAAGCTCCTGCCTTGAGTAATTAAACGCACTGTAACTGAGACGGTTGGCGTCTGTGACCGTTAGCACCCTAATTTGAGGGTATCAGTTTTGCACAAATTGCACGCTTGCTTCCTGTCTGGTATCCGTCTGCAGTTCTGGTAATCTAAAAAAAAAAAAAAAAAATGTAGATAAAGAAAAGAAGCTGGTTCTTTGTATCAGGTATTTAGATAATGCCAATTATTATTTTCCTCCCTTCTGCTGCAGTACTCCAGCTCTCTTCCTCACTTCCTCCAATCGATCTCTCCCCTTGCTCCTCTATATCCAATCAATCTTTTTATCTCTCGTCTGCTATCTCTCGACTTCTCTCTCCTCAACTTTCAGTCCTCTTTCCTGACTCTCTGTCTCATCCTCTCCACGCTGTGCGGAGTTGTTGGGGAGTTGCATTAAATACTGCCGCAGTAAGTTCAAGAGTTGGCAGCATCTGACGAAGCGCTGTATGTCTTGACATTCGCTGCTCTGAACCATGCGGGTAAAAGGTTCTGAATGCTTTGAATTACTACATGAATGTCCTCAGACAATCCCTTTCAATTCCAGGTAATATCTCCTAGATTGACATAATGCATGCTATGAACTTTATGTAGTCATCAACCTTCACCATTAGCTCTCCTGACAATCTGTCGTCATCATTCAAGCCTCATCTCCCCCGAGCCTTGTTAGCCATAATTGTAAGCAGAAAAAACTGATGAAATAGTCGACAGACACAGTGATTAGTGTCTGGGCGGTCATGGATTCTATACATTTAATGTTCAAGATAGGTGTTTAATTTGAAGTGTCCTGTCAAAATGGCACTACATTGCCATCATCATTTTGAATATTCAACAATAGAGGTGCATGATTGCTCAGTAGCTCATACGGAGAGGAAGGAGGGGGCACAGCTCCACAGAACAGTGTAGTTTAGCAGGCAAAATCTAAAGTTTCCTGCCATGTTCATGAATTTCAAAGTGACAGAATGAAATGGTTCAGATGTGTGACGCACTCGTGCAGACGACGTGTCCAGATGGTCAAAGAAGCATCATTTATTATCAGTCTGCTCAGATCTGAACTTGATACTCAAAACTTACATTGATGCTGAGGGAAATTTATCTTCACTAATGCTGATTTTTTTGCCTCTCAGATGAGACAATTCTTCAGTTTTAAATATGATTCGTCGCTGTAAAACTAACAATAGCTCTCTCACTCTGTCACACATCATCTTCACTCAATCTTGCTGACAATTTCAGTTAAAGCGACTAACCGGATGTGAAGCGCCATGTGACTCCTACAGCTGCTTGACCTTCAGAGAGGCTACAATCACTGGAAATGTTATATGTTGGTGACTTTTATTTGATTTAGGTGTGTTAATGCCAATCATCCGCTTGTCTTGTCTTAAAAGACAACATACAAGTATGAATGAGCTCCATGTGCTTGTGGAATGTTGAAACTGCATCCTCTTCGTCACACACTGCGGGGTGTGTGTGTGTGTGTATGCCTGTTAATCGCTAACTGGTTATTTCTTTGACAACATTCCCACAGTCCCTCTTCTCATTGTGTCCCTGTAAGTTACAACGTCTGCACTTATTAAATCAGTTTTGTGCCTCGGCCCACTTAAAGAAAGTTGAGTCATGTTTTAAAGGAACGCCTGGATTATCTCTTAGAGCCGAGGTCTGTTCAGCTCTTCCTTTTTTTTTTTTTTTTTTTGTCTGCTGCACTGCTTGAAGGACTTTATCAAAACAGTTCAACTCATGATTTCAGACGTTATAGTTGCCATGGAGCTGGTGAGACTGATCTCTGCTCTGTTTCTGTCATGGCGCAGCTCAGCGTGCTGCAGAACTGGTCCGACTGGTTTCAAGTGCAGGAGGCGCTGAGGCCTGATGCATCCTGAGTCAGCAGTTACTCAGCATACTGCAGGGAAATGCATCATACCTTGATCATAACTGCAAATGTCAGAGGAAGTTTGGCTACAGGCGGGCATGGTCTTTCAAGACACACACATGCACACACACACACCGCATGAGCATGAGCATGCAGAAACACCCAAACACCACTGCCACAAGGTTGTCTTCTCGCACATGCACATTTGTGTATGTGTGTGTTCAACGTGTGGACGTGTGTGCCTGCACATTACTCAGCATTTTTTTTTAATTAGTCAAATTGGGCCAGGCTTTTGCCTTTGGCAAAGAAAGCAGAGGGGAGGGGTGGTGTTTTGCGCTGTGTTGTTCTTGCCCGTCACACATAGGCGCACACACACACACACACACACACACACACACACACACACACATTGACTCTATTTCTCAAAGGTGACTGTGGCAAAGACTCAGTGCTGCTTTTAATGTGGCCACTTATGAGTTTAAAATCAAATTGCCCTCTAACCTGGTGTCCAGACACACACACACACACACACACACACACACACACACACACACATACACACACACACCTTCTCTCCCTCTTCTTTATTTTCTCTGATGTCAGTATTGATGGGATCAGTTAGTCTCCCACTCAGGTAGTCTCTGGTGTCTGAAGCTCAAGAGGGAGGAGAACATGTTAACCCTTTTCACACCACAACACACCACACTCACTCACACACACACACGCTCCATCTTGGGCATTTGGCAGCATCTGCAAAGGGCTTGATGGGAAATTAAAACATGTAAGAAGAGAGGTGAATGAGCGGTGTAAAAATAACCTTTTTTTTCTTTTTTCCACCTCTTTCCATCTGTCTGCCGTTCTGTGTCTCTGTTCACAGATGTGAGGCTTTATTTTCCATAAGCACTGCTTTTCAAAATCTAATTAGTCTATACTGTGGAAGCGTAATCCAACTCAGACTGAACCCAGACGCTCTGCAGCGCTGTGCGGCATCACTGTTTTGGTTGCTGGCTCTCACATGCCTTCCTGTGGAGGTACTCTGGGTGCATCCACTGGGATGAGAACCAGACACAAAGCCTGAACATGCTGGTGGGATTACATTTCCCATCCAGCCTGGGAATCCCTCTGGATCCCCCAGTAAGAGCTAGATGATGTGGGTGGGGAGAAGGAGGCCTTGGCTGCACCGCATCTCACCTGCTGCCACCGTGACCTGGATAAAGAACATGGATAATTGAATGGACGTTTGTTATGTTTATGTCCTCTGCTCCTCAAGTTTTCATTAGCTACGTTCAGTTGCTCATTGCTGCCAGCTCACGTCTTGGCTTTTCTGCTAAATTAGTGTTGAAGTGGGTTGCAGGTTGCAGTGAAAGGGTCTTGTAATGCTTCACAATGGACTGTCTGAATCCAGCAGATATGGCTGATAACAACAAAGCGTCAGAATCATGATCCATTAGTCTGACAGCTCTTAGTTCTTCTCTGTGTTTATCACTTCAGCTCTTTTCCATTTCGTGTGTCACATCAAATCTGCTCTGTCGAGTCTTTTGTTTACTCGTATCTTTTTGTCTTTTTTAAATGCGTTTCCATCTGCTCCTGGAACTATTGATCCACCTCAGTTTTTCTCACCCCATCTTCCCTCCGTCTTCTCTGCTCTTTTTAATTACCTCAAGAAGAGTTGCTTCACCCTTGTTTTCTAATCAACTCGACTGACTGACAAGTAAACAACTTTATTTTGCCGAACAAGCTTCTTTGACTCACCAGTTTGCCTTGAGCTCATTTTCATCAAGACTGAGTCATCTTCACATTTCCCTCCAAACTCAAGCTATACCAAAGAGCTAGCTTGTTTTTTTTTCATCTGTATCCATCTTATTCCCCAAATTACTAATATTTCTTATTTAAATAGGACTTAATTGTCTAAAACCCTTGTTATTGCCCCTGGTGGTGTACAGAACAGACAAGTATTGTGATTCTGTGGGTACTTTTCACACATTATGTGCTTTTATGCAGAACAGATGTCGTGCACATCTGCAAACACACGTGCACACAGACATGACACACAACTCACTCCCTTGTGTTAATGAGTTTGTCTCTGTTCATACATGTAATTTTTATTATTTATATCAAGTCCAGAGAACAATACTGACTTTGGCAAAATAAAATAAAAACAGAAAGGAAACAACAGTAATTGTGAAAATTCATTAATGTAATTGGCTCTGTTTTATAGGCATCTGTTTGTGTGTGTTTGTCTTTGGGGTGTGTGTGCTTGCCAGTTTGTGTGTGTTTTTTTTGTGCTGTGTGTGCTTTTTCAGTACTGTTTTGAACGTTATTTTTCTGCCTAGTTATTATCAACTTTTTTTTTGTTCTAATCAGGAAGATTCTTTGTCTAAAACAAAAAACCACACATTTTATATTTTGTATTTGATCCTAGCGTCATTCCCCAGAAAACTTTGAAAAACAGAAACACATGGTGCGACAAGTAACATCATTTTATATATATATATATATATACTATATATATGTACTTTCAAGTTTTCTCTTTTCATTTTTTTTTCTCTTTGATAGAGATTTTTAAGAGTCTCTGTGGTCTGTGCCAGTGGATCAGTCGTTTTACAAAGTCTTCCAGTGAAGAGTTTATATCATCAGTGGCTCCCATAGTGGCTCTGTCATTTTTTGTAACTGCTTCCTTTCTGAAAACATTCACTGTTCGGATTGAAACTGAATCCATGTGGCACGAAGTCTGAAGTCACAAAAAATCAATTTGAAATTTTGATTCCTGCTTGTCGGTTGTCGCTTTCTGACCATGGAAATAGTGATTTTATTCTGCTTTTAATGAAAATGTCTTGAAACTTTTCACTCTCGCGTCACTTTGGGTGGACTTTAAGACCGCCGCTAATCTGGAATTTTTAGATTTATTCTGTTTACAGCATGTCCAGAAAGCGTGAAACCTGAAACACAGAGTCTGGCTGTCTGAATTGCCCCTCATCACAAACATTCATGTGCACACACAAACACACACACAGGCTCACATACACACATCCTGTCCCTGATCCGTCACTGCATGCACACTTATGCACCCATTAGCATTATTCATTTGTTTGGTCCATTATCATCCGACATCCAATACAATCTTTCAGAAACGCGCACGCGCACGTGTTCCTTCATAAACCTCTGTCTCCTCCATTTTGTAATCCATATCGACTCCATTGTAATCCCAATGTCTGTCTTTTAATAATGTCTGCGCTCCGCTCGCTCTTTCCAGCTCGTATCGATTGATCATGTCCAATGCACCCGGCTCTGTATTTATGCTCCCATAATCCGCAGGCAGGCCAAGCCAAAATCATTGTCCAGCCTCAGAGGGCACATAAAAGTCACATTCACTGTGTTTTGGAGAGGAGTTTCAAAATGGCCGTCAGCGTTGGAGTCAAAGAGCAGGATAACAAAGCAGGAGTATGTCATCCAAATCTTCGCTTCTGTGGTGTTTTTGTGAGGGAAGTATCAGCGGTTGTGTTTGTTTTTGATCCAGTGTAAACCCTTGTGTTGTCGTGGGGGCTCAGGCCCTGGAGAGTTGAAGTGTGAGCAAGAGTCTGGTTCTATCAGTGTACCGGCTTTACTGAGATCCACGCTGAGCTCACGCCATCTCGTTTTGTGCTATATATCCTTTGTTCTGTTGCTCTATTGATGTTCTCCTGTTTGATTAAGTCTCTCCCTCTGTGACTATATATATCACTCACTTTGTTCGCACAACTGTCACTCTCTTTGTCTTGATTTTTCTGAGTTTTGTTTTTGTGTTCCTACTTTCTTTTCTATCTTGTATCAGTCACTTTTTACTGGTGCAGCTTGAGCTCAGCCTTGAGTATTTAAAGACCACTTTAAAACTGTCACCCGTTATGTTCCTCCCACTCTGCCGCTTCTCGTCTTGCTTCCTTCTCCCGACTTATTTTTCCAACCTCATTCTGCAGGTCAGCAGTAAAGAGCCTCTTAAAAATCTTCACCTCACTTCCAGGTACGCACCCCCCTACCCCCCCACCCCCCCTTCTCCATTTTTCTTGACTTCTCCCAGGGCAAGGAGCTCCACAAGTGAGACTCAAGTCAATTTTACTCCACTCCTTTCCTCTGAACTCACAACCTTCCCTCTCCTCATCTGCAATCACTTCATCTTCCCTTTCCTGCATCCTCGATTTCTCCCCTGGCCCCGCCTCTTTGTGCTGCTCAAATCAACATCCCATTCAAACTGTCCCCTCACAGAACCCTTTATCCCTCTTTTTTATTCCGCTCCGCTTCCTCCTACACAACACTTTCCTCCAATTCTTCAGCACTCTTCCCTTTTTCCTTCCCCCTGTCTTTTACACTGCTTGCTTTCCCAGTAGCGATCCCAGCGTTAGAGTTGGAGTTGGTGGTGTTGTAAGCGTGGATGTACCCCCGCTGGAACTCGCAGCGTGCCCCAAAGCCTCCGGCGTTTTCCGCCTCGTCGCTGGTCGTCGAGGAAGTTGTGCTCGTCGTCGAGGCACACTGCACCAGCATCCCATGAAGCGACTGGCTCCGCCTCGTCCAGATGACACTCAGCCGCTTGGCGTAGCTGACGGCGCCGTAGCGCTTGGCAACAGTCGCGGCAGCATCAGTCGCTAGGGCAACAGAGGAGCCCATGTCCAGCGAGTGACGCCGTTTGCTAACGGTCCCACAAGCAGGACTTAGAGGGGATACAGGCCTCTGATAAGCCTGCGAGGAGTTCCATTTGTCCCTGCCTCGAGCAGTGATCCTCCAGTCCAACAGCTCTGAGTCTCTCAGCGGTGCAGCCAGAGAGAAACTGGCACGATTGGTCAGTTCTCGCTCCAGGCGGGGTTTTGGGTGGTCCCTGGAGTGTGACTGACGGGGCAGGGTGGATGGAGGGGAAGGGGAGTAGTAGAGGGGAGTTCTGTCACTGTCAAGGCTGTATGGCGGCGCCTTCTCTAGCTTCCTTTGCCTCACCACCAATGCCATCTCACTTCCTGCCCCTGTCGTCGTGGAAACCACTCCCCCAGCCGAAAGAAACTGCTCCAGGTTGACTTTCGGCTTTGGCCTGGGCTTTGGGGGGAGTTTTGGAGGCAGAGAGGAAGCAGAATCAGCCGCCTCCTTCTCCTTTTCCTTCTCCTTGTCCTTCTCCTTCTCCCCTCCTCTCTTGGAAGGCAGACCGTTGGGCAGGACCACCATCATCATGTCCCCGGAACCATTCGATTGGTAGCACCCGCTACTGTTCCCCCCTTTGTCCCCGCTCCCCACACCGCCACTCAGACAGCAGGCCCCGCCTCCTGCCTCAGTGTTGCTGTTGTGGCATATTATGTGGTCGCCATGATTGCAAACACGGTGGCGAACCATGAGCGCCACAGTGAACACGAGCAGGGTGACGACGACAACACCGCCGACCAATATGGTGAGCGTCCCGCCCAGGAAGTGGGCTTGGAGAGAGCGGCATGCTGGGTAAACATCCTTGGTGGAGAACGTGGCGCATCCCAGGACCTTTGTTGCTGCTAGTGATGTGATTGTGTCATCAAAAATGGCCAGCACACACAGGTTATAGTCCACACCGGAAACCAAGTTCTTCAACAGGAAGCGGTCACTGGTCGATGGAAGGATCCTAAAGAGGACAAAAGGAAGAAAAAATGAGAGGTCAGTTAGACAGACAAGCACGCTGCGTGCAGGATGTGCAGCGAAATGTAAAATATCTGCAGTGCATTGAAGCCTCGCCTGAATATTCTGACTATTGTGGAAGTACGAATGAGAATGGGTTGAATATTGGAAAAGAAGCAGAGGAAAGGAGGGGAGAAAGGATGGCTGGAAGAAGTGCAGGAGTGGATACTGCAGTAGGGGGAGCGAGGGGAAAATGAGGCTATTGATGGAGAGCGCGCTCAGGGAACATGAAAAGAGAACTCTGTCTGCTCATTTGGAGTGCAGGGGTGTGTGTGTGTGTGTGTGTGTGTGTGTGTGTGTGTGTGTGTGTGTGTGTGTGTGTGTGTGTGTGTGTGTGTGTGTGTGTGTGTGTGTGCGTGTGCGTGCGTGCTCGTACTTGAATCCCAGTGAGAAGCAAACGTCGAGCCATTTTGTGGGACCTCACATTTAAAAAAAGAGGCCATTTTAGGTTTAACGGTCAGGCAGGGCGAGGATTACAGTAAAGCCGGGACATTTTGTGGCGTTGATTGGAGTTGATAGGAAACGAATGTGTCCATGCGTTTGGCACCACGAGTGGGGGTGTGTTTTGTTGTATTTTGACTGCAAATGTGTGCGTCTGTAATGGGTGAGTGCTTGCGTGGGATAATAAAGAGAGAAGTGCTTTGAATGTGTCCTCATTTTAAGTGTTGGAACAGTCGTCAGAGCTAACAAACAGAGGCGAGGTGAACCGAAGAGACGCAGAGAGGGGGGGGGGGGCAATGAAGAGAGGTGGTGATGAGAATGGAGGGGAATAGGCTTTATGTAAGTTATGCAAGCGCTCGTCTCAGCCCGTGTTAATGTTTGTATTTCTGACATAGTGGAATAAAAATCTGTGTGTTTTTCTGTCAGTGGCTTTGTGCATGTGACACACTAAGTTAAAGTGTGTGTGGGAGACTGTAGCACAGCTCAAGTGTCTGTCGCTGATGGGTATGACTTTGCCCTCTGCTGTCCAACCCTGTTGTGTGGGCAAGTGTTGGGTTGTGTATTTTTGTGCTCCCACCATGAATATTTTGTCAGTGATTTCTTTTTTTTTCCCTTGCCTGCATTCTGTTTCTACAAGCCCCTCTTTTTCTCTCCCTTTTCGCACTACATCAAAGGGCTTATTTGTATCGTCTGTTGCTAACCGTTCCATCTCCCTTCTGACTTGAGCTACATCCTATAAATGCCTTCTAGTGTGACTCAGGCACCGGGGGAGCCACTGCAGGAGGCCACTAACCTTAGTCTGTATTAAAATGTGTTCAGAATGACGAGACCAAGGACGGCAACACTTCAGCCTACTTGTTTTCCT
This sequence comes from Chelmon rostratus, assembly GCF_017976325.1. Classification (NCBI taxonomy): domain Eukaryota; kingdom Metazoa; phylum Chordata; class Actinopteri; order Chaetodontiformes; family Chaetodontidae; genus Chelmon; species Chelmon rostratus. The sequence goes on along the minus strand of NC_055680.1, from coordinate 7,300,151 downwards.
TCTTCTAGTTTTGAATGGAGTGTAACTTAGCTGCTGTTGCTTAAGCTTAAGTTTTTACAAATTAAATCAGCCTGATCACCGGATTTCTCCACTGATGGAGACATTATGTGACAAGCTGTCTTGAATAATGCTAAATTACAAAAGAAGGGGTGTCCTGAAGGTAAGCCTGGGGGCATACCCGTGGATTTGGCCCACTGCTATGTAGAAATATTGATCACCGCCTCGTCAAGGTTTTCAAGTGAACAAAATTGAAATTTTCTGAACAAACGCTCAGAATATCAACTATTCCACAGGTTATTCAGGATTAAAAGTGTATTTTGCAAAGAACAGCGTGTTGCAAACTGAGATAGGCCACCTTAGCGAATCTCCTGGAGTGATATGAATAGCAAGCGCTGGCACAAAAAATACCTCCGAACTCCTAAACTCCAGCAGAAGCACAGTATGATTTGATCAGCAATCACAAAGCACTGTTTGACTTTTCAAATCTGAATCTAACCTGAACAGACACATGGGGCGCCGTCATTAAAATCAGCTTCATCCACTGGTCATTAGGTCGCTATGGATTGCTTTCCAACACTGTCACAAATCCACCAATTAACTCATTCTTAGCACCGGTGTGACTCTGGGACCAGGTGTGTGTTACTAGGCGAAAGACTCATTATTTGGCTCATCAGTGCAGCACTTCTGGTAAATACATCTCTTCATGGATTATCCACACGTTAAGCATATTTTCATGACCATTCAGCTTGCCCAGGATGTCATTTTTTATAGCAATCACTGACATGTTGGTCACAGCAGATTCCAAACGTTAATCATTCAAACAGTCAAAGACGAGGGTTTACTGAAGCTCCAGGAAATGCTGGCATCCATTCTCACCCTCTAAATAGTCGAATGAGTTTGAACGCCTCCTTCGACTGATGTCAAAGAACTTTAATTGTTCAAGGTGTCCTGCAGCTCTGTGAAGTGATGAACACTGCGAGGCCTGCAGCCTCAGAGCAACTAAAATGACTTTAATTGTGAAAGAAAGCAGCAAATGTAAGGTTTTGAGTGAGTGTGTTTTAATATTCTGACAGTAAAGAGTAAGGCAATGTAAAACGTGGACCGGGCAATGAGCCACACCAGGAGATGTGAATCGCCCCTGTAAAGTCCACTAGTAAAGACAAGGGGGCGTGTTCGATCACATTTCCTGCATGAAATATGCAAGAAGCATAACGCCACTGATGCCTCTGTTTCTGAATCAAAAGCCTTGGTCATATTATAGGCTTATAAAACTCCCTGAGAAATATTACAGTGGGGTCGGCTCATCCAGGGCCTGTCTGCGTATAATTGATGGCAGAGTCGGAGAGATTTGACCATCACTGTGGGGAGTCGTATACTCTGCTCAGGGACCGGCTCTCTGTAACAAAGGTTATATTTAAATGGGTTTTCTCTTACTTTGATTCACTGCCATGTTGACATGAACTGGTTTCTTATGTCCTTTCCCCCTCTGCTTCCCATGTCGCTCGGCGCCTCAGTTTGATTAATATCGCCCGTATACTGTCGCATGCTTTGTTGGATTCAGTGCTGAGTAAGAGCCTGTATCAGCTTATAAGTCTTATACAAGCAATGTTTGCGCTGATTCCTTTTCTACTTCCTGATGTATGGTTGCATTGTGAATTATACTGCACCAAATAAATGTGTGTATATATGCGGATTAACATAAAACAACCGAATGCTTTCTGTATTTGCCTATGTACGATAAACTGGGACACAGCATCAAGCGATTCAGTGCCATTGTGTGACCGTGACTCACCACATACTGTGCACACACCTTGAGTGAATCCTTGAATCATTTTTCTAATCCTACCATTCAACACCCTTTCCTTTATTCGCTCTATCCTCCATCCTTCCCTCTAGTCTTCTTTTCAGCTCTTTTTGCATCTCGCCTCCCTCGGTCTATCCTGCTTATTCTTTTTCCATCTGTCCTTTATGAACAGATTTCTTTCTTTTTCGGTGATCAGTCCTTCACTCTTATCTCTCCGTATCCTTTGCCCTTTTCATCGCTTTGAAATCATCCATCCTTTCTTTCCCTGTGCTGAAATCTGCAGCAGCGCACACCTTTCTTTTTTTTTTTTTGTTCCCTGCCCAACCTTTTCTACCATTTGACTTACGTTTTTAGTTATGTTCGTTCCCTCAGCACATCTCCTGCTTTGTCTCTCTCCGTCTCTTTGGCCACCTCTGTATTTCCCCAGCCAATCGGATGTGCTCGCTGCAAATCCTTCTGCAATTCTCACCGGGCTCTACCTGACCTCCTAGCCTCTCTCCTTTTCACAGTCACTGTGCTATGTCTCTATTAGCCACAGCTATAACCGTGTGCCATTATTTAGCATCCAAGGTCACTCCTCCTCTCCTCTTCCCTCTCCTCTCCAGCTGCCTCTGCTCCTCCTCTCTCCCCTTGTCCGTGCCACCTCTCCATTTGCCCTCATCTTATATTTCTCCCTATCTCCTGCACCCCACCACCTCCCCCTCCCTTATGAGATCATGAATCACTTCTCTACTTGTTTTTGCCATGCAGGCAGTGAAAGAAATAGGAAAGTAAACTCGCTGAAATATACATGGATGACCCGGACGCGTTCACAAATGCATGCATCTTTGATACGCTGAAACGCCATGCAATATGCATTATTAACCATATTTACACGCCTGTTGTCATATGCACTTGCAAACGTGCAGCTCTGTGGTGCCCGAACACACCATGGACACATGAAATGATATTCACCTGAATCCTCAGTGCTCCTGAGACAATGTATGTTAATGAATATAAAGTGCAGCACACATAACTGGGCTGATTGGACTGGTTATGACGAAGAGGCAGGAGCGTTGCTCTCGTTACTATCCCTGTATCTGCAGACACACTGGCATTGTGCTCTGTTACCCAACATGCCGTGTGTGTGTGTGTGTGTGTCTGTGTGTCTGTGTCTGTGTGTGTGTGCTTCTAATTATGGTTAAACCCTGCAAAGGCGCGCACATACACACAGATGCAGGGAGAAAGTGAAAGAGACAAGGGAGTGCTTTGTTCAAGCTGGTGACACAGAAACGAGTAATTATCAGTACCCGAGAGAGGGGGGGGGGGGTAAAAGAGTGATAGAATCCTGTCTTCCCCTTCTCTCATTGCCTCATTTCTTCCTTTTTTTTCTTTCTATCTGCATTGCCAAGTCTGGTGGTCTGACACCAGACAAGATTGGACACAGAGAGCAGGAGAGACAGAGAGAAAAAGCAAGACGAGGAGGAACAACAAAGCAATTATCTCCTCTTCTGGCTGACATCTATACTGCCCTCGTTTCCTTTTTTTCCCCCCCATGTCATGTTTTTTGTTCTTACCCTTTCCTCCATTTTTGGTCTTGATTCGTTGGGCTGTTTACTGTCTTGTTGGCTGTCTCCCTCAATTTTGTCTGATCTCTTCCTCTGTTTTCCTTGATCTGTCTCTCTGTCACTCTTTTTTTTCTTTTTTACCCCTCCCCTCTGGATTTTGTTTCATCCCTCCTTCTGTCTTTTCGCTTTCCTTAATCTATCCTTCTCACTCGGCTCTCCCTCATTTGGCCTGATTTTCCTGCGCTGCCTGATTCACTTGTTTTCTCTCTCATTTCCGCTCCTTTTTATGTGACCTCCTTCTTCTCCCCAATCCCCCTGTATTTGTCTTTCGCCATTATTTCTCCATCATTTCTCTTCATCTTATTTGAACCACATGATGAAGGCTAGTGTGAAGCTCACTGCCCGTCCCTCTCAACCTCCCTCACTCACTCTCCTCCTTCGTCTGACCCACACTATTACATACGTTGACAAATGGTTTGAGTGCTGACCCTTCCTCCCTTCCTCTGCCTCCGATGCGAGTTGACACATGTATGGACACAGCGGTTTAACACTTAATTACATCTGCCTCTGGGGTGCAAGTCTCAATCCCACTTTTGCCCCTGTCTCTCTTCCTTCCCTCCATCCTTCTGGTCATCTAAGTTCTTTCTCCCGTCCTCCCTCCTTCTCCATCTTCGTCTCTCCTCTCCTTACATCCTTATCTATGCCTGTGTCAGCAGATGCACTTATCGTGTTTCTTGTATGATTTCTTGTCGTGGCTCACGGGGGACTAAAATAGGATGCTAATACTAGTTTCCCCAGCATTTTCCTAATGTGCAATAAGAAGAGCTGTATGCAATATGACAGAAACTGAAAGCATGTGGATGTCTGATTTCTCCAGGGGAACGAAATAGGTTTTATAGTACTCCACATAGTTTGGTCCTGCCAAGCAAATAGCCTCTGTAAATATATTTATATACCAGCTCAGTGCTCCTTGTCAAACATGAGTCTGTATAATTAGCGGCAGCGTTTCCGTGTATCGTCATATTTCTAATTTTCAGGTTCTATTATAGTTTTTTCCTTTCTCTCTGCTTCTGTGGCTCATTACCCATGTGTTCATCTGTCTGTGTCTCAGCGTGCACCTTTCCCGTGGCTGTCAAACTCTCGCCCTGTCCTTTTTAACTGTACGTCCCTTTTCCGAGACTCTCCTTTCATTATTCTCATTATTTCTTAAGCGCTGCATGATTTTCCCTCCAACTTCCTCCCCCCGACTGTCCCTGTGATCATTTCTGTTCCCATTAAACTCTGTGTCAGACTTGGCAGGAAGGTTGAGCCTGTTGTGACTGGGGTGAAATTCTGACGATTGTCAAAGCCCTCACGCTCCTGCCTGCACACTTAGAAGATTTCCGAATCTAATAAGAAACTTTTGCCTCAGACATTTGCAAGTGTCACACAAATGCCCCCACTGGCATACCTTATGTGCCAGTGAAGTGCTGAAAACTTCAATCACAACAGATTTTTTTTAAAAGGTCCATATTCACTTAAAAACCCATCAGCAGCACAGTACAAAGCAACAGGCAGCTTCTTCTACTTCATGCACAGAGGTGATAACTCAACTCAAAGGCTGTATTTCATGGTGTTGTCTACCCTTTTGTATCCACATAAGGTGGACAAAATAACAAGAACACCTTACAATACAATTCAGCACCATAACTACCACAGAATTAACATGTGTCTGACACAACCTCAACACATACTGCACATCACGTGCTTCACAGGGCTTTTGGACTGAGGTGTATGTTCTGTAGTGGTTGACAGCTGAACTCTTAAGCTTTCCTTCAAAGGAGAAATTCTGTACGAAACCAGAAATCTTGCCGGAGAGAATTTTTAACAGATGGTACAACAGAGGTCGCTTTCCAAATGCTGCCTCATTAGCATGGAGGGACATTCGTTCTCCTGTTCTTTGTCCTTCAGGTAGCCTGTGCTCATGTGTGGGCGAGGAAGACATACTTATTTGGTTATTGCTGATATTCACCCAGCAACCTTTGTTACTTTGGTTATTCTATTGCCAAGCTTGTCACTCTGGAGGATCGAGGGCATTTTCCCCCGATCAGATCAAAGTGTGGTACTGTAACATTGTGGCAGAGCTCCAGGAGGGAGGCTCGGCGTTGACGGTGTCAGGGGAGCCGAGGGTGACGGGGTGAGTGGCGCCCAGCGGATGACAAGTGGATGACATCCCACCTGGCACTGTCACAGAAGCCATCAGAACGAGACACGCCATGCTAAAACAGAGGCTGGTGTTGTCTAGTGTACGACTGACCTTTAAAGATGATTAAATCCGGCAGCCACACAGTGTCTACACTCTTCTCTAATCTATATATATAAGGCATATACCTCTGTCTTGCTATGTAGTTCAAGCTGGAGACCAGATACTTGTTTTTTTCCCCCTCTTTCCTTGCTTTCCTTTCTTAAATCCTGTGTTTTCCTCTCTGTCTCTCTCCCTCAATTCAGCGGGGTTGGTGTATGTTTTTTTTTTTTTTTTTTTATTCCACCTGCCAAAGCACACACACAGCGGTAACAACAACAACAAAATGTGAACGGAAATCCCTGATAGGAAGCATGAAATCTCACTCGTCCATTCTCTCCTTTTGAATTCGTAAGCCAGCCTCCCTTTGGCTGACTCGGCTCTTCACAGTCTTGCTAGCTGGTGTGATATTGCGGTTGGCACTGGCACATTGATAGCATGATAGGGATCTATACTGGCTGCATTGTGGTATGCTTCCTTTCAAATGCTGCACCCTTCCATTTCCTCTTTATCTGTCCTCCGAGACAGATTTCCCTGCTTCCTCCCTCAAAGCCGTCAGACTTCTTGTCTCCTCTTTCAACCTTCTTCTCTTTTCCAATTCGTTTTCCGAGTTTATATCTCAATTTTGAGTTTAAAGGCCTATTCACACGGGACTACTGTTACCTGGAGACCTTTGTTGTTTTGTAATAATTGATAAACATCTGTGATCTTAATCTTGTGTGCCATGACCGTAATTTGGAAAGTAAAAAATCTGCCACAGATTACGACCATATTTCACCAGACAGAGGTCTTGTGATAATATGGTCGTGCAAATTGCCAATAGGCATCAGTTACCGTCTTGCAGTGACGCCGCGCCTTTTTTCTGCCTCTTTCCTGGTCGAACATTCTGAAAGTTTTCCCCGCATTCTGGTTAAAATCCAGGAGGCTCATCAGTAAATGTCAGTAAATTCGAATAAAACACAGACTTTGCTTATCCCACACACCATCTCTATATCTCCTTTGAGACCGTTATCCCCTCCCTCTGTTTTGTTGGCAGTGTGATTTGTTTAGAGTTTAGTCAAACTTCAGATCGCTGAATATCCAGCATCTCTCCTGTGGCGCCCGTTGCCTCGGCTCAGGCTTCCTCACTTATCTCTCCTCTTTTTTGCTTCTGTGTGAGTCTCTTTCTGTCTTTCAGCGTTTTCTTGTCTCAAGCAGCACAGCTGAGCCTTCACCTCTGCTGGCGCCGCCGTTCCATTATGTCTTTAAAGTTTGTTCCCTCAAGAGAAGGACATTTTACCTGTGTCGCCCTTTGGTTCGCAGGAGCTAAATTCAGCCAGTGCATCTGGGATTTGAGGTAACGTTATTAAAAGCTGCACAATTTAATGCAATCCAATACAACAAGCCTGTAAGAAATACTACCCTTATCGAGCTAAATGGTCATTTTTTGTTGCAGATCAGTCCCTGTTTGTCTTTTTGAATGTGCATGCTTTGCTTTCTAGAGATAAAACACCTTTACTCGGTATCATTAAGCAGCAAGCCGGCTCCCCTTTTATTCGAGTATTTTCCATAGAGGAATTAAGGCAGCTGATCAGCGAGGGAGCTAAGATCTCATTCAGTTCCCTCAATTCAATCATGTAATTAGTTCTCCATGTGTAATTGCCACAAATGTGTCATGGGACTGTGCAGAATCTGCACTCGTCTGTTTTTCCGTGGCGTTTCAATGGGACACCTCTTCGTGTCTGTCCTTTCATCCGCCCAACCCTCTCTCAAGCAGTGGAGGGCTTTGCTTTGCTGCAGGCCTCTCACCACACCGTCGTCTCCATTTCTTCTTCCTCCTCCCTTGCGACATTGTTCCTTTTTGTTTGTTTGTTTTCTTTGTAAAGGAGTCCTTCCCATCTCTGTCTTTCATTCCAAATTTCCGTGGGCTTCTTTCTCCCCTCACTCTTTCTAAAACTTCTACGCTCTTTCTTCCCTTACCCAGGTGGTTTTCTGTTGTGTACACACATTTTCTTCATTTTTCTGTTTCACTGGTGGATTTAAATGCCTCCCCTCCCTCTCTCCACCCCTGCTTCCTTGCTTTTTCCTTGAGGACCATTTGGGCCCACCTCTCTCTTCTCTCCCCCTTTATTGTCTGTCATTCTCTCTCCTTTCACCCATCCTTCTTTCATCTCAATTTCTCCCAAGGTGATTTGGGTAGAGCCCATCAACTATCTTCCCCTGCTCCCTCAGTCCCTTTTGAAATCTCTGAGGCGCCATTCCTATCTTAAAATTCACCTGTTCCTCCCTTCTGGCTCTATCCATCACTCAAACTATTAGCTTCTCCTCCCCCTCTGTCTTTTTTCCATTCACCCTTGGCTGCCATCTTCCTCACCTTCCCTCAATACCGTCTGATTATACCTGCACAGTTTTTCATATTTCCAATCATCTTCCCACCTGTCCCCTTCCTGTCATATGGTTAGCTCCCATCACACCTTCCCAATACCACTTCCAGCGCAATACCACCTTATATAAGGCATTCAATCCCTGCATTAGTGCAGAGTGAAATCAAAAACAAACAAAAATAATGCCTCGGTTGCAGTCCCTCTCCAACCTCGCTTCACCTTCCACCTCCTTCCATCTTGCTGTCACTGTCTCAGCCCGTTTTGCTGGAGCAAACAACCGCACACATAAATGTTTCAACAGTCTCTGATTATAGATACTGTGGCAGTAAACTTGAATGCACACGGGCATAATCCATGCGCAGTGCAATAACATTGCACACTGCCATCTTTTGAAAAAGACTCCTATCGTGCATCCACTCAAGTCAAAATTATATTTTCTCTTGGTGTTAGAGACGTCGGTTTTTGAGGCTCTAATTGTGTTAGCACGCAAAGTGTAAAAACCTGTGATACTCAATTTTTCATGTAAAACTTGTAAAACTTTGACTCTTTGCTTCGATTTATTCCTCCTTGTAATCTTCCTGGCTCTCTTTGGCTGTTTTGGGTGTCTACAGTAGTACCTCTCTTTCTCTTTGCTAGGCCCACAGGTACTGGCTACAAACTGGCTCGCAGCAATGCAAAGGCTCACCTCATGTTTTTTTTTTTAACTTCAAAAAGTTGCAAAAACTTGTACGGCAGGGTGTGGTTTCTTAAATAATTTGTGATAACAAGAACAGCCCTTAACCTCAAATCCATTCTTTATAAATGTTTGATTACTTTTCTTCCACCGAGTAAACATGGACAGTGAAGTGTGAGGACTCCCATCTTAAATGCTGAACGGCACGGCTTCCTGGTTTAAATGTGACTTCAAATTAAAAATGACATGTCCCAGCAAGACCTCGTGTTGCTTTGTCAGACGTGCACATGTTGCTGCAGACATGCGTTCACAGTCAGACGCTGTTTACCTGCCTCTTGACGTTTTCATGTTCCAAGGCACTCTGTCACACATTTCTGAAAGCCCCTCTCCCTGAAAATCCCCCTTTTTTCCCCTCAACATTCATCCTCTTGTCCTCCCATTCTGCTCTCATCCATATGCACTGACTATCCACCTGTTGGGTTTTAGTGTCATACAGTGATGGAGATGAATTATTTACTACCTTCGCCCCTCTATCCCTTCATCTGTCTTCCCATTCATCCTTCCCTTGAGCTATCCAACCGTCCATGTACAAGGTGAACAGTTGCACTACTGAAGTGTCATGCTGTAATGGATAAATATTTAAGCAGTTTTGCATGATATCCAGCGTTTGAGGGAGGAAAATGCTGACAGTCAAAAAATGATTTGTGGTTGCAAGTAGAGGAGAAGAAGCTCTTAGCAAGCGAAGCTACTCGGAAAGTCACATTTCACATTGGCTCGTATTGTTTGTGTGGTGAGTGTTACATAGACGTTCAACTGACCTGTAGATGAGGGTCTCATCGGCGGTGCAGTTGTACTGTATCTGATACATCCAGACAACGTAAGCCGTAGACAAACGCCCCAAATCCCATCGGACCTGAGCTGAAGTCGACGTAACCCCGTGTACTCCAACCATCCTTCCTTCCTCGTCGTCCCCCTCGTCGTCCTCCATGCTCCCTCCATCGGCCCTCTCCCCTTCGGAGACCCTGCTGCTGTCGCCCTCATCGTCCACGCCTGCGCCTCTTCTCCCATCCTCCGCCTCTCCTCCACGTCCCGCGCCGTTGTTAATCCCCCCGTTTTTCCCCGTGCTGATATCCGAAGAGCCCGGATCGGTCCGTAAAATCCCATTGGTCACGTTCCTGATGTTTTTGGTGTTTACGTTGTTATTTCCTGTGTTTCCACCTGCTCCTCCCCGGTGAGGCAGGGGGATTATTTTCAGGTCCACAGTGGCAGTTGCCTCTCCCGCTGCGTTTATCGCGATACATGTGTATGCCCCGTCATCCCGGGCAACTGTTACTAAGATATCCAAGGTCCCGTTGCTGAAGGAGCTGGTCCTGGATGAATTCGCAATGATGCGGTCATCTGGAGAAACCCAGTGGATTACTGGCTCAGGGTCGCCGATGGCACGGCATTTTAGCGTGGCTCGCTGGCCCTCCAGCACCCACAGCTTGTGAGTGTGACGGGTGATCAGAGGTGGTTCACAAGTAAACTCCTCCTCAGGAATCGACCAGAAATATCTGAGAGAAAAATGGAGAGAAGGATGAAGATAAAGAGAGAGAGAGTGAGGGAGAGCAGAATCACCTTTTTGGCAAAGTAGAGGATTTTGTTTTGTTTTATCCCCCCGAGGTGGGTTTAGCAGATCAATGTAGTCCATTAACCTAAAGATCTATGTGCTCTTGTCTATCAATTTAATAGTAAAGTTCAGTAACGCACAACCGTCTGAACAATTTCCCATGCTGCTCTGCAGAAAACAAGACTAAGTGAAGAGTAATTAATGATGACAGTGCTGACAGATAACGACAACAGATGCTCATTTTCCTCACCCCTTTGTTTCACACCATTCTTTTGGCTTCAGGGTTACACTGGCAAATTCTAGCATAGAGCTGCCGGGAGGGGAAGGTGTGAGGTATCAGAATAATGACTAGAGCAATATCACATTGTTTCAAAACTCAGTCCTTAAGGCCTCCCTGCCCTGCGGGTTTTTGCTCCAGTTCTATTCTTGCATACTCGATGATCCAATTAAGGTGTCACAGAATGTGAGGCCTGGAATTGGATGTGTGCTAAAACAGGGCCAGAGCAAAAACTTGTAGGACAGATTGGCCTTGAGACGGGGTTGGGAAACACTGATGTGTGATACTCAGTTCGGCCCAACCTGTAATGATGCTTGTGCTTCCCTTGACATTGAAGAAGGCTTCGCTGATTAAAAGGATTAGGATAAACAGTCGGTTCTAAGACTGAGTACATGACAGAAATAATCCATTGTTCAACTGATGATGTTTACCTTCCAGCCAGGTGAGCAGGTGTGGCGCACGTCTCCATGTCGTCTCCACGGATAAGCCGCCGTAACCATAGCAGTTCGCAATTGCAGTGCAGCGGGTTCCCGCCAAAATTCAAGCTTATGACAGCATTGTAGGGGGTGGGGCTTATTGCACCTGTCTGTGACCTGAAGATGACAGCAGAAAAGGTCTTAACTTCATTCTCACAAGTCTGTAAGCCACAGTGGAGTTCAAGGTTATTTAAATCGTACATTCTTGATTATTTAACTTGTGATTTGATGGAAATCAATCCACTTTAAACTAACCCTATAAAGGATATATTACAATTACCCATTCCACCTCACAATTCTAAATGTGAACATGTTCATCAACAGGTTTGAGCTCTGAAGTCTAAAAAGCAGAACAATCATCGACATTTTTGTCATCCTAGACTCTGTAATTCTTTTTCCTTACTCTCTTTGTCACTCAAATTTAGTTTTTCATTGCTATGTAATTGTTAAAGATTCAAAGGAGGAGTTTAAAGGAACAAATATCATTTTGCTGTAAGGTGAGGTTCTGCATGAGCAAGTTAACTCAAGCTTGCCGCTCAAAATGTGAGAAGCCATTAAAATATTCTACAACAGGCAAACCAACCCAGGAGCAATACTTAGCAGTAGCGCTGTTCTAAGCATCTTGCCGCTGTCCTGTGCAAATTAAAATTGGAATAATTTGTAAATATCAAGGAAGAAAACGTGACTCCGTTATCCTCCCTTCCTAAAGAGGTTTCCTGAAGACCATGAAGACTGCATGAATGAAATTCATGACTGTCATACCATAACACATTTTCTTTTTGTTCACTGAGCAGTTTGTAAGTCAGAGACCGTACACCCCCCAGCAGTTTGGTTTTAATCCCAGTTGTACTGAATACAAGTTCACAGATGCTGTGTCGCAGGTGGATTCTGTGAAATAGTTAGTTTGCTGCAGCTTAGTTGGCACCTCAACACTAAGTGTGATTTTCTTAACCTCCCTCACGACGTGCCATCACATTTCCCAAAGTAGAAAATGTATATGACGAAGTGGGTGTTAGAGACCTGTAAGGCCCTTATTTATTCAGTGCAGCCTCTAGCTCCTTTGGCTTCCTCTGCCATGCATAGTGTGAAACAAGCCACTGCTTCCTCTCTGTTTGATAGGAGAACAAAAAAGGGAAATCAAATGATAACATATGGTTTGGTTTCCTCATATCTTCCAGTCTGTGTATTATTAAGAGTGGATAGATTTAAAGTATTGTGTACATTCTGTACCAGTGGATAAATGGATAGTGTATGTAGTGATACCAACATTGTCTTCCTGTGTTTCAGTGCCAGAGTGCTCCTGTTAAAAAACACTTTGACAGTGTTGTCTGCCACAGAAAATTTCCACTAAGCCACTTCTTCGAGAAACATGAAAGGCGAAGCTTAAGCGCTACCTTGCAAAGAGGGGATCAGGAGGCAGGGTTCGGAGCCTGTTGGAGGTCATATCCAGCCTGGCAAGCTTATACAGCTCTCCAAAGACTCCTTCCGCTATGTGGTCAATGAGGTTATGGTCCAGGTTGAGAGTGTGCAGACTGGCCATGTTCTGAATGGACTCCCATGGTACCCTGTAGTAATAAAATGGAAGAACATTTAGAGATTAACTTAAAATTCATTGAATTAATAGACTTTGTGCCAAGATTCATCTTTTATCCCTAAGAGTGGAAAATGAGAGAATATCTCTTGAAACTAGTGTGAGCTGTGATGACATATTCGCCACTCTGATGGCGAGTTTCCCTTGTGGGTACACTGACATCGTATCGGGAGGAGGTAGAGCGGTCGTCCTCTAATCTCAAGGTTTGGTGTCGCGGTCCCTGGCTCCTGCAGGCTGCATGTCACAGTGTCCTTGGGCAAGAAACTGAACCCCACCCATAGCTGTGCCGTTGGTGAATGAATGTATGTGTGAATGGGTCGAGAAGGCTAGAATAGCCCTGTTTACATGCAGTCCATTTATCATGCATCAGAAATTAACCCGACCAAAGGATGAGTCTGCTGCTACTTGATCAAAGTTTGCCGCCTATGTTCCGAACAGTTTCCTATATTACTCTGCAGAAATCAGGACTAATTAATGATAATAGCAATGACAGACAACAACAGATGCTCATTTTCCTCCTCAATCCGTCTCTTTTTGTGGGTTTCACCAGTCCCATCTGTGACCCGTTGCTGTTGTCATTTAGTATTCCCTTTGTGCAAACATGCACTTTAGAGCTGTTTATAGACTGATTATTGAGTCAAAACTGACGACTGAGAACCAGCAAGTGGTAATGAATTTATTTTTGGAGTCATACCTACACTCGTGACTTCATCTTGCCTTTTTGATGAATTCAGTACATGTTGTTCCTTTTTCTTAAGCACAATGTATGTTTTGAGTATACATTTGCTCACTCTGTGCTGAGCCCGCTGCTACCACCCAATATCACACATTAGTGAGTTGAATTCAATGCTCATTAGTTAGGGAAAATATATTGCTTTGTGATTAAATTAATGGAGTTAGTTATTTTAATAGCTTAGCGAGGAGAGGAGAGGAGAGGAGAGGAGAAGTTGCTAAATTATTGACAGCTATGACAAACAGCAGATGGTCATCTTGGTCTGTACAGTAAAATGTGTCCAGTCGATAGGCATGTGTGGGAAAAGAAGCACCATGCATGCTGGTTTATTAAATTCAAATCAAGTTACCACAACATTAAATCGTGTTTGTGCTTTAGATTAGGATATTGTAGGACAAGGATGCCTGTGGTCACAAACCATATGAGATCAGTTCAGGTTCCAGAGTTGCTCTGTAAAACTCCCCGAGCAATGTTTGAACAAATCTAAGCTGCAGGAGATGCCAGGTGTCCCTCAGTTTCCTTTCCAATTAAATTACACAGGTTGGCCTCCCCGCCAGGATAATGTCCTCCCTCTTCCTAGAAAAAAGTTCTCATATGACATGATCCGTCTCCGGTTTTGAGCATTTATAACCTTGATAAGAGCGAATCTGTGATGCAGGCTCACTTTGAATCTGAGTCTGAAGCGACTCCTGTCAGTAACCTGCGAAAAGGGCAAACAGCAGTTGCTAATAGATGCATCATTAAAACTCTTTACACTTTTCTTATGGCTTGGTGGAGGTTGGAGAAAGGCCAGAGAGCTCCTGTAGAGGAGACAGATGAAACCCCTTAATCAGAACTGACAGCCAAAAGCTGCTGAATTCATCAACGCAATGGGACACTATAAAGAGCAGAATAAAGGATTGATAGAGAACATCATCGTTGTTCTGACTTTTTAGTCCAGAGGAAAAGATAGTGATGCTGGAAAAATCTCCACTGTCCTGGACATAGATGAGTGAAATACTACACGGTGCCCCAAAGGCTGAGCCATATAGAATAGATATAGCAATGCACACTCAGAGACGGTGCCGTGAGCTCAGGCGTAGACTCATCATATCTTAACAAAATCGAAGTCACAGAAAATAAGGACCTCATCAAAATTGATTCACTTTCAATTTCCTGAGCCTTTTAGTCCTCTTCCCAGCCTCAGCAGTTTGAGCCGGTTTCTCCTCGTTGTGTTTGCTGACTCTTGCGTGATCGTGCAAGGCCTTTCCACCGTGCCTTGAAATTTCGGGAGCTGAGCTGTGCGTCTGCGGCGTACACTTGAGACCGAGACCTGAGCACAGGAAACTCTAGAGTAGCACAGTGTGTTTCTGCTTAACAAAGCAGAACAGAGTAGATTGTATGAATGCATGATGCGTGGGTGATCACAACAGAGACAAAAAGCTTACCTCCTGAGGTTGTTGTAGGACATGTCGAGGTCTTCCAGTGTGAGCAAGAAGTCGTCAAAGGCCTGGACAGAGACTTTGACCAGCTGGTTGTTGTTGACGATCAGGTGTTGCAGATTGACCAAACCTGCGAGGTCCCTGGGTCCAAGTGTTGTCAAGCGGTTACCTAGACACAACCAAATATGTGTATGTATATATAATATCATAGTAATTTTAAGTCAGTAGGATTGTAGTTGTCTTAAAATAGCATGACTGTGTTGGCTCACCGTCCAGATGCAGCGAGCGCAAACTCTCCAAGTCAGCGAAGGCCATCGGTCGGATCAGGTGGATGGTATTCCTCGACAGAGTCAAATCGACCAGTCCGGTCATGTTGACAAAGTCATTCCCGCCCACTTCCGTGATGAAGTTGTCAGCCAGTCGCAGCTCAACGGTGCGCCGGTCAACGTGCGGGGGGACAAACAGGAGGCCCTTGTCTGCACAGAGCGTGCTCAGCGACTCCGAAAGGTTTCGACACACGCAGTGGAAGGGACAGGCTGAGACCACGCCCCACGTCTCCCCTGCTCCAATCAGAGAAGGCAGCAGGCAGCATGTGACCAGAGTCAGCCAGTGAAACGCTGGGAAAGCGACAGAGTCGGGAAGGGTCCTTTTGGTAGCCCTGGGGCAGGCGCAGTGGATGAGGTGGGATGAGGAGGGCAAAGGTGGGACGAGGAGAGGACGGAGGAGCGAAAGAGAGAGAATGGATGGATGGAAGAGGGAGGGGAAGGTGGAGCGTTCCGCCCTTTGCTCGGGGTGGAGGTGTGTGTGGGGCAGGTGTTTTTGTCTGCGGGGATTGAGGGGTGGGGGGACAGGCATGGTAGAACGCCTGTCGATCCACAGACCTGGAGGGAGACAAAGAGGGAGAACGGGGAGAAAAAAGAGCAAAATGGGTTTTAGACTCTTTCCGTGGTCAGACGTTGTTTTGTAAGCGATGTTTGAAGCATGTTTTTCTGTCTGGTTTCCTGTCTTCCACCTACTCTGACTAGACAGAGCTGGGACGAGAGCCGGCTCTGCACACGTACATACTTGTGTGGGCCAAGGCCTCCTCTTAAATGAGTACCACTCTGCACTAATGCCCACTTGGTGCTTCATAGCATGAAAAATCCATATTGAGAAATTGTTAACGCTCCTGCTACAAACACCTTCTTGCTGTATCTCCTATATATACACTTGCAAACACACACAATCCCGTGTACCCACCACTTGAGCTTATTGCCTAGCAACAACATCCCAAAAGACTGAATACAGCCGGTCCCCATAGTAACAGTTACCTAGAAACCTGTAAGAGCGGATTAAGCAAGTGTTATATCATCGGACCCTTTCTTAAGACTGTGGGTCAGTCAATCAAATTGGGTCACCAGCCTTGATTCCACAGCAAGACAAAAGTCGAGCACAATGTAGGTCTCTGTAGGCTCAGCGAAGGCTACGAGGGTCTCATTGTAGTCTCAGTCGTGCAGAAAGTCTCCCAACAAACACACGCTTCATGCACTAATGCCCCTAAATACAGCTATGTGATAATAAGGTATAGCGATGAGTCACTGCCCCTGATTGGCATGCATAATAGTTGTCATAGCAACTGTAACCTAGATACTAAGAGAGTGACAGGGAGTGTTGATAACAGCCGCGGTGACGAGGGAGAGGAGACGGAGAGGATGAGACAGTGAGTCAGAGGCCGACAGACAGAGAAACTAACATCATCGGAGGAAGACGGGTGGATTTTTATGTGGAGCAATATGCGGACCTGCGCAGTGGAGTAGAGCCTTGAGCGTGGTGATTATATAGTGATATATATTGTATGCAACCTAATACTTTGAGTAACGGCCAGACATAACCGTATATCATGCTGACTTTACGCAAAATGGTTGACGCAAATTGCTGGCTCAATATTTTCCATTAGGTGCTAGCTTTGCTCTTTCTGCATGAAACCAGAAGAGGGTTTACCATTTAGCTGGGATATTGAGGCAGTGTCGATATCAAAGCACGAGGGTTTCCAGAAGCATTTTGCCTTTCTCCTCCCCATTACATGGATTTCTTTGGTCTGCCTCCAAAATGTGAGCTCTATTAGATATATTACAGAGGCTACACTGTCCCATTTTTGAAAGTCTGCATCAAATAGCTGAAGAAACGCAGTGCAGACTCGGGCTCCTAAATGTTCTCACTGTTAAAGCAAAGAGAAGGAAGCAGCATCCCACTTCAATGATGGGAATAGATTACATTTGGATTACTTAAGGCTCCATTGAAATGGTATCATTACTTCCTTAATGTCAGTCATTTCCTTTTCAAAGAGGATGTTTGAGAAGGACATTAATCCAATGGGCAATTCGTTAAGGAGAGAAATGCACTTATTTGATTGGACAGGCAGAGCGACAAGTTTGTGCCCGTTCAGTGTACCTTGAAAAGGCCACAAGTGTTAGAAAGCAGTTCTTTTCTAGACTATTTTTGCTACTTAGCTCTAAATACTCGAGCAGCTCTTGGTTGCTCTGAAATGCAAAACCTTCTTCAAACCAAACTTAGAAATAAAACTCCAACACACACTGCAGTTCAGCAATGGTACCATGGATAGTTATTTCCTTATGTCTGGTGTCATCAATTTCAAAAAAATGAAAAAGGAAAAAAAAAAGGCTTGCAGCAGGATGGGTAAGGGGGTGTGCAGTGGGAGGAGTAGGAGGGGGCAAAGTCACGAATGCCTGCAGTGACAGCCAGTCCCCAGGACAGTCGACTTCCAGCATCGACTGCTCCTGAGCTCCCGTGGAGGCGTGCATACTCAAATGAGAAAATTCTCAGGCAAAAGTGAAACGCCGCTTCGAAATGTGTGCACTCCACGTCAGGCGTTGCTGTACAACGAGCACGCCACTTCAGCCTTGGCTCGAGCAGCTTAGCCCCACGCTTTGCTAATGCTCGCTCCTCAGACAGTTTACTTTACCGGCGGCACGCTGAATGTCAATAGGCTCAGTGCTCTCCCGGTGTGAGGTCTGTGTCTCTCCACTCCTTCATTTGACCTTTATCTTTCCTTCGCCCCCTCTTTATTTCTCTTTTCCCCCCTCCTTTACTCTATCGCTGCCCCACTCTTTCTCACTCGTGCTTCCTCACTCTCGTAATAACTCTGCGCCTCCTCTTATTTTCTCTCACTTTAATTTTCACCTCGCTCTCACGAAAGCCATCCCATCCTGCTCCTTATGTCATATGCACTCCCACACCTTCGCCCTCCCCCCTCACCGCTCTCCTACCTACCTACCTCTCCTCTTCTTCTCTGACTCTATTATTAGGGATTGCTCTTTGTTTCCTTGCCATCCATCCTCTACCACTTATCTCTCACTGCAGTGCTCCTCCTTGTGTTTCCTTTCTTTTACTATCCTGTCTCTCCATCTTTGCTCACCTCACATCTTATAACCCTTTCCGCCTCTGGCTGCTCTGTAAATTTCTGCATTTTCTTTCTTTGTGCCTCATTCCCTCTCTTTCTTTTTCCTCTGTCTTGTCTGCCCTTGAGGCAACCTGAATACGACAATGTTATCAGTCACAGGTCTACCTCTCCCCTCTTTCTTCCCCTCCTCTGCCTGTGTCTTTTTGTCTTGTCTCTCTATCACTTGCTGACTCTGCTGCCCTCCACATCTCCTTGCCTGTCCTGCTCCTACTTTCAGTCACAAACTATGCACACACACACACCCTTAGATCCTACGTGCCGCACCCTCCCCACTTTGTTCTCTCCGCTGCCGTTTTCTGAGACGTGCGCCTCCTTTCCTCCCTCGGCTCCTTCATTTATCCAACTTTCTCACCCATCATCTGCTTTATCTTTATCTTTTTTTCACCTGTTTTCCTCCCTCCTCCTCATCACTCCTCCTCCTACCACTTTCTACCTCCCTGAAATCGTTCTCCCTGCACCCCTGCATCTCCCTCTCCCTGTCATCCCTATTAGGAAGCAGATCTCATTTGCAACAAGAGCAGTGCAGTATTGAAGCTCCAGACACACACACACACACACACACACACACACACACACACACACACACACACACACACACACACACACACACAGAGTTGAGTGTAACTGATCCGTCTGCTTGGTGATCGATCTGACCCAGAGAGATGGATAACACCCTGTCCCATTCGTTTACACTCCTCCTCTTGCTCGTTCCTTCTCCCTCAGCCTCTTCCTCTGCGCCCTCTTCCTATCCCGTCCCTTGTCTTCTCTGCTTAAAGGTTGGTAATCATACCAGTAATTGATTTTTACAGGTATGTAGAGTATTCATTAGGGGGGTCACTTTGTATAGTGAGGCGTGGTGTTTGTACATTCACTCGTTTGGACACGGTGTGTACTCGCTTGCCGCTTGTGGCAAAATAAAATGTGAATCAGTGTGTGTTTCAGCTCCCTTTTTTTTTAATGCAGATTTATTCAACAGGATGTGACACCAGCGTCTACAGCCAGAGGTACCACAACATAAGATATTTTAAAAATCTGGTTCCATCAGTCTTTATCAATCATTTTCAAAAAGACAACTTCTCCAACTCAGCCAAGCCAGACTTTTTTCTCCAATTTAAAGGTGCCGGTCACAGTAATGCTTTTAAACTTATCATTTGATGTGTTGGTTATTTTCAACTTGAAATTGACCTTCACAAGTCTAGACAGATAGGTGTAGATATTCAGTTCAACATGACATAAAACTTGGAAATCCTCACACAGATTAGTCAGTTAGTCAACTAACTGATGAAGCAGTAGTGGATACAACATATCAGATTACCTAGAATGGAACAACTGCCTCCATACTCGATCACAAGTCACTATTGCAATTTTCTCAAGCAGTTATTGATCAGCACTATACATGATGACATTTCTGTCTATTAGGTGTTATATGTAGGTCTTTTATTCAGGTTTTGCCTTGCATCGTCTTTTTTCCTTATCTTCACCAGCCTTTTTGTCTCTTTCTTGCACAACTGCAGCAATTGAATTTGCCCTCTTGGGATCAATAAAGTCTTATCTTATACATTGCGGTGTTGCAGCACACAGGGGCAGTACAGTATGTGTGCCTCTCTGCATGTGTGTGCACAGTCACTACCATCAGCCAGTCTCTGCACTTAATGTATATGGTTGAAGCTGTAGACTCCACCATGCTCATCCAGTGTGTGTGTGTTCTTGTGTGGGAATTAATGTGACATTTCTTTGCACTTAGCAAGCCTTCACTTGCTCTTAAGAGTTTGCTGCTGAATTTGCAATAAGAAGGGAGCAGAGAGATGTGAGTGTGCACGCACACTAATTCTCTCGCTCTCTCGCTCCTGCACTCGCACCAAAGCAGCAAGCATCGCAGTACAGCAATAAGGCCAGAAGCTCCTTTGCATCCAGCCCGCTTGATGCTTTTTGGAAAGGAAAGAATAAAGGGAGTCAGTCAGTGAAAGATAGATGATAGAGAGACAAATCACAGAGGAGGAGATGACAGAAAGATAAGAAAGGAGATCAGACACAGAGCAGATGAAATTTTAAGAAAAATCTGTTTGTGTGTGTGAAAAATGCATCACATGAAAGCACATGTGCACTTGGCTAGTTGTTTGTGTTTTAAGTTTGTGTGTGCGCTCTGAGGGATGTGTCCCACATGGGCGTCTGCCGCCGCTTAGGTTTGCCTTGTTCTGTGCTTTTTTTATTCTGCTCCCTCTATTTTGGGAAACCTCTCGCTACACTACCTTGCGTGAACCCTCAACCTTCCAGAGAGCAAGAAGCAGGCGGTTGGAGAGAGCAGAAAAGGCTGCATGAAGTGAGCGAGAACATGAGCTAAAAGCGTCTGTGGAAGGAACTACTCAGTAACCCCAGTGTTGGAGCACGACTCAGAGCTGCAAGGCTGAACCTGACCTCGCCCTAACTTCCAAAAGTTTCTGTTTAAACACCCACCACGGCCCCAGGAGGGTGCAGGTTCTTTCGGTGAGGCCAAACCCAGCTAAATATGATGATGCTAATAGCTTCAGAACAGTGTTTTTGCGGTGATACTTTTGAACCCAACCCAAACCCATGCAATTAAGAGAAAGCTTCAGGCATGACTTAAAAAGCTGTAATGTGTCAGTTTTGAAGGCTTAATTCCCTTTTTGCTCTCAGTCTTTAATTCTCTGTGGACTATTATAAATGTTGGGCCCTCTTACGTGCTAACCGCAGTTAATAGCGTTAATAAACTCCACACGTGTGTGTGTTTGCATGAATATTTTAAAATCTGCATATTGGCGTATGTGTTCGTGCATCCACTCTGGAATGCACAAATGCCATTAGCCTATAATCGACTTAAATCGACTTAGGGAATGTCGCAGTGTTTACAAACAAGGGGATTTGTATTAGCTCTCAAAAGCCACTTATCACAAGCGCAGTAATCCATAGATCAGATTGGAGCGTGAATAGGTACCGCAAGGCTTCACTCAAAACCACCGAGAGGTTAATGTTTGATCGCTAGGTGTGGAAAGCTGAAGGTAGACATGAATGAACATCTTCAAAGTGACGTCATTCAGCTACCAAACTACATATTCCCGATGTGCACCTTGACGCTGTTTGATCTGAAAATGCACACAAGCTCTGCTGGCACAAATGCAATAATCAAATATGGAGGCAGCCTTTCATGCACACACTCACTCACACTGGAATGATTTCCACCACGCTAAGATTTCCTTGCATGCACTCTTACTCATAATCCAGGCCCTTGATATTAGGTGAGAGCGCTTGCATACAGAAACAACCGCGAGCATACCAAAACAGTCTTCCCACACAATCATAATTATAGGGAGGCCGACACACACACACACTCTCTCTCTCTCTCTAGGCAAGGAACAAAAGAACGCCCACAGAGCCTCTTCGTGCGGCAGTCGTGTGTACTGTAAGCCCACTCATCCTTTTGATACTATCACTCCTCTGTCATTCCTCTGTCATATTCTGTCCGCTTTAGTCATCCAGAATGTATAGAAAGCGCAGGGAAGAGGGGTATCAGTGTTGGATATGGAAACGGACAACAAATGAGGGCCGCTGAGCGAGGCTAACTGCATGAAATACAGTGAGGGGGAGCGACAAAAAAAGAGAAGAAAATGGGAGACGAGTTCACAAGATGGTGGAAGGAGGGGTTTGAGAGTGGAGGAAAATTGAAACGCGGCAGTGTGAAGAGCTGAGAGCGAGTGGGAAAGAAGGGCGGAGAGAGCAGGAGTTTGAGGAGTATGGAGGAAAAGAGGGACGAAGAGTCGGTGTGTATGAATGCGTGTCGTTAAGCGGATGGGCAGAGAAATATGTAGAGGCGATAAACGGGTGAAGGCCGCCATCCATCACTGTCAAAGAGAGGGATGAGGGAGGGAAGAGTGGATTTGATTAGGGAAAGGGAGAGCCATGTTAAAAATGAGTTTGTAAGGCGTCACCGTAGTGATGGCAGCAGACGAAGGAAGACAGCAGTGAGAGAGGAAGCATGGATGAGGGATGGGAGCGAAAGGTGATGAGGTAACGAGTGAGAGGAGGAGGGGAGAGGTGACCGGTCAAGAGACTGACAGTTACGCTGTAAAGGACTAGCTTGGGATGTATTACCCCAGGTTGAAACTTTATCGCTACAATTTGGCCCTCACAATGATCTAAAATGTCTTATTGAGACACTAAACTGTGATCAGAGGTCAGAAATGAAAAGGAAGAGTTAGTGGAGGAGGTATTTCTCACTGACCAATAAGATACCGGAGTTCCAGCACAGTTACAAAAATGTGTGACAGCTTTACGAGAACTGTGCCTAAATAAACTGCAACCTAGAATTTGTGAAATGTTGAATTAAATCCAGAGCCAGCTGGTCAAAGAATAAGGAAACAAGACTAACAGTCTGACCAAGTTTCTGTCTTGCCACTGATATCAATATTTAGGAGATTAGAAAATTAATGATATGTTAATATATATGATATATCTTGTAAGAGATCCCTGAGATTTGTGAAGAATTGTGACACTAGTGTGGCATGTCTGCACTGCTATTTCCTTTTAGCCTCTGCCAACGTATACATCAACATGTATCTGTAATAAGCTGATATCTGCTGATCAGCGCAGCCACTTAATTGGTCTAGCTCTGTTTTGATCAATACCATTAAGTATATTTTATTTTTACTCAGATCTCCTAGCCAGTCAACCAGGTTTGTTTTTGCACCACAAAGGTAGAAAATCAAAAGTTAGATTCCTCCATATTGAAGAGTCCTGGCCAACATCCAGCGCTGACAAGGATGTGAACAGGAAATCCCAGCTTTCAGACACAGGTAGCCGGCAATCCTAGTCTTTTTGTGGAGTGTGTGCCTCTCAAAAGAGAAGAAAAAATGTGCAAATGTCAGTCATTAAGTGCTTGATGTGTACCTTTTCAGTCTGTACAGTCATCTCTCTTGTCTAGCTGTATAGACAGGGGGTACTGATGGAAAAAGCTCACAGAACCCCTGAGGTAAATGGTAGGAGTGAAAAGAGAGAAATGGGAAATCAAGAGAAAAGAACTGAAGTGTATTCTCTTTAAAATAAAAGGACTGCAGTCTTCTCACAGCGGGGCTCCAAAATATTACAGTTCTTCTGAAATACTCCACTCAACTAATTCCTCCCAAACCTCCATGTTGTGTTTGAGAGAGGAAAGAAAGCAGCTTGTGTGTGTGTGTGTGTGTGTGTGTTGACAGCAAGTGTCTGCATCGGCATGTGTATACGCATCTGTATGCACGACCCTCTCTGACTAAATCCTGTTGGAATCCATCCTATTTGGAAGATTTGATAATTGTTTCTATTCCTGGAACATTGCACAGTCAGACCTTTAAAATGTTTTTGTTTGGGTTGTGTTTTGTTGTTTTTTTTTTCACACCTTTGGAAAACTTCCACCTCTGCATCGGTTTAGGAATTTAAACGCTTATATAAAGACCTTGTTTTTGTCTCACTGATGCACATTTCACAGCTCTTGCATGAAGACCATAAAGACTCCAGTTCTGATGATTTTCTCCAGCAGTCTGAAAATCAAGCATTTGCTCCTGATGCCCAGAAAATTGACTTTTGGAGACACGAGCATTTCATCAGAGCTGAGTGAAATTGTAGCAGAGTGCTTTTGACTGCTGCACCTTATTTTAAGTAAGAAGTTCTTAAAAGTATCTCTAATCTTTTGACATGGCAACACTTCAGAGAAAGCAAGCCACTTTGCTGTTTGGCATAAAAACATAATGATAATATTGGTGGAGGCTTTGAAGTTTGGCTTTGTAAAGGCTCCCACACTCTGCATCTACTTCGCGCAGATAAGCCACCCGGTCTTTAATGAACTTAGAAAGCTTTGTTAAAAACTTAAGGTTAAAAAGTCAAAAAAAGTTGAGAAACCAATATTAGCTGGGATTCTTTTGAAGTACGCCTGTTCTGCGAGGCCAGACCTCCTCTCTCTGATGTGTCGACTGCAAGAAGTGCTTGATTTTGTGAAAAACCAGGAGTTAACCGCTGCTCTGATGTACCACAGGCTGTGACTTGGTGCGTGGTGAAGACTTGCACAGTGGTGGACAAGAAAATCCCAAGCAATGAACAAAAGCATAAAGCAGGCCTTGCTCTTGCTCTGTGCATGGCGATTTTGTGCCCTCTGGGTACCCCACTCTGATTTGTCGAAATCATTTGGTGACTTGCAAGTGTTGAGTGCCGTCCAGCCAATCATCCATATTCTTGCTAATAGTGTCCGTTGCATTTGTGGCCAAGTGAGTAATTGCCACCAAATAAAGGCTCAGCTGGATTTCCCTTGTTTTTGCACATTACCAGGTGTCTTATACTAAAATGGGAACAAAAAATAAGATAGAAACCATATGCAGCTCATGTGACCAGCAGTACAAAAGGCTAAAACCTGGTCTAACTAAACTAATAAACTAGTTTTTCCACCTTTTGAGACGTGCTCCAGCAACTCTACAAGCAAACAGCTCTGGAAGTTTTCTGGAGAAGTTCTGCAACAGCGTTGTTACATCTGTGGCGGCCAATCTCCCACTCCATGCTGAGGTTTTGTAATTTTGTTTCCTCCCATTGGAAAGCCCGCACGACTGCACAGCTTGGGGATTAAATTTTCCGGGAGGTAAATTGAATTGGCAAACAACGGAGGTGACAATGATTTTCTTTGGCACTTCATTGGCACAGATCGTGCCAGGGAGCATGATCCCCTATCAAGCTCTCATTTGAATTTAGAATTTTTTGTTAAAGAAGTACACCAGCACACACTTTTCCCCCCACTGTAATGCTCCAGCGTCACTCTGACCGCAAAGTAGGATCTCAGCATTCTAAAGTCCTTTTGTAAACTACAGCTGTAGTTTCATTCTATACATCGATAGCACTCTTACAGACGGATACAGTTGAGCAGCCAAAATGACGGAAACAGCTGAGCAAATCAGGGACATAAAGTGCTGAAAATGGCCCTGGCAGCTCTGTTACGCTGCTACACCAGGATGCCTTTCTACTTGGAGAGGAGTCATTTTTCATTGGTGGATAGCTGTCATATTGGTGCCAGAGAGGCAGCTCAATACTGTTCTGTTTTGATGCTCCCTTACTCCAGATGGCAATAGCACAGTAGTATCTGATTAAATTGCTCAGTAACATAGTTAAAGATGGGGGCCAATAAAAGCCTATAATTAATAGCTGACAGTCTTTGTTTTTGCCACATGCTCCTCTTTTGATACAGATTCCATATTGTGTTGAATGTGGTGGGGAAATGAATCCTGGCATCTGAATGAACTGGCATCCTCTATACACACGCTTTTCTTTTTAAAGCGGCTATCATCAGTATTTTTATAATAACATGTATCAAATGACAGTGCGACAGTGGAAAAGGGGTCGCTTGTAGTGATGAGCCTACAGAGAGTATTCTCCTGAATCTGCAGCTCCCCTCGGCTTCACAGAGCTTCATAGCGAGTTTCAGCTCGCCGCTTGACGGCTCCAAAAACCCACCGCGCTACCTGCTCAGCACCGAGCAGCAGACAGACACACTCAACAACTAGATGGTGAACATAGTGGAGCATTTAGCAGCTAAGGAGCTTTAGACTTCCCTCATGAGTTGGTAGAGGCCACAAACAGTGTTTAAAAAACTGCTGGATGTAAGCAGCTGTTTTTAAACAAGGTTACCTTATCGACTCCAAAGGTGATGATATGTCAGTGTTATGTTGACAACTGGTCCACAACATCTTTATTGTAGGTTTAAGGTTGCCCCTTTATTAATTGGCCGTAGCTGTCATGATACATCCTTTGAAATGAGTGACAAGTAAATTAAACTTCATGTGTCGTTCATAAAAAATCTGTTAAATTTCACATGCTTTCGTTGAACTTATGCTATACTTTATGTAGCAGTCTGCAGGTTATTACAGGTGCATGTTGACTACTCCATGTAAGCTGCTCCCGACTCCATTCACGGCGGTCCTACCTGTAAGAGTTTGGAGTGTTTCCCACTGTTGCCATCAGCCTTTTTCAAACTGCGCCTGATTGGAAAATGAATGCTGCTTAAATTTTCGTTATTACGTTCCTGTCCCGTTAAATGTGATTGTGCCATAGCCCGCGTTTTGGGCCCAATTCCAAACACCTGGAGCATGAAGCAGTTAATATATTTGAGTCCCTTCTCACTAGACATTCTTGCAGTTTGGAGCTTTGGGATTGGTGTGAAGCGTAGGTGGTGGTGTGCGTTGGTGCTCGCAGTCATAGACGGGTCACCCAAGAGAAAGTCTTCAACTGTAAACTACTTCAGTAACTAATCCAAATTTTCTCCACACACACACACACACACACACACACACACACAAACTCAGAAACCTGCAGACATACAAATACTTAAACACAGTTCTGCTGACACCCACAAATGTGCCTTCGCATGACACACACTATCACAAGTGTTGCAAAATAACTGACCTGCCACTCACCCTGAACATAATGCGCTTGCAGTTTTTCTCCTTCCCTCTCCTCCTCCGTTCATCCCTGCTGTTTCTCTCATCCCTCCTTCATCTTCCTCTCTCTGTCTTTTCTCCCTCACTCGTTTTCTCCCTACATAAAGATAATGTCTCTCTCTCTCCTTGCAGGCTCTCAGTTCCAGCCTGCAGCCTTTCCTACAACCCTGCCATGTTTTCAGTGGGTGATTTGTGTGTGCACCTGTGTATGTTTACACAACTGAGGCTAATCAACAAAAAATTACAAATCCGCCACAAACACCAGCCGATGAGCCACGCGCAAACACGCCACTTCTGAGCTGTCAACATCTCGCGGCGCCAATTATATGGACCCTGATTGGCTAACAAGACAGGATGCAGCCCGACTAAAAGTGTTTGTGTGCTTGTATGTATGTGCGAGTGGCAGTTTGATGATTCAGCAGGGTTCCCAGCTTTCTAAGGGGAAATCCTTAGCATGAGAGCAAATTACCCAATCAGCACTCTGCAACCAGCACAGTGTGTCAGTGACATGCCAGCCAGGCCTCTGAATCACACTGATGGATGTATTGATTAATGTTTCACACACACATGCAAACTCCATCTTCAGTCATGCTTTTTTTTTCTTTTCCTCTGTTGATGTCCTTTTGTTGCCTGTACTGCTCTTGCGTTCATCCGTCATCTCACCCTCCCCCTTTCTGAAACGGGGGGGGGCTAGGAATAAGATGTGTGGCGCAGGATGCAATGTGGCGTGGCGATCGAAGGAATTTTCAATGAATATTTGGTTGAGGCCTGATCACAGAGGCTACTCTCAGCCACAATGAATCACAAACTGAACTGTAACTCACCACAAAGAGCTTTTCTTTTTTCCCCTGATGTGAGACACTAATAAAGGCGAAACAACACTGTGCTGCAATGAGCCTGCAGGGGAAACTGGTTTCCCTTGAGTTTGTTGATTACTGCGTCTCGTATTCTAATGCTTAGCAGTGCTGATACAGGCAGGAACGCTCTGTGCCTCGCTGTCAGACTTAGTCTATATGTGCTGCGACTAAGTACAAGCCGGTTTTCTTCTGACAGTCATCACCCACGCTGTATCCCGCACCGTGATTCACTCGAGCATCTACAACCGACTGCATCTGTCGAGCATCGTTGTAATGCAGACAAACACCTGTGAGTTTGCAGGCGTACAGTAGTGATGGTTTGGCTGGTATATTATGCAGCTGTCGGGGAGGTGTTGCCAGCATGTGTAGCAGAGATGTAAGCTGATGGATCTAATGTTTAGACGTCTTGAAAATCACTGTTGAAGGTTTGCTATCACACAGCTGCCTAAAAGAAGCCCGAACCACTGTCAAACCCCAGTTTCTGTTATTGGTTTTCATCTCTTTAAACCCCTAAAATCAATAGATCATAGATGACAGTTAGTGGCCTCGACAGATTACCTGACCCATTGCATTTGTGTGTTTTGGTGTTTTATAACGCTGTTGCAATTAGCCAGATAGTTGCTGCTTTTCTCAGTTTTATGTAATTATGAGCGAATATCTTTGGGTTTAGGACTGTGCATCAAGCAGACATATTCATCTGAAGACGTCATCTTGCTCTCCGGTCATTTTTCATGATGTTCAGTCTTTATTGACTTAACATTGAAGCAGTTAATCAGAACAAATCCACAGATCAATTAATAATGAAGCTAATTAGTAGCTGCAGCTCTAGTGTGATAAATGCCACCTATCTGCCGCCCTGCAAAGATTAAAATAAAGCCCTCACATCAGACTTGCAAAGCCGAACAGGTTCTTGCTTGAATGGGACATGTGGCTGTTGGTGAGCACGTTTCTGAAGTTTTGTGTGTGTGTGTGTGTAAATCCATTCCTCCTTTTCCCTCTCCATCTCCAGAGGGGTTTTTCACAAAGCAGGATTAGCAAGTTGGCCAGATAGCTTTAAAAAGTACTTTTGTTAGCAGTTCTCAGTCCGCAACGCTGAATCATATTTCTAAACCTAATATTCAAATTGAGCCTCGTGGATTCGTATCAGTATCACCAAGAGAGCGGAATAATCTTTTCTGGATAGGTGGGTAGCTTCCTAATCCTGACTTGTGAGATTCCCTGCCAGCGACCTCACGGGTCCTTAAATCTGTATCAGGTCTCGGTACTTCTTACACCTGCAGATACATCGACATCGATCCTCCTCTCATCCCTCTTTTCTTCTCACTCTCCCATCCTCTAGCCCCCTCCCCAGTCCCCTCACACACACACACCCTCATTCACAAGTGGGTCTCCCCCCTCTCCCCAAACCCACCCCTCCGTCTGTCTCCAGCGGTTGCCGTGGTTACAGTTTGTTCTGCTCATCAGGCGCCCGCTGTGCCTAAACAGACTGTCAACAGTTTAATTACTCATCCTCTCATCCCTCTATCTTTCCTTACGTCTGCACTATGCTTCTGCT
This sequence comes from Chelmon rostratus, assembly GCF_017976325.1. Classification (NCBI taxonomy): domain Eukaryota; kingdom Metazoa; phylum Chordata; class Actinopteri; order Chaetodontiformes; family Chaetodontidae; genus Chelmon; species Chelmon rostratus. The sequence continues at coordinate 7,271,042 of NC_055680.1, read as the reverse complement.
TATTGCTTCCACCTCTGACTGGGGAGTCTCTTAGTCACTCCTCCCTGTGACACACTCTTTTAGTCTCCTTTCATTATTTTCTTCCCACATTCACTCCCTTCCTTTTACTTCTCATCCGTCTGTTTTGTCATCAGGTCCTCCCTGCCCTTCTTTCCTACTATGTTTGACTGCTAACAGTCTAATTGCTCATCCTTTTAACTTTCAATCATATCAGTTTTATTCCTCCATCTCTCTATCCTCTCGTCCCTCCTCCTCAGTGTGCCAGTGCTTTATTAGTGTAGTTTTTCTTTTCAGACATTGTTATTCCTCTATTCCCTTATCCCCACTCCCTCTTATCATCCACCTCTCAAGTGTCATCACTCGCCTTTTCATTCTTCATTACTCAGTCTCTCTCCATCCTCAGAGTGATCCTCCCTATCTTAAACAGTCAGTCTTGTAATTACTCCTCTTCATCACTCTATCGTTCTATACCTCTCTGTCCATCATCTGCCCATTCGGCTCCTTAGCTGTCGACAGCGGCCCGATGTCTCATCCTTTTGATGTTCCCTCTCTTCTCGAACAGCGCAGCCTTTCACTTCTCCCGCTGCGCCATTTGTCATTCATTCGTCCATCCACTCATCCATCATGTGCCACATTCCTGACATTCACCGTGTCTCCCTTGTTTCAGGGTTTCAAATCTTCCACTTCTCGCCTTGATTGAAATAAAGCTGGTTATATCGGAAAGGTGTGTGACATCCTTCATCTATCATTCATCATCACCTTTGATGTCTTTTCATGTGTCTTCTTCTGCTTCATGCAATTATCCTTATTGCCTGGAGCTATTGTACTTTCAGTTGGTCACTATGTTTTGAACACTTCATCAGTCAGTCTGTCTCATCTCCTTTCTGTTGGCTTTCTAATTCCTTAACTGGCTGCTCTCTAAGCCCCTACAAGAATAGCTATTGGCCAATCGCAGCGTAGCATCCGTAGTAAGAGCTAATAGAATGAAAAGAGTTTGGATGGTGGTTTCTTCTCTTGACCTCTCAAAAAGTAAAGGTGTAAAGAAGGGATTAAACAGTGTGATTGTCTGCTCTACTCTAAACTGCAGTGGTTAGTATGTCAGACTAACTAGCTTACAGTAGTCACCTGAATTACTTCCAAAGCCAGCAGCTTTACATCATGTATGGGGGGGCCTGTCCTGGATGCCACTATATCAGCATTCAGGGGGACATTAGTGGCAGTCCAGTAACCCCAGCCCAACTAATCACCTGAGATAGCAGATAACACCTTGGTTGGCCTCTTGTAACATTAAAAATAAAAAGTGTTTGAAAATACAACTTAACAGCTAGTGCTACTATATGCAGTCATCAAGTGCCTATTTAACCCTGTAAGGCCCACTTTTGCAAAAATCTGTTTAAGCTATACTAACAAAAAATTGGGGATTTTTTTTAAAGACCATTTTACATACACAACCTGCAAACCTTGGGGGTATTTGTGCCTGCCTGAGGGTTAGGATCCCTCTACAGGATTCCCGTTTTAAAACAAATCCGCAGGAACCAGCTCAGGGATCTAGCATTAGCTTAATTAGTTAGCTAACCACAGCGGATAAAATCTGCCAGTGACGGTTACTTCAGACTACACAATCAGTCGTTGGATAGAAACGAGAACTTTGAAATGTAAAGCTTTTGTCTGAAATCAAGGGCCCACCAACAATTAAGAATGTTGATGGTGAATTTGTCCCCATTGTCGCTGTGGACTGCATATGTGGCGTTTGAGAATGCGAAGCTTGCCAGGCATAGCAACAGTAACTAAGGGAGGGGCGTGGCTTAGCGAACAGTCAGCTAATTGATCTGCTTTTTTTTTTTTTTTTTTTTTTTTTTTTAAACTCTCTCTTCAATGAGTGGTCCAATGCCTGCCATTTTTTCCCCACTATTCCTTCATCCACTTCCCAGTCTGCTCAGTTTGGCACGGCTCCTACTTTGAACAGTGAGCACCCCATCTGTTCATGCATATCTCTTACTGTAGCCTCAGAATGACAGACACCCTCAGCAACAGCGAGCCACACACAGCATTAACGAGATAATTCAGAAAATGTTCCTGCTATCCCGCCTTTATTTCACTCTTTGAACTGTGTGGCGCTCACCTGCTCTGCGTTCTTATGACTTTGTCTTGCAGGCGAGCGAAGCCAATTGTATAATTATGATTTGGTTAATGGATGGTAAAAGGCCTCTTTGTTACACTTAAAAAAGATTCAGTCATGATCTTTTCAGAATAAGCATCGCCCCCTGTTCAAAGCAAGAGTCAAACCGCTCTAAACGATCAACACAGCCAGTAATGAACCCTGTCTCCGTTATTCAGAAAAGCTTATTGTTCATAAAAATAGTTTCACGTGTGCTTTTTAGTCTCTTTTGTTTCCAGGCTAATTAATGTTCCTCTGAGGTAGAATTTCACTTCTCCCAAAACTTGTCTTATAATCGGCACGTCCATTATGGAAAAGCCCCATGCTACAACATATTCCCCTTGTAGTTATATCTCTAAATAGCTCATTACGGGTGTTAGTGATCTTTTACAGACTTTTTGGGGTCATGTAAGACTAATTGTAGCCACTGGTATAACAGTAGAAGGCTACATAATGATGGCCATCTGTCATTTCTTTTTATTTCTTCCTCATCTATCTCTCTATTTTTATCTCTCCACAGTAAATCACCATTAATTTATCACTCTAGCCTCAATGTGCCTCTTTCTAACATTTTTTTTATTATCGTGTCACTGATAATTCTAGACTTAATAAAATTGTCTTGTTTATCTCACTCATCATTTAATCAATCAATCCCCCAGTCACTTGTTTTCTTCTGTTTTTTCTGCTCCTAAACCACTTTATGTCTCAATCTTTTTCCCATTGTTTCATCCTCTGCTTCTCTTCATCCCTCCATTTCTCTGTCTGCCTCTATGTCTGCCTCTTCTTTTATCTCTCTCTCTCTTTCTCTCTGCCGCCATTGGCCCTTCATTATTTCACCCTTTCTCTCCCGATCTGCTTCTTCCTTTTTCTTCCATGCATCTGTCTCTGTCCATTCTTGTCACTTGACGCAGTCGATCATTGCCTCTCACTCTTCTGACTGCAATCCTGACCTCTCTTAACCCTCGGTGCCCATCACTATGTCGCGTGTCACCCCTCCTTCCCCATCTCCCCTCTCCATCTCCCTGCATCTATTGCACTTTCCCTCTCCTCCCGTCTCCATTTCTTTCTCATCGCCCTCTGATCCTCCATATATCCACTCAGTCAGTCTGATCTCCTGTGTCAGTGTGCCAAATCTGTGTGTGTGTGTGTGTGTGTGTGCACACTCAGACACAGCTTACGTAAAAAGCCTCAAACGAAGGGAGGCCGCTGCAGCCGCCGCAACCACACAAACGCTGTCAGGCCTGCATCCACACATCCATGCATCCTTACCATGACACACACACACGCACGACACGCCAGGTGAGATTACATAAAGGCGAGGTGATGAAAGCCAAGCTGAGACGCACCTAGTGAGTAATCTGATACAGGACATCTGGCAGACACTCACACACAGAAGCACGAGAGAAAGCAGGATTCTCAGTGTGGTCGGGGTTTGTAGAGCAAAAAAAAAAGGGGGGGACCTGGAGGTGTAGAAGGATTAAAATAGAAGGATAAGAAAAGAAAAACATACAATCATCGGTGCCATGTGGGGGGATTTGAATGTGTGTGTTCTCCTCTGCGTGTACTCTTGACTTTTCCCTCCTATGTTGTTGTTGTTATGAATGCACATCTGTTCGTTATTTATAGGCCAGAGTGTGTGTGTGAGGGAAAGCTGAGTTCCCCATCACAGTGAGGGCTGGTGTTTATGTGCTCAGTGATTCAGCACAAGAGAGCTAACCATGCAAACATGAATCTACCTTTACTGGGCCAGTATATGCCAACAACTCTATGTGTGTGTGTGTGTGTGTTTGAAACTGCATGGACGTTACCTTTTCCGTCTGTGCGGCTCTATAATCCGAATCAGCTCCACATGTTATCCAGGTTTATATGTGCGTGTGGGTGTGTGTGTGTGAGTGTTTAGCACAGATCTCGCCCCAGGTATTTCTCCTTGTGTTGGGCCAGCAGGGGGTGGCGGGGGGGTGATGGTGGTGATGGTGGGGGGGGGGTTGTGTGATTGTGTTGAAACCTGTCCTACTCCCCTTCACACTCGCACGCCCCCACACACATCAAAAGGAGGCGGATGTAGGTCAGTGTAAGAAAAACCAGAGAGTTGCAGAAATTCCAATCCCACAATATCCTCTTAGGCTTCTATAGATGAAGAAAACCTGGAAAATCCAGAATTACTCGCTCAATCCTGGCGCGGTATTCCGAAATAGAGACCTCAGTTTGAGAAGAAATCCACGAATCCACTTCACTTGAAATCCTATTTAGGGCGTTTTGATATGATTTCCTCATGGCTGTGTTCAACTTCTCTCTATATCTGGAGCAGTTCAGTCGACAGAGAATAAGAATCCTGGAGTTGCCGGCGATCCTCACCTCTCCTCTCTCCTCCTTCCGCTCCTTCTCTCGCTCCCTCTCTCCTTTTTTTTCCCTCCCCCCTCACTCATACAGCCCCTCTCTTCTTATTTATTCATCTGGCTTACTCTCCTATTGCTTCATTCTCTCACACGTTTAGTTTTCCCCCCACTCCTCTTCCTCTCATCCCTCACCTCCTGGTGTGATTTCCAGGGCGTGTCACAGGGCCTCTCTACACTCTACACAGTGCGTCCCGTGTTTGCTCTCCCACATTGAGTCAGTTGTTCATTGATGACCTTGGCAGGAGGTGCAGAAAAGGAGGTTTGGGAGTGCGCTGGAGCGACGGTGGGATGGCTAGAAACCTGAAAAAAGAGGAGAAACATGGAGAGAATGAACTGTGTGCACTGCACATGTTCCCTTAATGCCTCCTTCACTCTCCCTGTGTGTATGTGTTCACATAAATAACATCGGATTGAGTCCATTATCACTGATTTTTGTCTCATCCTTCCTTTTCTCCTCCACCTGACCTCCCCTTCCCCTCACATATCCCCATCCATCCCTGTTTCCACGACGTCCACTGTCTATCACTCACTCTTCCCTTATGGCCTCTCTAAATCCCCCTCCCCTTCTTGCCATCCCTGATATTTTTTTTCCTCCCCCTCCCTGTCTCACCTGTCTGTCAAAGAGAATCGATAGTTCTGAGACCCTCTTAACGCCTCTCAGCAGGCTGCATTGGTTTGTTCTTGCTCGCACACATACTCTCAGGAGCACGGACGCACGCAGCACACACGCGGCCATGCAGCACATTCATGCATGCTTCAGCACACACCACCACCACCACCACCACCACCACCACGCACATATCCACGAAGTAGTCATGCAGTGATACTCTCCTGCAAGCACACGCAGCCTCTGCACGCCTCTCGCTCTCTCTCCAGCCACACACACACACACGCACAGTCTAATGAAACAACTAGGCTATTGATCAGCGCCATGAATGTCAGACAGTTCAAAAGTCCCCCCACCCCACCCACTCTCCGACCTGTCAATCAAACTCCAAAAGCCGACACCTTTAAGAAGACAATCTCATTATCTTGCTCCAAAGCTGTGCACTCACTCTGTGTGTGCTTCTTTGTGAGTGTTCGGTGGAGTGTGTATATGTACATCCATCGGTGCTGCAGCGCACATATATGCAGCCTTTTTTTTTTCCCTCCTGAATTCAGTTGAAAATTGATTCATTTTGTTCTTTCCGTTCCCGTCCACCTGCTTCTCCTCCTCCGGTGTTCACTTTGCTACTTCAAAATCACAATGCAGCTACTTGATGTCCTCATCCTCTGGTTCTTTCATCCTTATCTAACGTGTCCTTTCCCCTTTTTTGCCCTCCGCTAGATAAAAAGGTGGAATTACTAACCTTGTTTTCCGGATCATTCCCCCGCAACCCCTGGAAACCGCCACATCTCCCTGTCTCCGCCGCTCTCTCTCTCTGTCTCAGCTCTGTGGAAAAACACCCATCTCTCTCTCTCTCTCTCTCTCTCTCTCTCTCCTCTCTATCTCTGCCTACCCCCCCCTCTCTCTCTCCTCCCGCTGGTCGTCCCCTCACTCGGTCTCGACAGCTGCAGCGCTCTGTCTGCCTCCTCTGTCGCTCTTCCGTCAGGCTGTAGGCTGATTGAATTTTAAGTCATGTTAATCCCACAGAACAGGTACTGAATGAAGGAGGGGACACGGCAAAAAAAGAAGGGAGAGAGAGAGAGAGAATAACAGAATGCAGGGAGTAAGCTGGCATGTATTTTTAGAAATCTCCTCTTTCCTTCAGGAAGGTTTTCTCCAGTTTTTCTTTTTCCTTTACTTGTCCTGCCTCCACTCAGTCACTCCTCTTCATTTATCCATTCGTCTGCATCTTTATCCAGCATTTTCCTTGCTTTTTTTTTTTTTTTTGCTTACTTGTGTCCTTATCTGGTGGAGAAGAGTGTGTGATTCCTGACGAGGAGCAGAAAAGAGGACTGATCTGTCTCCGGCAGCGTCAACCGTCGGACTGAGAGAGAAAGGGAGCGGGTGTGCAAGAGAGGGAGGCATGAAGATGGGGAGGGTGGTCGAGGGGTGGAGGAGAAGAGGGCTGGAATCATGTAGGGGCTGGAAGAGGGACTGCGAGGAGAATTGGAGGGAGAGAGGAAGTGTGGATGAGAAAATCGAAGAGGTGAGAGGGAGGAGGAGTACAATAATGGAGGGCAGACATGGAAAGTAACTAAAGAGACGGACTCAAGTACTCCACTTCAGGACAGATTTGAGGTGCAGATAAAGATTTTACAAACGTACGTTCAGCTCATGAAATATTGACACGTTAATATAAATTTGCTTGCAACAGTATATAAAGCAGTTAAAGGAGCTCCACCTTGACCAGCTCAAAATTAAAATGCAGCTAATGCTGTGCGTAACAGAATAAAGCTGTTAATATTCTATATGTTTCTTATCGTCAACTATTCCCATATAATGAGACCAAATCCAACAATGACCTTCTCCTGAGAAGTACCTTCGTAGCAAAAGCTAATATAATCTATTCCCCTGCGCCATATTTCCAGTGTTGGAGAGGTGTAGGGAAATGGAGCTGGAAGATCTGGCATACACTTGCTTAATTATACAGTGAGCATACTGGCGCCTTAATGCCAACCTTAGTCTTCAATGCATCAATTATAAAAATCTATAAGTGCATATACAGTAATGCTTTAACCTCTGCAAGAGGCCGTTCTGCACATTGAGATGTTTTACTTTTCAAGTTTTTAATCCCGACTTTTACTCGTAGCCGAGTATTTTGCCACTGTGTTGGTACTTCTTAATAAAGTATGTGAGCACCACTGATGGCGGGTCGGGTTGGGGAGGAGAAGGAAGGAGAGACGGAGGAAGAGGAGGGGATAAGAGTCGACCGGTATGACAGGGAGAAGCGAAGCTCTTCCTGCCTCGAGCAACTCTGGGTCAGACCGGGATGAGAGGGGGAGCAAAGCAGGATGATTAAGAGTGAGCACATGAGTGGCGTCGTGTGAGCAGAGAGAGGTGGGGAAGAGAGAGGAGGCCGAGGATCTCTGGGGGCGTAAGGGAGATAAGTGAGGAAGAGAGGGGTTAGTGGGGGATAGAAGCGAGGAGTGGATGGAGTGATAGCATGGCGATAGGAACAAGTGTAGCTGATACGACTTCAAACGGTGGTCGAGCGCTTGATTTCCCCGCCGCGCCGATAGCTGCTGGAAATAGCCGTTTAATGGACAGCGTGTGTGTGTGTGTGTGTGTCCCACTACTCAAGCAGAACCTATAATGCCAGAGATATTGGATGTTGGATTTAAGTTGTTTCCAATATTTACATTCCTGCAGGTCCGTTTTATCAACACCATCACACACTGCAGATGAACCATCAGAAAGATGGTCAAAATAAAAAAGAGGGCAGGGACGGAGATTTGGTTGTGGTACGGGTGAATTGCTTTTTCATGTTTCCCAATTTCCACCCAGGAGTCCATTTTTGTCCCTCATTCACTTTTCCATCTTGTAAATATTTCTCAAATCTGTGCCGCTCCTCCCTGCTCATCTCTGCCTTTCAAGCATTGCCTCTCATCCCGCTTCCACGCAACTCCATTTTTCTTTCTTGAATTTATTTTTATCCCTTGCCTTATCCCTCTTTACTGTCACTCCATTTTTTTTCCTCCTCCTGCTGTGGGCCAGTGTATTTTTAAACTAGTAAGCCAGACCTCCCTCAAAGCAAGGTCCAGCAAGGAGAAGTTTGATATATCATTTCGCCCAATCGTATCTCATTTACAGCGCACAGCTTTATGGCTCGTTGATTCACAATTAATCAAACCTCTAGTGGTTTGGCACCCAGTCCCCTCGTCAGGCGGAGTGACCTTGCTGAATGAAATAAACTAACATGACCTACTGCTGGGTGATGGATGGAGTGAGTTCACCAGTCAGGAGAAAATCTCATTATTGACTGGCTTGTTAGTTTATATATATGATGTTACATGTATGATTCATGGAACTTATACCTGTGGATATATTTTCATTTCTCATCAGTTAAATTTCAAGCAGCCATAAATATTTGGGGCAAAGGTCAAAGGTGCTCTGTCCTGAGAGCATTTCCTGTGACCACGGACGAGTCGTGTTCAAGCGAAGCACACAAGGGAACTTCTTTTTCTCCCGAGGACTGAGCGCTAAGAGAGATTGGCAGGATCTTTTTTAGTTCATTCTGAGTAATGCTGCGCTTAATCAGAAAGAGGGCAGACCTGTTCTGGTGCGGTCAGGCCACATTAGTCCTCAAAGTGAAAACAGTTGCAGGGGAGTTGGCCTACTGACCCTGGGCTGAACAAATCCATCAAGGTTTTTTTTTTTTTTTCATTACAAATTGGTTCACTGGTGAAGTCGCCCGGGGGTGTCAACAAACTGGAAACATCTCGATGTTAAGTATTTATGTAGCTCAATCAGTTGCATGCAAGCACTTTAGCAGATATTTGCTTGTGATTAATGGTAAATGGACAACAGAAGCCAGCGTTCTCTCACATCCATACGCTGTTGGCAGAGGCTACTGTGCAAGGTGCAGGGACCAGGGACCGAACCGCCGCCCTTCTAATTGGTGGATGACCGCTTCACCTCCTGGCTGTAGCTCAGGGATGGGTTAACTGAATGCTAAGCTTTGAATTGAGTTTACGTCAGACATGTTTAAAGTAGTCATGACCTGAAGTATTTGCACATTGATGCTTTTTTGCTCTTTACTCCAGCACACTTGAATTGAAATGAAAACAGTGACCATGAGGTTTGAGTGCTGACTTTCAAGAGAGGAATGGGCAGGAAAGATGTGAGCCATATACTGTTGATGTCAACCTTTAAAACTAAGATTCAGCGATTTAAAGATACTCCTTGGAGCTTTTGACCTCTAGTAGCGCAATGGAGTGGTTGCCTGTTTTGTTTGACTCGTGCACACCGAGGCAAACGTGCACGTCCGTGCTGGTGATGCGAGACACAGGCCTGTTTATGGTTTCACACGATTCCGCTGATGCCGGTGGCGGTAATGTGTCAAGAAATGCAGCAAAGGCAAAGTAGAAGAAGACAGCTAGCATGTTAACATGCAAGACGCATGATGCAGGATTTATGCATGAATTTGTTACAGGAAGCTGCGTTTGAAATGTGCTTGAATGCGGCAGATATTTAAAGACGGGAAGAAAAGCTGCTGCAGCTTTTCTGAATGCTGCCAATCATGGGCTCTGGCTAGCAACAAGCAGAAAACAGACAGGCATGACATAAAAAGTTTGTATCTTAAACCATAGGATGGAAACTGACAGCAGAAGTGTGTTGTGTGTGTGTGAGAGAGAAAGAGGCACTTTTACTTGACATTTTAGATTTTGAGGAATTCAACCTTTGCGTTGAATTAAACAAGCAGCCTAAATGAACCACCTCACCTCCCCTTAATGTTTATCTGTCATTCGACTGGTTTGTCAGTGTGTGAGGGCAAATGTTGTGTGTGTGTGTGTGTGTGTGTGTGTGTGTGTGTGTGTGTGTGTGTGTGTGTGTGTGCGTGCGTGCGTGCGTGCGTGCGTGCGTGCGTGCGTGCGTGCGTGCGTGCGTGCGTGCGTGCGTGCGTGCGTGCGTGCGTGCGTGTATACATAAATGAGTCACAGTTGGTTTGTGAGACACACTGGCTAAATATAGGCAATGCTGAAACACACAAAAACAAATGCACTCAGCGAGCGCCTGTGCACACAAACACGTCACACATAATCACCAGTGTGTCAAATGCTTCCATTCACACACACCCACACGCACGCACACACACGAACTTCACACATGGGCACACAGGGAGGATGCATTTCACACAATCTATTTGCAACCAACACATAACATACACACGCACGCCGAGCGATTTTTGAGCATTCGCCACACACACACACCCAGAGAATGGAATGATCGCATGATCGCACGCACAAACACGCCATAATGTCACACAAATCACGACATGCGCACCAGCACACCCAGCAGCTGGACACACACCTCTCACATGGCAAATGAAACACGCACAGCGGCGATGTCAGGGGTAAATGGCGTGGAGGTTTAGATCGAAGGGCAGATCTCCCGCTATTTGTCTCAATCTGGGGATAATGAGAGACAAGGGCAGACACACACAGTCACACGCCACACACACACACACAGTCACACAACTCTGCCTTCTAATTTTGCTCTTGCAGCCGTTTGCATGTCATTGTGCTTTATTTATTTCCTCTGCATTAGTAATAGTGTTTCCAAATGATTTCCCAGTTTCTGCTGGCAGACCGTTCGACCAGCCATGGGCAGCAGTCAATGAAGTACAAGAAAAACATGCTAGGCCTCATTTGTCTATATTTAAGTATAAAACCTTGACAAATACGCACAGACGTAAGGACACGGGCAGAAATGACTTCAGGGAGATGCTGGTTTGAGGAAAAAAAAAAACAAAGTGCAATCCAAATGTTTCCAAAAGTGAGTTGCTTTAATACATTAACGTGCTGCCGGAGTTCAGAGTGGAAAATAACAGACAGTGGATGAGAGGCAAGAAATAACACTCTTTATGTGCGGGGGGGCTGCAGAAATGTGTCCATACAGAAATGTAATGAGCTGCTAGAAAAAGGCTGTTAAATGTTGAATTACAAAGTTAGGAGGTGCAAGTGGAAAGATTGCAAATGAGATCTTGTTTGTTGCTTGTTTCCCCTGGAAAAAGCTGCGGTTTCTTGGCATTAGTTCAGTTAGAAATGCAGTGGTGTGTGTCTGTGTGTGTCGCAGAAAGAAAGAGCACACTGGCAAATGTACACGCATATAATTATCAGATTATAGTTTGTATTGAGTGAAGAACTAGCCAAATGAAAACTATTTTATGGCTTGCATATTAAGCTGTTCTATTAATTTAATTAGTTTCTGTGTTTCGAGGCAGGGTTTTTGTTTTGTTTTTTTATTTTTGAGCCTTGTGGCTATCTTTGTTTGAACACTGCAGTAAAACACTGCTTTTCAACATGGAAGAACGTGTTCTAAGATGTTTTCCCCAAAGAAAGATGTGCCACGCTGTAAATTGCTCTTGAAGCACAGAAAGTTTGTTTGTCGCCTGGAGAGCGCTCGTCAGAACAATGCAGTGGAAGAGCAGACTCAAGTGTCTCACCGTCTTTGCCGTGTGTCATGTTGTGAAATGCTATTAAAACTCCAACAGAGAGTCAAAGCAGGATTAAGGTGTTTACATGATTGAAATGCCCTTAAATAAAGCAGCTAAAATTGCTGAGATTAAGCTTATTCTGACTATGAGCATAATTGCAGTAACAGAATCAGAGTATGTTGTTTACATGGACTCCACCTCGGTCACACTACCACCGTAATCATATTATATGATTATTGAGTGTGCGAGTAAACATAGCTAATAGACCTTTCTCACAGTGGGACATTTTGACTTGTTAAATGCAGGTGTAACTAATAACATTAATACCTGGCTGCGTTCAGTTTTGCCAGCGCCAGAGTCCCGGTGCTGCTCACGCTGGCTCACCGGCAGAACTAAATGGAACGTAGCCCATGTCTCACCTGCGCTCTCCCTGCTGTTGAGGCTCATAAAGGTCTGTAACTTCAGGAGGTTCTGCTGCCAGAGAGCCATTTCAGCACCACGGTCAGCGCACATGAGCTGTATATACACTGCCTCATGATGCGAACACACACACACACACACTCAGTGGCAGGAGGAGGCGCGGGAGCCCTGATCAAACAGCATTAAAAAACCAAATGTGAAAACCTATAAATACTGCTACAAAATCACAGGCAGCCATGATAAGGCTATAAAAATATTCAGATAAATAATGCATGATGTTGTGTGCTGAGAAAATCTAGACAGTTATAGCACATTCCGTAAATAAGAGGCGGCTATTAGTCATTTGGTGTTCTGGGCTCCCCTGGTCCCTGAAAATAGAGACTATGGGTGTTTAGGATTAAAGGCATCATGCTGAGCCATAGATGGAAGGGAAGGATTAAAACACGGTCCTATTGGTTGAGTCAACATTTCTATTTTGGTTAGCGTTTTAAATAGGAGTCTGGCAGCCTTTGCTCTGTATTTATTAGTGCAGATACATGGATGAATCACCTTTTCACGACAGACAGTAGTCATCGATACAGAGAGCACACTAGATGAGATGCATTACTTTGACAAGACTTTAGGCCATTATCATGATGGTAAATGGAAACTGGTTGAATTGAATTATTCACTAACACCTCACCGAATGCAATGAGGGAGAGACGCGGCTTTGCTTTGATCTCTTAATAAACAACATGTGACTCACTGAAACCTTTTTGCGTGCCCTTTTGGTCACCTGAAGTAACCCTAAGGCAATAATGACATACATGGTAGGTGTTTGTTTTAATGCAATCAAAAAATAAGAACAGGACATATTTTACCTATCAGAGCCATATTTGCTTTGTAACTACTTATCAAGAATATATTCTTCTTGATTTGTTGTTGGATTGCTGTCATCATGCTATCCAACCAGGGCTCTCACTGATAAAACAGCGCAAGATCCATATTTAAAGTGCACATGTGCAAAAATAAAACTGCATGTATGCTCACCTGCAGACAGTGTTCCCTTTATAAATCACAGTCCACCTGGAACTGTGCACATGTGGCTCAGCCTCATATCCTGCCGACATTCAACCATAACTTGTCAACGCAAAGCACCACATGAATGGGGAGAAAAAAAAAAAGAACTGCAAGGGCAGACCTGAGCTCACGCCACTGGAAACACAAATAGCTTTTATACTGTGGGAAGTGTGTGTGGCAGCTGCCGCTGTGTCTCCAGCGTGCTGTGTGCCTGACGGCACAGTCGCATTCACTGTACCAATGTTACTGTCAAAAGCTATATATAACAACGAGAATCGTCCTCGGTGATATGGATAGTATCAGCAGATGTGATTAAAAGCCATTGATGCTCCGCTCTGCAGTTCAATTCTATCTGCCGTAGTAGGGATTTATACTATCAATGATGGTCATTTCATCAGGTAGTTACCAAACCGTCCGGCCCTGCGTTGATTTAAGGTCGAGTTGGTTTATATCTTTTCAAATTAAGATGTGCTTGTGGAGTACTTACGGCTCTCTCTAAGCGGGAGTACACATAGCACTGCTGGTTTGAATGCTTGTGGTAATGTCGATCTATAATTAATGTGATATTAAGTGGAATTAAAATGATACAATCTGGCTTCAACTCACCACCTCGCCATCTGCGTCGCCACTTTCACACGGGTCAGTGTTTACATACAGCTCCGCACATTCTCCCCTCAAATTTGTTTTTATTAGATCTCAAGTTTTGCGTGGGAAGTGGCGTCCGCCTCTCTCGGGCCCCGTTATATGCGTACGCAACGGTCGTGTGTTTTCACGAGCGCCGCAACCTGCTGTAATGTTTGAAAACGTTTGCTACCGAGAGACACTTCGAGAACATTTTGTAACATTTTCGGCAGAAACATGACATGAATACGTATCCTTGAGGGAGTGATTCAACATATTTTTGAGTGCGTATTACTCAAAAATTAGAGCTGTTCCGTGTGCAGCAACAGTATTTCTGGAATTGAAGGTCACTGGCAAAACTATGCTTCCCTCTTTTTTGCTGCATTTCATGCTGTTTGTCTTCCCAGCTCCTTTCTAGTCTGTTATGCTGCTTCCTTTATGTGTACTGCACCTTTAGGCTTTGCATACTAGTCTGCTGGTGTTTTTAGACCTCAGTCGACTTCTATTTTTGTTTCACTGTTCCTCTACCTGACTATTTGAGCTGTACAAACCGTGGCCTCCCACATAAAACCAGAAAGCCACCGCATGTTGCTCTTTACAAAAATAGCGTAGCTCCTGATCTCTTCAAAATGTGACTCAGGAACCAAAATGAGTCACCGGTATTGTTGGGAAGCAAACCAGGTAGAAGTAGTTTGATGTCATCAGTAAGTATCAGATAATGAATGGTGATAGTAGATACCAGAAGTGAAATTATAGATTTTAAGCTGAAATGTTGAGTTTTGTGTATCTTTTAACAGTAGTGGATCATGATTTTGGATGATAATTAAAGGCAAAGTTAAACTGACAGTTGGTACATAGTTTGTTTAAATATAATCAAGCGATCATGACGGTTAAAGGAAGCATTTTTTTGCAGGTAATTGGTAATGAGCTGCATTTCTGTGTTATGTAACCCTGGGTCGCCACACACTGTGAGGCCACAGTGAGCTTCATGCTTCATACCTGAGGTAAAAACATTTCCAAAAAGCTTTAATCTATCCCAGCATGCTGTGAGTCTCTTCATTATAAATAAGCCAGTGTCTCTTGTGGGTGAGTTAGCATTTGTGGTGCATCGTGCATGAAACCTACTGCCGAGCTGATAGAGGAGATATTAAACTACACATCAACCCTAAAACACAAACTCAGATCTCACTTTTGACAGGTCAACAAGTATCAGCTGACATGAGTTACAGTCGACCAAAAGGACTGCTATTAGAACTCGCTACCATCAAAACCCACCGCCTGAAGCTTATCTGGTGACAGTAATCTGAAAGCGTGGACCAAAGTGATTCAGCATGAAATTCATCACGCTGCCTGAACAGTGCTCTTTTCTGTAATCTGTTCAGCTGAGCTGTTTTTGTTGTAAAACATCAGTTTATACTATAATTTTAGACCAAATAGGTTCCAGTTCTGCTTCTGGTGCATGTCCATGTGATAGGGGGTAGTGATAGGGCTTATTGAGCTGGGATCTCAGAGTGAAACTATGAATTTCTAATGTTTTCTCCAGGCTCTAAAAGGTTCAAGATTCCCCTGCTGCTTTATGCTATTTCAAAGCTCTCTGGAGGAAACCTGGTTCAGTGGTTTTTATTTTATTGTTACGAGGGGGAAGTTGTTGATTTTCACAAATATCAACTCAGCGATTGAAGATATGTTGCTCTGCAATGAAAAGATATTTTATGTTTTACCTCATTAACTTCATTGTTTTTTGTAAATATCTGCTTATTGTGAATTTGATGCAGCAACATGTTCAAAACAAGTCGGGACACGAGCAACTAAAGACTGGGAAAGTTGTGGAACGCTCCAAAAACACCTGTTTGGATCATTCCACAGGTAAACAGGTTGATTGGTAACAGGTGATAGGATCATGATTGGGTATGAAAGGAGCATCCTGGAAAGGCTCAGTCGTTCACGAGCAAGGATGGAGCGAGGTTCACCACTCACCGCCAACACAACACATGACGTTTTTGGAGTCGGGGTAACAGATAGAAGACGTTTTTATAATAAGAAAACTAGGAAATAAGCAGCCAAAATTTGAGTTCAGGTGCTGGATACAAGGCCTTAATGCACTACAGGATCACATATGGTCTCAGTGTCATACCAGAAACATGGATTTCTTTTTTTTCTTTTTGCAACATCCTCTTTCTGAGATGATCATTCGCAAATTCAAGGACAATTGGACAAAGACTAAACACCTGCTAACTGAGTCTGAGACGACACCCAGTGGGTTTGGAGTACACCACGAGTCATTTAATGCGTCACAGGCCTACTGCTTAAGGATTCCCAAAATACCACTAAGTGGCTATCTCTTTTAATAAGCTTCTGTCTCAGGGTCCTGAAAGAGCCTAAGAAGGCCTTTGCTTTGCTAACTCTGCACCCCTTTTGTTGATGGCAGATGAGTCACACTGTTAAAACAAAACACATCACATATTCGTTATGGCACTTTTCCCAGAAATACAGAAAGAACCTGTAAATCATCTGCGATTGACATGTAAAGTGGTTATAAGCTCTACCTACATTTCAGAGCACTCTGGGAAAAACTGTCAGTCCCTTTCACTTAAAACACAACATACGTCGTAGCTGCAGAGCATTTACTTTTTAGGCTGCTGTTCGTGGAGGAACTGACAAACCAGCCACGGATTTAGCAGTAAACGTGTTCTCTATAAGGTATTGAACATCGGGGCAATTTGGCAAGTTTAGAGAAAAGCCTTTGCTCTTTGGAAACTGACTCCAAGCATTATTTACTGTTCATGCTTCAGATGTGAAAGGTTTGCTCTGCTATTGAACACTGTAGTTATGCTGGAGATATCCTGACAACAATGCAGCAGCTGTTGCATTTCCCCACGGACATCCTTTGTCTAGGATGTCGGGCAAGTTCAGCACCATGGACAGGGGTCCTGGTGAACTCAGGAGAGGCTACTGAGCCACATTAACAACGTCCTCCCATGACTGAGTTTCAAAGTCTGTGTCTGACATGCCTCAAAGCTTAAAGATTACCTTTCCTTCCTGCTCTTGTTGCTTTCCGTAGCTGTTTGAAGTGTTCCAGGAATGAATAAGGGATCAAAGCTGCACTATACATGCACGCAAAACTGCCTCTGTCCATTCATTTATTCATATTTTGTCAGACCTCTTCATCCCTTATGAGCTTATTTACAGTTGAAATATTTCTGGGTACAGCGCCGCTGATGAACTGGGAGGTGCAAATTGCTCTGGCGTGGAGCAGTGATAGGAGTTATTACTGGAAAGATCACCAATCAGATTTTTTATTTCACTGAGGGGAAAAAAGCCCCGTGGCAAATGTCAAACACTGATTCCAGATTTAATTTTTAGGCGCAGCCATGAAATGGTCATGCAGAAATCTGTTATCTTTGTAATGGGGAGCTGTGAGACAGGAGTGTGTGAGAGAGACGAAGTATTCAGACCGCTGTTGCTTTTCCTTCGGCAGTAAAAACATATTCAGTGTATTTCATGGCTGTAAAGGCCACTGAAATTGGATGAAGATGGTTGTCATGATGAATAGTCATGGGTTACTTTAATCAAATGGAAATAAGGGGGAAATTAAAGGGCAGAGAATTAAGACCTGACCTTGGAGTTGAAGAAGGAGAAATGGAAAAGAAGCACAGCGTGGGCTCGCCAGCGCTGCGGCTTGACCCGCTCCTTCTCCCTTTAGACGCGTTAACAGATGCACATTAAGCGACCACACGCAGATGTAAAGGCATAAGTGGAATCAAACGCACACAGCGACTGGCCTGCTGATAATCTAAACAAGCCATCAGTGGCCTGTCGCAAAGCCATCGACGGCCGACCGAGACCAAAACATCTCAGCCCCGTGACGCCGAGTCCCTTTGTGTGTGTGCGCGCATCAACATTTGCTTTGCTGTGTTTGTCTGTGTGTGTCGCGTTTCAAGCCTCAGGTTACTGAGAGTCTTCTGTTGTAAATATTTGCTCGAGATTGTACACGTTTGCTTGCTGCTGCCTTTGAATTGTTGTAAGAGACAAAGGTGTGTGTGTGTGTGTGTGTGTGTGTGTGTGTGTGTGTGTGTGTGTGTGTGTGTGTGTGTGTGTGTGTGTGTGTGTTGGATATTTCTTGTCTGCTTGAGTAAATTTGGTCCCCTGCATGTCCTCGTGTGTGTGCATTCATTCCTCTGGGTGTGTGTGTGTGTGTTGATCTTGTTTATGTGTCCGGGCCAGTGGTTAAGGCGTGACGGATGGGGATAGGGGAGACAGAGGAGGAGAGGAGAGAAAAGACGAATGACCTGACAGCTCCCCTATTCAACTCCTAATCACTGAGGGAGCGTGGAGGCTGTGTGTGACAGAGAGAGGCAGTGTTTGTGTTGGGGGGGGGGACGGAGATCAGGTGTGTGTGTGTTGTGCATTTTTGTGCAATGCTGTGCAGTGGTTGAAATTTCTCAAACTCAAAATCTGCACCACTACTGTGTCCGTTTTGTGTGAAGCAACTCTAGAAATGAATTGAACTGACACAACAGTCTGTTTTCCTGAAGGCGATAGTGTTTCAGGCATTTTGCAAGTGCTGATCACCAGGAAATGCTAAGCAGCACGATCTGTTTAGGCTGAAGTGCTGTCAGTCCAGATGCTTTTTGAAGAGGTGAGCATCAGGACTTGAAACCTAATGTGAGCTCACACGTGGAGGGAGTGCAGGAGTAAAGTGGCGTCCTGAGTTTCAGTCACTGCAGGCACTTGTTCCTGTTCCACCTGTTCCTATCACCTGCAGGAGCTCCACGCTTTGTTTTCTCTGGTGGGAGGTCACTCGTTTGTGCTGGCTCTCTAGTTAACTTTGTTTTGTCTACGTTGACCTGAGTCAATCCTAGTTCCAGATACTTTATCATATTTACATGAACAACACATGGTTTGATGGATTTCAGTCTGCGATTGTGGCTGCTTGGAGCTTTGGAAAGACGGGTCTTTTTCATGTTGCATCTCGCCTACCCTGAGTCAGGGCTTAGCATCTGTATGGTGGACATCTTACCACAGCAGACATTACTCTGCCATTTCATTTGTGAGATGCTCTTTAGCATTTTTAGCTTTTGCGCCCCATTCTTCAGCTGCCTTGCAAGGTAAGATGACCTGTGATCACACAGACAAAAAAAGTTGTATTCAGATTATGGCATTAATGCCAGCAGGCATAATAGAAATTAATGGATGATGATTAACAGCTCTGTAATCCACAACAGTCAGCAGGTAGCCTACACATGGCAGCTTTTCCTTTACTGTTGTACAGCCGTCTGAAGGCATCTGCTCCATGTACAGTGATGTTGGCCACTGTCAAGCCACAAATACACGTGTGCAACCACCACCAATGACTGTTGTAACATAACTACAGAAGCCTCCATGCTAACAGTCTTCAGTTCTTCTTCTACCGTACATTGACATAGTGCTGTGGCCTCCACTGAACTCTGACATAATGCAGGCTAGTGTTTGACCCAGGCCCTGGCCCCGACCTTGACCGGAGTCTCCACGTTTTCACTTCCAGTCAGCCCAAAGGTTTCTAGTGTCAACTTGCAGTAAAAAAGCAAAAAAAAAAAAGAAGCATAATATGAAATTGAGGGTGTGTGGGAAGATGGTAAGTCTAAAGTGATGGAGGTCACACTTGCAGGAGCACAGGGGATTACACAACAGAAAGTGTTGGAGTCCAGATTAGTGTCGGTAAAGGTGCTGACTTGACTTCAGGCTTGAATATAACTGAGGTTTATTATAGTGGTCTCGAAGCAAAGGCAAAAGTGGAGGATATGTGTGCCTCTTACAAACATGACAGGTATAAATCACATGTTACAGGCCGGATTTGACCTGTTCTGTTAAACCCAGCTTCACTCTATAATTGGTTTTCAGCCAGGTGTAAACACAGTCCCTTCTGTCTTTACATCACTTGAGAGAGATTATGCTGATGTGCCACGCTGTCCACACGCAGAGCAGCTTCCAAACACGACTCAGTGTTTCATTTGCCCGCTGCTTTAGAGTTATAGCACTTCATGTACTCGCAGCAAGCAGTCTGGACAGTAACGCCTGTTTGTTTGTTTTCTTGCCATCACCCCACCTACTCGCCTGATTTGCAGAGTGAAAAATGACATCCAGTCCCAGTGTAGACAGATTGTAGACAACGAGAATACATAAAATAGCAGGTGATATATTTTTTTCCCCCTCCAAGACATCCAGACTGCATTTTACCGTCAGGTGTAAATTCTGTCCGCGTTAACAACATTTGGATGTCGGACGACAACTTCAGCACTCCCTTCAGAAGCAAACAATTGCAAGAAATAATCTTAGCATTTCAGCACATTGCTAATGAGTTTTTTGTCTTACAGTCTAACTAAAATGGAGAACTTTTCGCCTCCTGAAACCAGCAGATGCCCTGCAACCAGAGTTTTGAGGTGGTGCCATGTTAAGCTGACTTGTTTGCAGTCGAGCCCAGGATATCAATACTTACCTCGCTATGTTGCTTTGGCAATCACCAGTAAAGCTGAAGAGCGGTAACGAGTCACTCTAAGCAGAGGAGCAGTAAAGCTTGTGCTGGGGGAATAAAAATGAGGATAGTCAGAACCCCAAAAAAGGTGCATGTTGATTTCTTTTGCACCAAAATGAGACTTCTGATACTGAGCCTTGTGTGCCTGAATTAAATCGCTCCTATCATAGAGAGCGTGGGCGTATGCAAACGAGAGCCTGCGAGAGCATTAATTCACATTTAGACGTGTTTACTTTCCCACTAAAACTAATACAGTACTCAAAGGTGTGTGTGTGTGTGTCTGTGTGTGTGCACGCTTGTGTTCGCAATCTGAAAAGCATTTGGGAGCGGGAGCCACTATCATCACTGGCAAGAAAGTGTGTGTGTTTTGCATGCCGCGTGCATAGCTCCGAGAGCTGTAGCCAAGCGGTTGTTACGGGGCATCCAAATCAGGGAAGGGCCTGTGTTGAGTGTGTGTGCGAGATATCACAGAGAGCAGGATGAAGACTGAGAGAAAAATGCATAAGAGATACTGAGCGGTGGAAAGGGAGAGACCAAAGTGTGTGTGGGCCTTTTTTAGAGTGTGTTTTTCACATCATTAGGGGAAAGCCAGGAGAAAGCGTAAAGGGATCGTGTGTGAGTTAGTGTGCGTGGTAGCCACAGGCATACAGAGCAGCCTGATAATGAGCACATTGATCTGGTACAGCAGAGAGGAAAAAGGACAAACCTCCATGTATTAATGGTGTCTGTATTCCCTCTTCATTATTTTGGGGTCTTTTATTAATAGCAGCTGTTTGTGTTTCTCCCATTCCGTGTCTGCCTGTCCACTTTTTTTTTTATTTATACCTATTGATTGCTTTTCACCCCTTATGCTCACTTATTAAGTTTGTTTACACTGGTAAATTATAGATGAAGATGACATCAAACGTAGAAAAATGAGGGAAAATTCCAAACTTGTGCAGGTGAAATGTCAAAATGCCCCAGGGCCCGATAGAAAAACCCTCTCCCCTGCAAAGAAGCAAATAATAAATAAAAATCAGAACTTTTTCCTCTTTTATTTTCACTTTTTTCGCTTTTTTTGTTGCACATTTTTACGCTTCTTTTCACCCTTTGACCTCGTCCTTCTGGGAGTTCAAATGGAGAAAAATATATGTTGTCAGTAGCCCTCACCCTTTTTCCAAAAAACTCAGGTGCACCCAAAACATCATACCAACATAAAAAAAATATTTCAGCATTTTGGGAAAAACATGCATTTCTTTTATTGTAGGGAGGTAAATGAGAAGGTTGATGCCCCTCACATCAGTACAGCAAATGTGATGCTAACCTACTGCATGTTAGCTTAGCATCAAGTCTGGAAATTGGGAAAGGGCTAGCCTGGCTCAGTCTAAAGGTAGTAAAATTCCTTTACCAGCACTTCACTCTTTCCCCCCTTGTTTCCACTCTTTATGCTAAGCTAATAATTGGCTACTAGTGATAGCGTCATTTGAGAGTGATATCAATCCTCTCATTTAACTCACAGCAAGCAAACTTTTCAAACCTAAGCAGCTTGCTTGCTGTCTTAAGAGCTTTCATCCTGATTTTATAGAAATGGACAGTACGATAACATCCAGATTTCATACGACTGACGGGGGCATGTATACTGAGTTATGTTGTCAGATACTATAAATGGAAGGAAATAAGATGTCCACAGTTTTCTGAAGCCATGCAGCAGTAGCCCAAGGCCTGGCGGAGCAGCACAGCTATATGAACGCCTCGGCTCTGCTCCTCCTCTCCGGCGCTCCTTCTTGTAGCAGGAGGCCGAGAACACACTGTCATTTTCTCTGTGTGTGCAGAATATGAAATCGCCTCTCCTCGCTGGGAATGTGAATGCCTGCTCTTTGTCTCTCTTTTCTATATATTTATGGTGCTTTATTAGTTCTGTACATTGACAAAGCAGAGGTCTCTTCTTCTGCTGTAACTCCCTCTCTCTGGGATGTCACTGTTGCCTCCTCTTCTGTGTTTCTTTAATCTCTCTACTTTTACTAAAAAAAAAAAAAAAACAGATGTAAATGACTCTTCCTCTCCCTCTGTTTCAATTATTACTGTACACATCTCCTTCTGGCTCTACCGGCATGACCAACATGCTCGTTATTCGCCCGAGCACATTGATCTACACCTCTCTCTCTCAGTGCTGGTAATGAGGTATGTGTCTGTGTGCTTTGTTTATTACCTCAACTCCCTTCTCCCAATTACGGGAATCCTGAGTGATCGCGTCGCAGCAATTACTTCAAGTCACTCTGGGCTCGACTGTCGCCGAAACGGCCAAATTGTAGTGGTAAATTCAGTCCGTCTTTGGGTTATGTTTTGTGTGTGCGGACATGCATTTTGTGTGCGTGTCTGACAGATCTATTTATGGACTAGCAGATAGCACATGTCTGGACTTCGGGGGGCTGCTTTAGAGTCTATTTCCAGGAGTTCTTTGGTTCTGAGCTCTGCTTATGTGCATCTGTGTGCATTTATAAATAAAAGGGATAGTTGGACGCTGGGTCATGAGTGGCAGCTGTTTTCTTCCTTTTAAATGGCACTTAAGACTTTGGGTCATATGCAAAGCCACTTTTAGCAAACTTTTCACACAGTTTACATTCCATCACTTTTTAGCCTCCCTTGGGGACATTAAACAGCACTAAACACATCTAAAGCCTCTCAGAGAATATATTAACATATCCTCCGTTCACTCAGTCCCTCCAAAACACTCCCTCGCTCCCAATTTCTGCTTTCCTTTCTGCTAATCTCTCTCTTCCCTCCTTTTTTTTTTGTGGCCCATCTCCCTCCCCTCCCTCCCTCTCTCCGCCTCTCACACCAGCCAGCCCACATTGTTAAGACGGAGCTGACGAGAGTGAAAAGAAATCAACAACAAATCAAGTCATGAAATTAACTGAAACAATTACATCTCTCTCCTCTCTCTCATTCGCTCTCCCTGTCTTTGTTTACTTAGAGAGCTTAATTGGCGTGATAATACTTTTGCGGCAAACAAACAGCAGCAAAATAGAAATGGAACGTAATTACTTTCAACAGTTGACTTTCTCCCTCTGCCCTGTGTGTGTGCGTGTGTGCATGTTCGTCTGTGTGTGTTGGTCTCTGCTGCTCTCTTTGCTGAGATTGTGCAGTGTTTAGCGTACTCTGTCATTTGAATGCGGTTTTCGTGATGCCACTATTTGTGTGTTTACTAATGTGTAGCTGAGCTTTGTGTGCACGTCCCCAAATGTCTGTTTAACGGCGAGATCTTAAGCGAGACGTTTACTTCAAAAGGAGTGCTTTCTTTTCTTCCAAGTGATTATTAATTCGCAGAAAAGGACTTGAGCTGAGTGATCTTCTTCACTTTCTTGTTTTTCTATACTTTGTGTGTGTGTGTGGTTATATTTATCTCAGTTTGAGGTGTTTTGTGCGAAATGTTCATTAAAGATGGCAGCTTATTAAAAGTCTCCTCTCCACCTGTCTCTCCATCTCTAGACCAACATCCCGTTCCTCCAGAATGTCCTGTCCAACCACCAGTTCCTCCACTCCACTGTGGACACCCAGTTCATCGACGAGAACCAGGAGCTTTTCAACCTCAAGCCCACGCAGAACCGAGCCCAGAAGCTCCTGCACTACCTGGGTCAGTGTACAAATTACAACTCAACTAAATGATTCAGCGTTTGAGTCGGTTCAAAGATTTGTAGTCACTCTGTAATGAATATTTTCTCAGATAATTGGCCACATAGCTGTGACATTGCAGTGGTGTTTCTGACTATCTTATATTTCATAGTAAATTCATTATGTAGTTGATTTGAACTGGTTTGGTTTGGTTTTATATACAGTCAGCAGTGATTCTAAGGTTAAAAGCTCAACAACCACCTCTCTGCTGTCATTGTATGGTCGTTTATGTGGCTTTCAGTCTTTCAGTGAGCTTTTAATCAGGAAGTAATCTAATAAATGTAAAACAGTAACTGTATATAACAGCTGAGCTGACCATGGTGATCCCAGTGAGAGTCCTCTGATGCAAAAAACTGATTATGAACTTCTGTCTTTGGTGGCTAACAGAGACTGTAAAGCATATAATGAATCCAATAACTTTACACCAGAAATATTACAGTTCAGAGATAATAACCTGAGACGGAAAAGGTGTTGAGGCGGTTTGCATATGACTCAGAATTCAAACCAGTTCTATATAACCTGAGGTTCAAACAATGGATGGAAAAAGGTGTCGCTGCTCTACAGTATATACCATACTCAGAGACCTCAAGGTGAAATATGGTCTTAAGGATTTCTTTAGATGCTTACAATTAAGGGACTAAGGGACCTAAGAGGTGAGGATTGGTCTACGCGGCTTACACATAGAAATGAATGGTATAATAAGACGTACTGTGGTTACACAGTATAACCAGTGTAGACTATCTCAGCCTTCTACCAAGCCTGGGGGGAAAGCAGAGGAAGCTCAACGCTATATTAAATATTAAATATTGAAATTGTAGTGTGTGACAACAATGATTCACTTCACTCAGCTCACTTTGAGGATTTTTTGGTGCATGTGTTGAACACCTCAAACTCACAAATGTAGAACACAAATAAAAATATGACTATAATCCCCACCAGCCTCAGGGCTGCTGTTTTATAACCGCAATGATTTTTTTTTCTTGATCTTCATTGTCTTTAAAGATCATTGGTTATATGTGTGGGACTTATATTTTCTATTTTTACACTCACATCCAGGTCATGTGATGGTAAACGGACCAACCACACCCATTCCGGTCAAGGCTAAGCCTTCGTCCACAGACCCCGTCATCCCTCCTGGCACCATGGGTAAGTCAACTGAAGGCAATTCAGCCAGTTCAGCTCACCCTCTCTCACTCTTTATTCAGCTAACCCAGGCACAGCTCCTAAGTCTCTGCACCAAAACATGCAGTTTGTTCAACTGGCAATGAAATAATTAGACTTGTCCTTTCACAGTGTAGTTGTGTGTAGTGTAGATAATGATAATTGGTAATTGAATACTATGTTAAACCTATGAAAAGAAGTGTTGCCATGAAAAAATGTCACGGACCTTTACCATATCAACACCTCATCATCCTTATTACATTTATTACATTTGGACTAATTTAGCAAGGCACTGCCAGAGCAAAGGCGAGGCATTTCATTTCCCCTGGGGCACCCATGCTAAAAATGTAAACACTTGTGGATCCGTAGGGCACTTTGGATAAAAGCACCCACCGAATGACAAATGGGCTGTCGAACAGTCTGATAGCTGCAGGCGGAAAGGCCTTCCTAAATGGCTCAGTTTAGCACTCGGGGAGGGAAAGGGGCTTTGGCCCAGAGTGCTCTGCTGAGCTGTGAGTACAGCGCTGAGAGGGTGCAGTTCGTTGTTTGCGAAGCCAGAAGTTCTTTGCCTCTCACCCTGCTCTGCACCAGCACCCCTGCAGTCTCACAGGAAAGGCCAACGGCCAAGCTGGGCTCTTTGATGAGCTTGTTGAGCCACTCAGTGTCTCTGGTGTCGAGCTCTGTGGGTTTCTTTTTCCCTACTCTACTGTAGTGTCAAATACTTAGATGTGCTCGGTTTTACTATTAAATACGTTGTTAAAAATGAGCAAAAAATATCTAGAAAAATCATCTTATCTGACTTGATGTCACAGCCTGTCTTGCCATTTTGCAATGATGCACTTTTTGTCCTCTCCCGCTTCCCTCCCAGGTTATTATTTTTGTTAGGTGCAAAAAAAACGGCATGAATTTATGCAGCTGCTCCTTTTGACAGCAACAAAATAGTCAGATGTATCAATCTGACATGTTTATCAGCACCCCGTACTGCCTCGGCACATACCCCGGCGTGCCCGGTAAACAAGAATTTATAACAAAATAATGTGAATAATATGAATCATAATCAGGCATAACTAATCAAATCTGACATCTAAAAACCATGCACAGTGGAACGGAACGGAGTAGAATAGGAGCGAATAATCTGCGGTGTTTGTGTCTGCATGTGAGTGAGCGTTTCTCCGTGCTTACCCCCCACTTGTCTACTTATGCAAATCTTGTGTTGAAAGCTATCATTGCCTGTGCCTCTTTCCAGAAGGAAAGCAAAAACACACACATCTACACTTCCTGTACACAAACTGCCGCAGACATGTGCTGTAGGGAACATGTACACTATAGCCCCCCCCCCCCCCCCCCCCCCCCCCCACTTACCTAGTGTAAGCAGCTGATGAGGTAGTAGTATGCCACACAGGCACGCACAGAGGCATACCTAAAGCCTAGTAATGAGATTTG
This sequence comes from Chelmon rostratus, assembly GCF_017976325.1. NCBI lineage: Eukaryota > Metazoa > Chordata > Actinopteri > Chaetodontiformes > Chaetodontidae > Chelmon > Chelmon rostratus. Next base: position 7,244,540 of record NC_055680.1, on the reverse strand, counting down.
TAATGTGCTTATATCCTTTCTTTCATTCAACGGTGGGATTGAGAGAAGAGAGGGATTAGGCCTGTATTATCACACTCTGTGGAGGGAGAAAGGGGTTATGAAAGGAGGAGAGGGACGGCTGCGGCAGTTTATAATCCCTATATGTAGAGAAAATGCTCAGGTGGACATAGCGGCAGGCGGGATATGTATGGACAAACTGATGAAGATAAATGTGGGGATAAGAGATGACGAGGAAGGACTGTCATTGTGTGCCTCCCACCGAAAAGAGAAGAGCAAAGATCAGAATGGCATTGTCAAATCTCAAAACATCACATCTACAGACACCGAGAAGGAAGAATTAGAAGAAAAGACTGTACTCTTGGAGTTCCCTCCCCTATGAGGAGATAAGGGAGGAAAAGTCCTCCTGAAAGACGGGCCGAGGATGTCCTGACAGAGACTGTTAAGTGCTCAAAGGCCATTATTTTCTAATTAGGATTTGTAGTCTAAAACATTCCCTCTGAAGGCTGATTGCTGGTGGTTCATCGATGGTGTAGAAGTACACCTTGTTCCAATTATTATCTGGATTTATTTAATGGAGGACATCTAGAGGTTAATCACCAGATGCCTCTGAGCTAGCTCTAGGAAGGATGACTAATAAAGATGACAGACTACTTTCCTCCTCCCCGTTGTGCGCTGCATTTCCATTCTTAGGACTGGAGTAGAAGGATAGTTTGCAATACAGAAATGGACTTAATAATTTTCTGCTTCTATTCTTTCTCTCTCTGCCTGTTTCTAGTTTCCGATGCTTTCATGAGCCGTCTTCAAACAGAAAGGGCTGCTGGCTGTGCCTCTTTTTATTTATTTATTTTACTTTTGTTTAGGTCCAAAACTCATTTTCAGGTAGCTTTTAAAAGGAGTCATGAAGAGTCTTAAATTTGGCTTTCTGAAACCTGAAGATACTTTTAATTTTCTTTGGGTGTGCGGACTGCGAAGTAACTTTTTTTGTCTTCTTTGTTCTTCTTTGTTCTTTAAAAGCATCGCCGTTGTTTGTTTCATACAACTTTGTGGAGGAAAACAAATTCTGTTCTTTAACAGCACTGCCAGTCAAAGCTTTTTCCACAGGCAGGTTTTTTTAGCAGTTATGGCAAATAGCAAGCAATAAATACATGCAAAGTTAATGTAAATACTTTGTTGCAGTGTGAGAAAGGAATAACTTATGTGAATTCAGAATAACTCAACTTTTGATGTAGGAATGGCGCCTGTAGCAGACAACAGGCTGTTCATTTGTCGTACATCTCATGCTAACACGTCTACCTGCTTTTAACATGTGTATGCTTAACGTATTGGCTGCTCCACCTGTCTTTAATAAAGCACTAATTAGCAGTCTCACTAGGGTCTGCCAATCAAAAGGGTCCTAAACACAAAGATGCAAAACATTTAGCAGCCTTCTCATGAGGCACATATCAGCTGAGTACATCAACAAGGCGAGCTGTTATGACTGAGTTTGTCTCCGTACACGTATTGCAAATAAAGAAAATCCCTCTGAGCACCGCAGCTCGCGCTATCAAGTCATATTAGCTGTTGTGGAGCTGGAGGAGAACAGTGTTAAGACCAGACAGGTGACGGATGTCAAGGGGAGGTAAGACGTGACACCAGCCTGGGAGAAAGGCGAGTGAAGTGAATGCGAAAGAAGCTGTGGGGTGGGCGTGAAGCGTTTTCAATGCAAAGGAAAGTAAGCGTGTGCGTGTGTGTTAATGCGCAAGTGGGTCAACTGTCAAGCATAGCAGCCGTTTGGGGCTCGTATCTCTTTACTGCTTTTTGTGTCGGCTCTGAGCGATACGACACGCACACAAATCCACTCAAACGCTGGCTACCTTCCTCCAGGAGACCGTCACATGCACAGGCCATTGTTCAGTCACAGTAGTCCCAGTGCAGATGCCCTCATTTCCTCTCTATTGTGTTGAGCCGTATGTGTCAAAGACGGCACAAGTGGTAAAAAAACATAGAGAGCAAGTTTGTAAGGCGGCGCGAGTGTGAGAAATGGAAGGAGGGCTTTGAGCATAAATCACTCCTCTGTGTGCGCAGGTGTGTGTGCTGCGTTCCCCAGGCGGTCATATTATACACAGATCTTGATAAGTTCAAAGTGTCTGTATCTATTTGCTACAGCAGTGTGATTTCACACAGCTCATCTAGCCTGTGTGTGTGTGTGTGTGTGTGTGTGTGTGTATGTATATGTGTGGCGTTCATGCTGGCCCGGCTTGGAGACAATTACAGCGGAGATCATTTGTTTTCAGGGATGAAGTACAACAATAAAAGGTTAAGAGCGAGGAGAGAGCGAGAGGAAGTGAGATGAAGAGGCAGAGAGAGAGGGACAGCGGGTTGGAGGACAACTAAGCAGGCAGATAGTACCTCATTAACTAGTCTAATTGATTGATGATTGTACAGACTGCAGCAAAAATAGATCCCAGTTCCACTTGCAATATTTTAATGCCTCTGGTTGTGCTTGTGTTTAATTGCCATGCCTGGAGAGGAAAGAGAGGAGGATTAGAAGGTTGGTTACAGCAGCGCCCACAGAGCGAGCTCTCTGCCATGTGTGACTTGTTTGTTTTGAGGACTATCGTATTTAGCTGTCACACACTGGAAATGCCAGTATCCGTCTTGGGAATTCCTTTGTTTTTATTCCTCCTTGTGGAGGCTTTTAGCGGTGACGGTATGTTTTGATACTGTGTGTGACATTACAGTCTTGTAAGCTAACCAGAACACTCATCTAATGCCGACGTGACCGACAGTCTTCATCCTGGCCTCCTCGGGGAATGGACCCCGCAGGGTTTCTGAAACACTCTTAATGGATGTTGTGTCACGTGATTTACCTGTTTCTAGTTCATCTGTCAGCTTGCCTTACTCTCTTGTCTTATTTTTAGCCTCCAAGGATGGCAATGTCAGTGCAAAACATTGGTCCCGACTGAAATATCTCAACAGCTCTTGTGATTGTCATGACATTATGTAGAGACGCTCATGGTCTCTAGAGGATGAATCTGTATTACTTTGCGGATATCCTGACGTTTGCTTTTAGCTTCATAAGGAGGATCAGATTTGTGGTTTTGGGTGAAACGTCTCAATTGAGTGAATTCAGTACATGCAGTACATTCAAGCTTCCTTTAGGCGAATTGTTAAATCTTTGGTGATCTCCTGATTTTTCATGCAGAACCATCATCTAATCAAACTTTTAGTCATGCAATACTTTAGTTTATGACCAAAACCCTGCAATACTGATGCCATTCTCATCTCTCATCTCATGGTGTGTAGTGCTAATTAGCAACTGTTAGCATGCTAATGGACTAAACAAAGATGGTGAACATGGTAAACATTATACCAGCTAAACATCAACATTATTTGCATTGCGATTGTGATCCATGTTAGCTTGCTGACAGCCTTACAGCCTTACAGGGCCACGACCATGGCTGTACACTCTCACTGTCATCTTGTTTTTGTACTCCTCGGGCTGCTGGGTATGCAGACATGGTTGTTGGACAGCTTTAAGACAAAGATTTATATGGAAATACATAAAAAATATGGCCATGTCAAAGAACATAGATTAAAAATGCTATATATATATATAACTTCAATGTAATCCATCTGGAGCTGCCTCCACACTTTTGAAAATAGAATATAAATATACACCATACTCAGATTTGCGACAGCATGACAGCTCTCTGATTGCTGGTGTTGTGAGAATTTTGGGACCTAAAAACGGGTCACAGGCCAGATAAGGCTGAGAAATTAGAGATGCATGAAAAGTGCAACCCGGTTCGCTTTCAGGTGGCAGCCATTCAGTACCAAGCTCTGTGACTCGGATCTCTTGTTTCACGAAACAGTTGCTGCTTACTTTTTATAGAAAACCATTGCCACATGAATCACTGTCAGCAGGAGAAATCCATTTTCACTAATCAGTGGGTGGTGTGAGTCTAATAAGCCGGCTGCTGAGCTTCATCCTGTGTTCCTTTATAGTTCATCTACTTGAGCTGAGGGTGATTGGAGCAGCAATGAGAGGAGACGGCGTCCACCTCATTAGCAGAAGTTATGACAAGCGCCAAACTTGTTAACAGCACAACTGGAGAGAGAACACCGTGTAAATAAAAATCAGTTCACCTGCTTGCCTGGTGTCTTGTTAAATTGGTGTAAATCATTCATCTTGCCAGACAGTTTAACAGCGTCTAAAGCTGATGGCTTAAGATTGGATAGTTAAAGGGCTGCTCACATATCTTGTCCACTTAATCCAAAAACAATATGGACGCACCGTTTCAGCACATAGCTGCAAGTGCTGCTCTGTGTTTTAATTAAAAGTTAGAGTTAAGTTTTTGTATTATTACGTTCTTCTTTCTGTGAATGTCCAGACTATCATTAAGTATCAGCACAGTCTGTTCGGTTTCCTCCAGCATCTGATATTGATTTCTCACAAACTGCTATATCACACACACAACCACAAACCTATTTCACTTTTGCTTCCCCTCCGTATCACTCTCCACATTAACTTTCTTATCTTTCTCTCCCTGCTGCACCATTAGACGACCCACCGGTAGGTTTCCGTGACGTGTTGCTGCGCGACGGTCCTGAGGGATTCGCTAAGGCTGTCCGGGCCCACCAGGGTCTGTTGCTAATGGACACCACCTTCAGGGATGCCCACCAGTCGCTCCTGGCAACCAGGGTTCGGACTCACGACCTGAAGAAGATCTCGCCATTCGTCAGCCACAACTTCAACAACCTTTTCAGCCTGGAGAACTGGGGAGGTGAGTTTCTGTGTGTTGAATGCATGTCTCGTGAAATACTGTGAAACAGTCCCACACGCCTCTGCATAAAAGCACAAATTATTATTTTGGCGTCTCAGTTTTTGTTCAACATATGAGTTAAAATGTGGGAATTAATTGGCTCGCCTTAGCGTTATTTTTTAGCATGCAGACATGAGTGTTATCAATCTTAGATTCGTACAAGAGACTAAAGCAACACCACCATTTAACACCCAGAGGACTCGAGGCAATACCTATAACATGTTTTCATCCAAACCGTCATGTAAGGATGGTGTGAACTCCTCTCCTCTGATGGCTATCATGTTAATTAAATTCTTTGTGTATGTGCTCCACCATTTTAATTTGTCTGAACAGCCATGCCTGTGTCTCCATTCATTTCCAGTCTTGCTGTAGATCCGTCCCATGTTTCATTGATGACAGAGATTGTACCGCTTTGTTTTTCTTGTTTGAGCTGTGAAAACCATGTACCACTGACAACATATCTCGTGCCTCCATCTCCTCTCCAACAAGTCGGTCTTCTAGAAGTGCCCTCAATAGACAGTGATTGCACCTTTCGCCTGCTCTTGAATGAATAGAGAAAATCATGTTATTGAAACTTCTTGGGGCATGAACAGTCAAACAGTGTCCCTGTATAATATGCAATTACTCTGAAAATGGCCAGAGAATGAAAATACGTGCCTGGTGTTTGAACAGTTGGCAACAAGGCCAATTATCAACACTTCTTGATAATGGTCCTATTTGAAGTGTGATTGTTATGAACTGGTTTCATTGAGTAATTTCATTTTTCCCTTTTGAACACTCTCGAACACTGAGGACACACACGTTTGTGGAAGAGATATGCCCAGTGAACCTCTCGAGGTTGAAACGTTTAATTTAACGCTCAATTATAGTGAACTACTCGGAGCGATTGTGCTTATATTACTCGGAGTGCTTTGAGTAGATCAGAAGAACAAACATAAGAACTAAACAACAAAAGCTTGCAGTAGAAAGGGTTTCTGTTTCTGTGGCTGTGCTCATCGTTAGACGAACAAAGTGAGAAAAAAATAAAAGCACAGCAGAGAGACTTTCCAGTGAAACCTCTTCGGAGCTGTAAACCCTTTCTGAGATTAAATTCCTCTCGGTAGCCGATCACGGGGCACCAGTTAGGTGAGAGCAGTATATTTCATTACCGTGGGAGAGCACTTTGAGCACATCTACCATTAAGCAACTGTCTATTCGTCTCATGTTTGAACAGATAAAAAGGTTATAGCAAAAATAAATCATCGAGGAGATATTTTCGATAGAAAGGGCTTAAACAGTTTCCGACTGCCATCTCCCAGCAAATCGTGATGTTATTATGAGACTGACCAGAGAAAGAGGACATGAATTCAGCTTAGCCATGTTTGAGCAGTTACATTAAAAGTAAATCTTTGAAGAGAGACTGTGAAAACTTGCCGTGAACTCAATCCGTCACTCTGGAGGAAATTGTTGAATAGGTGCCAGGGAAGCCCGTCGTCCCTGTGTGTCTCATTATACTGAGCCAGTTCTGAAAGTGGAAAGTGTTTGGATTAAGGGACATAAATGCCTTTTTAACATTTCATTGTCTTGTATTTGAAATGTTGTTTACCGTCATTTCTAATCACGCACAACACAACCTCGCTGATGGATTTACCTCTGAGGATCCTGCCACTCTGCCGCAGCGTCTCACCGGTTCATACGCAGTCCGATGGGCCGACCGTTTAGGTGTTCAAAAACTGTGATAAATCTCCTTTTAGGGGACGGGACGCTTACAGCTCAGCGGACCCGTCTATATGTTGTACTGATGAAAGAGCACAAAGTGAGCTTATTCTCTTGGCCTCATCTCTGAGAGAAGCAGGAAACTGTCCAAACAGTCGATAAAACCTGATGGAAAGCATGCTTTGAGACCTGCCTATGGTTGGACATTGAAGACGCCCATTTACTGAGAGCTTCCTGTTTTCTGAACTGGTTTTTGAAAACCTGAACCATTGCCCCATTGAGCTGTTGAAAAGCCAGAGAGAAGCAGCAGCAGTATGTGTTATGCTTTAATATGAATGATTATAACCATACATGTTATAAGGTCTGGGCTAAAACGGTGATAAATGTCCTTTGAAACGTTTTATAGTAATAATAATAACACTTTGTTTTTAATGGTGTAATGTGTCAGATATTATATAGTTAGCGGGTCCTCTGCTGATATGCTTCCCCTTATTTATATATATACATCGTACCTTTAAGAATTCAACCAGCTCTTCTCAGTACAACGTATAATTATTGTGAGCCGACACCTTGCTTAACAATCTAAATTTGGGCAACTGCTGCAGCAAAGGCTCTGTCCAGACACTGCAGAATGATGTGGTCTCTGAACTGAATCCAGTTGTGATAAAATGGCAAGTGGAAATTGAACACATCTTGCTTTGTGTCTTCCTTCTAAATTCCCTCATAAAGCGCTGTTTGAAGTGCAGTGGGAGTCGAGTTTTAAAATCTTCTGTCAATGAAAGCTCATGAAGTTTAAACAGTCATCTGTCTTCATAAAAAAAAGTCAAACAGTGAATTTATGCTCGTCTCTCTCTCATTTATACAGCGAGAGCATGGGTACATCATTGAAATCGAATGTAAAACAGGCGTCGGAGAAGTTGAGAGAACGAGTCCTGACGTAATGATTCTGTAATGGGATGATGTTACGAGCCGAGAAACGCAAGATTGTCTGTCTTAGTTAAGAAAAGTTGTGAAGAGCGTGTGCATCATTGAAGAGAAATTTAATATGCCAGTGGATCCTCTTGAGGCATGAGCAGTTCCTACATGATATGATTACGAGTCAGAGAAAACACAGTAGTGCTTTCTCATAATTATTTAAACTGTTAAAGGCAGAACAAATTCTAGAGAGAGCGATGCCCCTGAAAGCTTCCTGCGACTTTACTAGTTACCTTAAAATGATGTGCTTCCTGTGCATATTCATATATTGATGTTTATATATGTATTTAATTTATAAGTAAGTAGTACAACAAAGTATTTAGAGAACACAATGTTGAATCTGCCAACAAGACTTCTGACACACACCCAGAGCTCAAATTAAACTGACGGGATAATTTTCATTTCACCATCAAAAGTACTTTCAAAAGCCCCCAAAAATCTTTATTTACAAAACATACACCTTTTCTCAGCCCACCCCCATATTAAATAGACTAGAATCATGTATAACACAACCTCCTCAGCATCCCCCCACCCTGCAGACGCTGCAGTGTCTCACTGGGTCTGTACACAGCCCAGAAACTGGGATAAATCTCCTTTTAGCTCTTAAACAGTGATTTCAATCTCTCTCTTCCCCTTTCATTGTTTCTGTAAAGCACTTTGTAACATCTGTCTTGAAGTTTGAAAGAAAGGTCAAAATCAGAGCAGCAGGATATCTGGACGATCAGTTTCCACAACACTGACTCCAAAAAAGCTGGTACACAGTGTGAAACATAAATAAAACAGAATGTGATGATTTGTTAATCCTTTTTGACATTTACTCAATTGAAAACAGCACAAAGACAAGATATTTAATGTCTCACCTCATCAACTTAATTGATTTTTGTAAATATCTGTTTATTCTGAATTTGATGCAGCAACACATTTCAAACAAGTTGGGACAGGAGCAACAAAAGCTCCAAAAACACCTGTTTGGATCATTCCACAGGTAAACAGGTTGATTGGTAACAGGTGATAGGATCATGATGGGGTATGAAGGGAGCATCCTGGAAAGGCTCAGCTGATCACATGCAAGGATGGAGCGAGGTTCACCTCTTTGTGAAGACATGATTCTATGAAGGAGGTTAATACCTGGGTTTAGGAAAGTTTGCAAAACTGTATTCGCTAAAGAAAGTTGGTTTTGCAATTGATTGCACTCTGCTTTTATTTACATCTCACACAGCATCCCAGCCTTTTTGGAATAGGGGTTGTGGTGTGGATCAAGCTGAATCCTACACTTAAAATAATGCAGGATAATAACAAATGAGTAGTACTCCTCTTGAAGAGTTCAGTTCCTGTGTGCAAGCATTGGTTCACCTCTTTAATAAGAGAATATTGTAAATCTCTGAATAAAATGTTAATATCAGTTTGTTTCCCATCCCCACTATTAAACATCCTTCATTCACTCAGCCTTTAATACCCAAAGTTCTCAGGCCCACAAGTTGGCAGCCATGCTCTCGCCTGGTATTGATTTAGGTTGTGAAACACAAATTAGACTACCATGCTGCAGTAAAAAGTTCAGCTCTAGCGCACACTGTCCCACAGTGACGGCTTGTAACCATACCTTTAAACAGTTCCTCATAAATCACTAAATGACCACAGGAGGAATAACTACCGTGCCTCTCTTGATAGGAGGTCCCGATACAATGCACTTCTATTGAGGAGTGATCAGAGATGGAGAATATTACACTCGGCTGTGCTCGAATCACTTAGAAGCAAAATAAATCACCGAAGGGAGACGACCATGTGAGCATTGAACGGCTGTTACCCTGACACATTGTCCCTTTGCAGGAATCTTTTTTTTTTTACACAGACAGATCTTAGATAGGGAATATTGCTTTCACATGTTTCAGCTGCTTAGAGGCAGAATGAATCATTGAAGAGATTAAGCCCTTTGAGGATTAAGTCCCTTCCTGATACAGCGTTCCTCACTACACCACGGAAGATACAGTAATATGAACTGGGTCACATAATGTATCTATATGGTTCCCCATATCTGCTTCAAAATGGCAAATTTATCAGATGGTAAAGCGGCAGATTCTTAATTACTGTACGTGCTCATTTCGGTGTGTGCACTTTCTCTTGCCCCGCAGTCATATAATCGGTGCTTTAGCGTACTTGTGCATGTCTGAAGGAGCCGTTTCTCGCTAAAGGCAGCGGACACACAAGCACAAAGGCACATCGACCAATCCAGAGCAATAAAGTGGAATCACAGATGACATAAAAATTGATCTGGCAGGATAAACTGTCCGATGCATCAGGGCCATAATTGCACACTTAAGCAAAAAATGCTGATCACTGCCTGTGTGTGTGTGTGTGTGTGTGTGTGTGTGTGTAGCTCAGCAACTTAAATTAGAGGTATTAGTCATTTTTATCATCATGGGCTTTCCTTTATTGGCTAAAGAGCATGAGATAGAAGTTTATTTTCCACAACTTTATTCTGCCTCAGGAGGTCATTTGGATGGAGTAAAGAGTTTGCCAATATGAGACCATACGAACTGTTTAATTATTGAGTTTTGTATAAAATTGATGTTACAGGTCCATATATTCCCACAACAGCTATTCCAGGAGACAATCTGTACTGAAATCATTTCTTTAAACATTACGAGGCGTTGGATACTCTGCTGGCAATCGTGGGCGTTACGTAACGCGCTCGTTACCATCCTCTGATTTATTTCAGCTCATCTCCATGACAGACTGGAGGCTGCCTTTCTTCCCAAAAAGTGAAAGGCTCAGTGGTGCCGCGCCGAAATGTTCTGATATGCGGGCCCAGCTGTCAGTCTTCATTCCCGTTATCAAATTATTAGAGTAAATTCCGCAGTCCCAGATGAGTTTCTCGCTCGGCATCCTGTTTTGATAACTCATGTGCTATAAAACATTAATACTAATGTGTTCAGCATCAGATAGGATTGCTTGGAGTCACTTCCGCTCCAAACCAGCGGTTAAAGAGATGCCGACGTAGGCTAAAATCAAAAATTGGGGATAAAAAATGGATAAAGATGAGGGTTTTTCCCAGGGCATTCCTACTCCTCCAAGAGTGGGAACAAGCAGTTGCGCTTTGTATTCTCTCCATGTCCAAAGTGTGAGAGCTCAGAAAATGAAATTTAATGATGGCAGTGTTGGATCAGCAGAAAACCACTGGAGGCTTCAATATTTCTGGCTGATATGATAAACGGGTATGAGATTCGCTAATCTACTCCCCCCAGAAAGGGAAATGAGAGATTGCTATCTCTCTTTTTCGCCTCTTCCACTGAAACATTTCTTAGATTTTAAAGTGACTTTAGAATGAAATGATGGAAGTGTTGAATGAACAATGAATGTGCAAGTATCATCAGATATTTTATTTGAGCATCCATTAGTGTGTATTGTGTGTGTGTGTGTGTGTGTGTGTTTGTGGGTAATGGAATAAGTTTGAAATATTAGTTTTTGAGTCTAACATTGAGATCAAAGTCAGGATGACAGATGAGACTTGTGATGACAGCTGAAATAAACTGCCACCCGTGTGCGTGTGCGTGCGTGCGTGCGCGTGTGTGTGTAGGTGCTACCTTTGATGTGGCCATGCGCTTCCTGTCTGAGTGTCCATGGAAGAGACTTCAGGAGCTGAGAGCTTTGATCCCAAACGTCCCTTTCCAGATGCTGCTGAGAGGGGCCAACGCCGTGGGCTACACCAACTACCCTGACAATGCTGTCTTTAAGTGAGTCACACACACACACACACACACTTTGTCCTTCACACGTTCTATCATTTCATTCACTTATTAAACAATCAAATGTGTAGGAGCTAACAGTGTACAGACAGACTCTTTCTATGAATATGCACACATTCTTGTGTACTGGCCTCCAAATCCATACAATGTCTTCTATTATGCTTCAGAAACATGCTGGCACACACTGATCCGCCGTAAATCTCGGTCTATAACACACTAACATATCGTGTCGTGCATTGTGTAATGTATGCATTGAATAGTCCAGACCAGCAGAGCCGTCACAACACTGGCAACTATATCATTTTTTCTATTGAATTGTTGACAAGCAATCAGTTTGAATAATATTTTCTTAAAGCCTCCTCCGATACTATGGCACATTATGTAGAAACGTCCCCCGACTGGGTTGTTTCCATGGGAACAACATGTGTGACCATCTGTAGTGCATAATATTTGTAGGCATAGTAAGCGTAGCATAGCTCATATGATGCCAAAGCTGCTCCTGTTATAAGACACCTCTTATTGGGCATCAAGTATCATTAAGTCAAATGTGGTTTCTCATTACAGCTGTTGTCTGATAAGATAAGATATAACTAAGTGGTTTCTCAGTGGAAAGTGTTTGAATTGCACATGGTAGGATATGTATAAATAAAATACAGTGTTTTGTAGTATTGCACAGTAGAAATAATGTATGAACACAGTGAAAGCAAAATGTAATATTGCAGAGGATATTTGCACAGATGTAATGGATATTAGCAAATTAGCAAAACATGAATAACGCAGTAAAGGTACAGCTGTCATTTTAATGAAGAGATTCATGTTGTTTATATATATATCTATAAAGTCCTGGTCCCTGAATCCTTCCCACAGGATTAGTCTCATGTCAATTATATCTGCTGAATAGTTTCTGTTCTGTTTTCTGTGGATTTGTGCATTATGATTTGTAACATGATAACATAATGGCTGCTGCTGTCGTCTGCTGTGAGCTGGGCCCCATGTGGGATACTTGAATCAATCAATCCGTATGCTCACCCTTGTAAATGAAATGCAATGATTTTTTTTCTCCCCCTTTCTATTTCTTAGAAAAAAACATCTCTCTCACGTCACATTGTCTCATGTGAGCCTCTGGAGTCTTTCAGATAATGATTTTTTAGACTTGACGTTTATTTATTCCTATTTTGTTTGAACGTGATTATGCATTAGAGATAAAACAACTACATATCAATAATGCACATGCCTACCTACATAAAAGCGGTCACTGTCAATCATTCATTCACACCTGTACATGAACCACAATGGTTTGTTTGTGGGCTTCACCCTTTCTTTCTTACATTCAAACATTAATACAAACAGCATAAACTCGCTGTTTCCAAAGCTTTCAACCACATCTTGTGGCCTTCCTCATCAGATGATTCTATATTTAGAAAAAGGCAGTTGGCACTACTTTTTGTTAAAGGATAACTTTCGTTTTTTCCAACCTGGACCTTATTTGTAGCATTAAATACGCCCATTTACTCACCCAGACAACTTTGGTGGCATTTGGAGTCGTTTTGAAGAAATTAGCCCCAGAAGAGCGGCGCATATATCCGTATAATGCGAGTACTCGGGCCATCCATGCGTAGCCTCTATAAACGCATAATCTGCGGCGAAACTCGTTCATATTCCAATATTTTGTTATGATATGCTGGTGCTATTCCCCTCTGAGCCCGTGGTGGCATGTTATCAACATCCAGGGTCTCTAGACAACTACCTCTGATGCAGATGATGTCATTACCGAACGCCAGGCGCTGCGAGCAGCCAGCCACAACACGGCTGACTCTGCAGCGGCCGGCTATGAATACGCAATAACCAACCATAGCTGTGCCAAACTACAGCTAAACTAGCTGACCGCCAGCTCAGAGGGGAATAGCGCCAGCATATCATAACTAAATATTGGAATATGAACGAGTTTCACCACAGATTATGCGTTATATAGAGGCTACGCATGGATGCCCCGAGTACTCGCATTATACGGATATACGCGCCGCTCCTCTGGGGCTAATTTCTTCAAAACGACTCCAAATGCCACCAAAGTTGTAAAAAACGAAAGTTATCCTTTAACATACACGATGGTCAGGATACCTTTTTAACAGGATAAGCAGCACGTGAGCGCTAATCATTTCTTGCTGAAGAAGTAGAAGTTGCCCAGTTGAGAGCCTGAGCTGCTTTGAGCTCAGTTGTCTTGTTTTTATATGTTTATTTTGAACATGATTAATGAATAGCAAATGGTAAAATTACCTGTGAATATCACACCTGCATCCTCCACACTGCTCTCTGTTTATATGCAGCTTGACACCATCAGACACAGCTGCTCTCTCTCTACATATATTTAAATGGATACGCTGTCCGGTAGCTTCCCACAAACCACACAACTGACACACACATTTAGTCAGGTCAATTTGGTTGATGTTTTCCTGTTGCCTCCTGCCACGCTCAGTGAGTTACACACATTTCACACGCACACACACACGCCTCATTGATACAGATGCACCCGGTAATGCATTTAGGGCCATAAATACTCCTGTGCCTACACACATGCATACACATGCCTCAAACACTTTTCCAAATGAATTCACAAACTGCCTCGATGATGTGAGATGACTCACGCGTACACAAGCGCACACACCTGCATGCGGTTGCACACACACACACTGTAATTCCTCTCACCTCACATAAATTAGTAGTGGCTTATGACTAATGCAGCTGTCCCCTCCTCCCTGCTTCCCATTGAATCACACACATGCAGACCTCCCCCATCCTCCCTGTTTTTACTCCCCCTCTCCTCCCCTCTCTCTCCTATCGTACAGTCATTACTTATCCCCCACTCATCTGACTCCATTCATCTCTCTACACTACTTTTAACTCCCTCTTTCTCTCCGACCGCTCCTCTCCACCCCTCTCACTCTCAGTTTTCCATGGGGGGGGAGTGCCACTGAAAATTTGCACACGATTGTGATTAATGGCTTTGATCTGTTCGCCCGGCTCTCCCTCCCTCGTCCATTCACTCAGTCACTGTCTCACCCCTCGACGCTTTCAGCCTTTCTGCCTAAACGTCTTCATTAGCTAAATCAAATCAACGGGTGATTTCATTTCATTTCATTTACTTGACTTACTTACTTGCGCGTGTCACAGGGTCACAGTACAGTACACTCTGCAGCAAGAGGGATCTCAAACAGCTGCTGGACTGAAGAGGTCAAATATAACTCTACTTGTCTCTTTCTACAGGAGTGTTTGACAGAAAAAAACACCAATTTCTGATTCGCATGAATAATGATTACATCAGCTCTGAGTCAGACATGTGGGACAGTACAGTGTTTTTGATTCGGTGCCAAACAACGTCCACTAGACGGCACTTGTATGCATTGTAGAGCTAAATAAATACTGGACACGCAGACGTTGGACTGGTAATCCTCTCATGGCACAACATTAAGTGAGTCTGTTTATTTGCCAAAACAGAAGCTCTCAGTGTGTGTAAATATTGCATTCAGTAACACAGCTACAGTAAGCACTCACCCCAGTTATGAAAAACCTGATTAAGATACCGGGGCCAAGGCAATAATAGGAGGGATTTACCACTAGCAGCTTGGATAATGAGGCGAGTATACATTTCTCTCAGTTATTGTGGGCTCCCGCAGGCTGTGTAAGTTCACTTTTCATGGAAATAGTGAGAATATTGTATTTAGGCAGGTACAGTGATATTTATGAGTGGCGATATGGAGGTGGATATAAACAGCTTATCCCAGCCCGGATGTGCGCTATTATCTGGGAAACACTGTGCATGAAGACAAACTCATTATATGTGAGAGAGTGATGGTGTGATCACATTGCAGCATGCAGGAAGTCTTGACAGTCTAACCTATTTCTGTCTCTGCTTTGAGTGTGGATTTTTGAAAAACTATGCACCCGGCCGCATGAGCTGTTGGCTAACATTGTCTTCCTCCCCCTCCGCCCCTCCCCCAGGTTCTGCGAGGTGGCCAAGGAGAATGGCATGGACATCTTCCGCGTGTTCGACTCCCTCAACTACTTGCCAAACATGCTGCTAGGAATGGAGGCTGCCGGAGCAGCAGGCGGCGTAGTGGAGGCTGCCATCTCCTACACGGGCGACGTCTCTGACCCGATGAGGCAGAAATACTCCCTTGACTACTATCTGAAACTGGCAGACGAGCTTGTCAAAGCTGGGACCCACATCCTATGCATCAAGGTGAGGGTATAAAAATAGAAGCCAGCGCTTAAAGTGTTTTCTTTGAGAGTTGTTTACCGCTACTTGGAGTCCTACAAGAAGCCGACTCTGTGATAATCTAAAGATTCTGGCTCCTCTTGTTTGCTTCTGTGTGGAAGTCCCTGCCCATCTGCCACCAGAATAACATAAAACCAGCTGGAAAGAATCTTTAAAAGTACTTTTGTGCTCAAGCTTGTGTTTACACTCTATTACACATGAATGCACACGCTTGCATGTATGTCTTCATAATCAGGGCCTGCACTAACATGGCTGTGAGCACTTAAAGCAGCATTTGGATGCAGACTTTCTTGTATTTGGTTGAAACACTTTTGGCAAGTGAAACACAATTACTATAATTTATTCATGTAAGCAATCTGCAGTGTGTGAGTTTGTCTCAGTTCTATTACACTGCTTTAAATATGACGACCTCTGCTGCAACAGCTCACACTACTGCACGTTCTGATGTTCACCTGAACACAGAAGCAGATAAATAAAATCTTTTTTCCAATGTATCATCATGAAGCAAAACCCTTTCACAAGCAAAACACACATGCATTTTGATAAGCATTTTAATTACTAAACTCTCACTGTTGTTGGATTTTTCCCACTCGCTCCCATTGAAACAACATGTATACTTGAGCCTCTTATCTAAATGAATAGACTGATAATGCTCACATTGAATTAATTTCTTTATTCGAGCATGACAGAATATTTTCAAACGTGAAATGATAAACTCCCGCTCTACCGCGGTGTGAACCATCACGCGCAGCGGTGGCAATCTCATAAAAGGCTTGCGCGGCTAATGAGGTTAACTATCAAAAGAGGAAATGAGCATGCATTATAACTTCATGGAGTGCAATGATCACCAAAGGGAGCGCAACTAAGCTCTGTTTGTGAATTTCGGTTAATATCAATTACGATTACGATCATCGTCATGAGTGTCTGTGCAAAACCTCAACTTTTGTCATTAATTTGTTGCTCTAAGTGATTATTTTCCGGTACATTTTATACACTCATCTTGAATTAGCTACACACATTTCTCCAAGTTAAGTCTCCGAGTTCTTCTAAATGGCTTGAATTAAACCTGAAGGTGGCGGTTTTAGCTTCAGATTAATGCTCTTTATCAGCAGAGACACACTGATCACTTGGAGAGCTTCAGTAGTCAATAGTCCCATCCAGCTCCTGATCACTTAAAGGATTTTAGTGTTTTCGTCAACATGTTCTTTCTGCTTCTTTCTTGGCTGTTTGTACTCGTCCGATTCCACCAAATTATCAGCACTTTGTGGTTCGTTCCAGCTTTCGTGAGCAGCCTCGGGCGAGTGCTGTGTGCACACTCTCACTAATGAGAGCTAAAACAGGTGGTTGAAATCAATCTTATCTTGTCCAGGACTCCATATCCAAAATGTAAATGTGTTACAGAAAGCCACTTAAAACAGGATTAAGGTGTTTTAGAAACATTAAATAAGGTAAAATAGAAAGTACTTGGTAGCGTGTAGTATGTTGCGATATTACGCTTAATGGAATCAGTAGCTAATATGTACTTAATGAGTTGGGCACTTCTTCTCCTCCATCTCTCTGTGTACCAGGATATGGCCGGCCTGCTGAAGCCAGAGGCCAGTAAGCTTCTAATCAGCGCTCTGAGAGACCGTTTTCCGGACATACCCATCCATGTGCACACGCACGACACGGCCGGAGCCGGCGTAGCCGCCATGCTGGCCTGCGCCGAGGCCGGAGCGGACGTGGTGGATGTGGCCGTGAGTATTCATGTTTGTTCTACACATCCCTGACGTTGCCTACAGAAAAGGTTGCTTTGGAAGTCCTGTTAAAAGTGCATTTTCTTTTTTAGACATGTAACCAGTACCAACTACTGTACATATTCAACTGAAATAATGATTCGGCCCACCCACGAGTTATCCGAACATGAACAAACATTCATTTTCTACCAGTTGCTGCAGTATGGTGAAATGCCACTGAAACAAAGCCGAAACAATTGTTGAAGCCAGGAGCATTTCCCTTATTGTGTTCACTGACGCATGCTGCCAGCATGGGCAGCTTCATTAAAACAGTTGGCCGGTATTTGCAGTTTTTGCCCGTTCTGCTGTTCAGTTCCTTGAAACGCTTAATGAAAGAAACAACCGACTGTCCACCATGGATCAGACACACCCACTAAAAACATTTGTTTGTATCCTTTCCCTTGGTTTACTTGGTTAAACTGAGTTTCTTCGCTCTGCCAAGTAATAAATCATTTATGCACAGTAACACACAAGCTGAAGAGACAAGAGAGGACAGCCAAGACCTAAAGGCTTTTGGAGGTAAAACTCTGTTTCCTTTTTTGTTGGGAAACTGCTGTTTTTCTCATTAATCATTTTATTAAACTTAAACGTGATGTTAAATCTTCACAACGCTACATACACTGGACCCTGTGCACCATGGAGCACTGAGAAACTGCTCTTGGTATGGGTTGGATGGTCTGCCTCCTCCACCTGTAGACTTACAATTGGCATATTCTTATTTATGAGGCTTTTATTGGTCTGTGTCTGTCTTACCGACAAATCTACAACCTTCAACAAGGTTTTTTTTCACTAACTATTAGTTACTATTCTGACTGTACCTAAAGTCTGACTGAACTGGTAAAACGGGCATTGAAGCACGGTGTTGCAAGATTACCTGGATCTTAGGGAGCTCGTCTCACTGGATGCATTCAAAGTGATTCTAAATGACTTGGAAGAAAAGACATCTGGCTGCAGATGTTCTGACTGTTGATGAATGTTTTTTGATGCTCTCTGATTCTATAATTTGTTCACTGTTAATCTCAATGAGACTTCACTCCTGGTGAAATAAAGGTTGAATTAAAAAAAAAACAAACATTATTATTACAGCACACCTTTGGCTCCATGTATGTAAAATTGATCCAGCAAGATCTGCATCCACATAATACATTTTACAGAGATTAAGGTTTTTTCGTCACGGTATTCATACTGATTGTCGCTCTCTAGGTCGACTCTATGGCCGGGATGACCTCTCAGCCCAGCATGGGAGCCATCGTGGCCTGCTCCAAGGGGACCAAGCTTGACACCGGTAAGTGACAAGCACAACAGCTTGTCAGCATCAACAGCGGCACCAGACAACATACTTTCAGAAGTACTAAAAGGTCTCTATGCTCTGTTCAGACGGCAGGCAAACCCGATCTATAAGACGGACTGTCTGCACTGTTATTTGCAAGTGATCAGATTGGATTTGTGTATCCAGACATGGCCAACCTATCTGCATGGGTTGCTGTGGTAACGACGTAGGCATCAGTAACTACGGATGCTGGTGACCCAGCTTTCCAATGCTGAAGCATGAAAAATCAATCTACAAATCAATAAATGACAGAGTGAACCACTAATTACGGCCCTAAGTCAGAGAGGCCGACACATTCTGCTCAGCGATAGCACACACAGCCAACTACGAAAGGAAGCTGGTGTCACAGACTGACACAAGGGAAGTGAGAAGGAGGGAGTCCACAAAAGATTTCTAGTGAAAACAATCAGCATTTATTAGAACTGAAGTTAACAGCAGTGCATGCATGTGTGGCCTGTGTGCAAACCAAAAGCAGAGCCGCTCCTCTACGCTCTGGACCACCACTGCTTTATTCCATCTTGTCACGGGTCAACCAATAAGTGGAGGGATAGATTTATAATGCAGTCGTTCCCCTTTGGGTTTGCTGTTGTCCAGTGTGTTCAGTGTAATTTTCATGGCGCTCTGAAAAGGCTGGAGCCCATCCCGCCTCTGATAAGAGTGACTTCTGCCTCCCACAGCGACGGGCGCAGAGTGTAGAATATATTAAAGCAGCCGGTTGAAAAGCTGCTGTTAAACAAAGGAACATGAAGCAGGCTAAAGGAATTAAAACTGATGAGAAGTTTGCTGCTTAGTTATGTAGAGAAATACAATTGGGAAAACCGACTGGGCTCTACTAACTAGATGTGATAGCTCATTTTCATTACTCAGAACCAGCAAAAGCTCGTCTAATTTTATTTATATTATATTCACACAACACAGCTAATGAACTGGCTGCTGCTGTGGAGCTGGACACTATTTACACTCTCAGCTGTTTGTTTTTAATGGACAATTTGTCCTCCTTGTACTCTGCTGCGATCACGTGGGTACAGACGGTTTCCTGCCTCCTCAGCTCAGATTTTGATAATTATATGGTCTTTAGAGGAATCCCCTCATTAATGACTCAATTACTGGTTGTGTTCCATTGTAAAGCTTTGGTTTGGAAATCATGGAGGCTACGTGCAAGCACTGTTTTGCATATATCATATAGAGCATGTTTAAAATCAGTTGTGTATCTTGGATTAAAATCCCACTTTAGAACATTTAAACTGTTTGAAAAGTGACTGACCACCAGCTTCATTGCACTCCCTCTGGTCAGAGGTCAGGTTGGAAGTGTTTTAGAGTACACTTCTACATCACTGCAGCGAGTCGAGAAGTTAAACCGCTCGTCCTCAAAAGCAGGATTTTCAGCCGGTGTTGAGCTGCTTTTTTAAATAAGCCAATACTTCTTGCATTTCTGGGTCAGTTCAGTTGTGTTTTGCGCCACCTAATTTCCATGAATGAGGGGCCAAACAGACACGTTGTCACATTAATATTTGCAGTGCAGGTGTAGCTGTGTTGCAAAGCAGAGGTTGGCAGTAAACATCCGGTCTTGGAGCCGTTCGTCCCTCAGGGCATCCTTCAAAGCTAATGGGTTTCTTTTCTAGGCTCATTGTTTCTGCTGCAACATTTAACAGTCATGGAGGGAGAAATCTGTCGCAGAGGAGGAAGCAAATTCTGTAATAGTCCATAGCGCAACACAGCAACAGAGCCATTAAGCCATGCTGTGTCTTGAGTGTGATGTGTGACTTATGCTTTGAAAGCACTTCACTGCCGCTCTCTCTGTCCACACATGGAGCCCCCAGCTGAATGCAGCAGGTCGACCTCCGCCCTCTGGACCCGGCTAATATCGCTCTGGGCAATGTAGCAAATTATAGCATCAAAGTTTGATAATGTGCCATGTTTGCAGAGGAAATCTCCCATCATTTAGACACAGTCCAGTTTAGTGACAGAGTATCAATTAGTGAGCATACAGTACCCAGAAAAAAAAACAAGAGAGGAGAGAAAGACAAGGTCGTTACTCAAGAGCGAGAGGTTTTCAAGTGTGTCAGTTTATTCATGGAATTTCAATTTGCTTCACTTGAGACTGTGATTGGGATGCAGGATGTCTCCCACACGCTCACAAACACACACTCTCACACACTCACACACGTGTGTGCATACTCTATCCCGAGTTGACCCTGCTGCATGCATTATGCAGACAAACTCCTTCTCACTTCCAACTTCTTTTATACCTGTCACCTTGTGCTCGTCTGTTCTTCTTCATCTCTGCCTCTCCCCTCTTCCGTCTCCGTTTGCCTCTCTCTCACCACGTTTGCAATCAAGTGCAGCACTGCCTTGGATACTTCCATACCTTCCTGACCTCAGTCTGTTTACCGCTTCCCCTCACTCCCTCCCCTCTTTCTCCCATCTCTGTTACAAAGCAGTAATCAGTGCTGTGCAGTGCTCTCTGCCTCCTCTATCTCCCTCCCTCCCTCCCTCGGCTCTCGTGCTTCTTCCTATCACCCCCGCTTCTTTCACATTGCCTCTTCATCCTCCTCCTCTTCCCTCCCTCTCACTTAGTGACAAAGCAATTAACAGCACTCTACATGCCTACTTCACTCCCTCAGACTCCCTCTCTCTCTGCTCCTCCCTCACTATCTCCCATAGTATCTTTGTCCTGTTGCAATGGTCGAAAGCAGCCGTCCTCTGCTCGATTAGTTTGTCTTCAAGCTGTCGGTGTGGTTACTCAGTCAGCCACAGCGTGCACGCTCACATCCACGCATTTTAAAAGTCCGACATATTCACAAACACTGATGCAAATGAACGACGACACAAACTAAAGAGGCCTCGTGTTAATTTGACGCAGCCCTTTCTCGTGCATCGCGGAGGGATTTAATTAATTAAAGGGCCATGGTAATGGCGTTGTAGCCGACGTAGCAGTCATCAAACACACAGAAAAATGTACACACACCACACAAAGCGTAGATGTACTGTATGGCGGCAACTGCTGGCCCCGACATAGAGGCAGGTGAGCTCACACATTTAGCTTCTTGTTCGGCTCCTTTTCTTTATCCACCCGCCTTCTTCTTCTCTCCCCGAATCTTCTCGTGTCTCATCTGTCTTCATCTCTGCGATGGGTTCACTCCCATCGTCTCATCAGCCACAAACTGTGTGTGTGTGTGTGTTTGTGTATGTATGTGTGGCTGTCTTTCCACAACTGTGTGTATCTGAATCGGTGTGGCAGCCATCAAATATGTGTGTGTGAGTGTGTGTCTCTGTTTGTCTGCTGCTAATGAGTTGCATCTTCATGGCACTTTGTCACTGCCAAGCAGCCATCTAAATGACTGATGTATGTACGTACATGTGCTTTGTGTGCCTGTATGTCTGTGGAATGATGCAGCGGTGCAGTGATTGATTTTGGGAGTGTAATCAGCGGTCCAGAAAAAAACTGCTGTATTTACCTCCAGCGTGATTTAGCAAACATCAGCATCCACATTTGAAGCTGTTCTCCATATTTATAGGATGCACAGAATAAACCTTTCAATCCATGAGGCCACGTACAGTCATCACAATAGCAGCAAATTCTGCAGATAAAACACAATCTGGTTAGTGTCCCTCCTCACCAGAGCCTTTTTCTGAAGTTAGCTGATTTAACTTTCTACTTTCATAAGATTTTCCAGCTCACACAGGTGTGGTTTTTGGCTAATTAGACTTCTCCTCTGGAAACTTTGGGCTTGTTAAAAGACGTTTGTGTCTGGCAGATGCTGTAGCTCAGCTGGCTCCCCACCAAGAGGTCTGGGTTCCAAATCCAACTCAAAAATCCAGAAAATTGGTTGATAAGATCAGCGGCAGAAGAGGTGCTCAGATCCTTTTCCTTAGTAAATAGTAGCAATACAGCAGAATGTTACCAGCATATTATCAGCACAATGTACTTAGAAGCACAGTTCTCACTTCAGTTAAGTCGAGGGTGGCACCTGGGAAGCTGGAGACAGTGGCTAGTTAGCTTAGCATAAATGATAATGGCTGATGGTACATCCTTTTTATACCAGTTTGAAAATTCACAGAGATTTACAATTTCATCAATTTTGCAATTGACTGAAAGAATGTATCTGCAAATGTGTTTGCAATTAAAGCTAAATCATAACCTAAAACTCAGTGACAATTTATTTTACAGTGCGTTTTCCTCATCAGGCCAAAACGTGTGATGTTTGCAGCACAGCTACAGTCGTGTTAAATGGTTTTGGTGCATGTTGCTGTCAATCAGACAGTAAGAATCCATCACAAAGGCACAGGGTTGGGGGTTTTTACACCCAGTATAGCAGAGCAGAGTGCGATGTATCCACAGTTCAGTATGTAGCAGAGCTGTTTGTGTTGTCAGCTGCAAGAACTCAGTTACTGGTGCTGCTGCTGATTTGGTAGGAACTTGCAAATATCTGTTTTGCCATGAGTACGTGAATTGAAGGGTGAGGTGAGGTGTTGTTGGGAATTTGACCTGTTTGGGAGCTGACATCTGAATCGACAGAGGCTGCTGTCACGATGAACATGCCATCACTGTAAATTGAGGCTGTAATTTCACAATGGAAGCATAAATTAAAGCCATCAAAATGGTGTTCTCAAACAGAGGAGGAAATGGACCTAATTACTGACTGGCTTGGCAGGTACCTGAATTTGAGGAGCAACCACATGCACATTAATTTCACATTAATTTCACAGTAGCTCTATTTCCTCGCCAAGATCACAGTGGAAGCACGCAAACACTTTTTGGAATAGGTGCTCGTTTTGAGTCATAAAAATTCAAGCCCGTCGCTCAGCGGTTGTGGATGTAACAAGCTAAGTTTGTCTCTTTAAAATAGCCGATTCTTGTCATCATTAGCCAAAAGCTCCATGTGCTGCCATTTCTATCATGGCATTAAAGCAGATTTTTCTTTTCAAAGCAAATCAGCTTTAGCACACCTTAACTGGCTGCAGCATGATGTCAAGAACATGAGCAACAGATGTGTTTTTTTAAGGATCACAAAATATCACAGGGCTTTAACGAGCGGCTCTAATGCGACAACGGCAAGATGTAAATGCAGAGTGGATTTTCAAGCGCACTCGCAGGCTAATAAAACACTTAACCTACACTGCAGTTTAGGCTCGATCAAGCTTTTCTGGCCTGTAACTGGTTTCAAGTCCCAAAATGTTCTTGACTTAATGCAATTTTTAAGAGTTGTCAAAAAGTGAGCTCCTGGCAGATTTATATATACAGTAGAAATGTCTCTGCCGACATGTTGGCTTCTCCTGCTGACTGATTGGAGAAAGAGGACCCTGGTACAGTGAAGCTTAAAAACCAGCATACTGTGCAGCGGTTGGAGGCGCGTCCATACGGACCTGATGGATAGGAAACTACTGTAAACACTCAGCACACTGTCAAAACTGTGACAACTTTCACACCATGTTTAGATTTTTATCGTACTTCAGGTAACTCGCGGCTTTCCACATAAACTTCCACAGCAACTCCACCATTTTTATAGCGAACGTCACATCGCCTCCCTCTTTTGAATAAAGAAATGATCAGAAAGATACAGATTGATGCTCTACACTGAATTGACAATTAGTCATTTTTATACACACATTAATCTCGGTCATTACTGTGTATAATTACAATAAGCTCGTTAAAAAGTCAACCTAATCATAAAGCTTTTTTTATCTCCCCATATGCCATGCTTTACATTCATATTCTGAAAACGCTTTTGGTACATTGTTGTGTTAAGACTACTGATCTGACATGTTTCTGCTCTGCTCTTTTGCAGGCATTGCTCTGGAGAAGGTCTTCGACTACAGTGAATACTGGGAAGTAGCCAGAGGCCTCTATGCGCCATTCGACTGCACGGCCACCATGAAATCTGGCAACGCTGACGTCTATGAGAACGAGATACCCGGAGGACAGTACACCAACCTTCACTTCCAGGTACAGTGAGCTATTCTGGTGGTTTTGTGGAAGTGACTGGTTGGTAAAGCTGTTATTAGAGGTGGTCGGTGCATCTGAAAGGATGGAGACACAGGATTAGCTCAGTGTAACACTGCATTTATATTGTTGCGTGTCTCTTCGCATCAATGCACCTATAAATTGTTGTCGCACTTGTTTGACTTTAATTGGCAGTTTCATTTATGGACTTCTGACACAAAAATTTGTTAGATTCCAATTTTTCAGATGTGTATATTTAAGTTTTAAAATCAAAAGACAGACTTCTGACGTACTTCTGACAGCATGTAAAAGACTCTTATTTTAGAAATACACTTTTTGTTTTACGTGTGTGTGTGTGTGTGTGTGTGTTCAAAGCTACACCAGATGCAAGAAATGTAACTGAAGAAGTCATCAAAGGCACTGTTTTACTTAAATTGCTGCTTTTTAATGCTGATATGGTACATTTAGTACAACCATGAGTCTGTAGCGTCTACTCTCTCCGTGCAGTCACACTCTGAAAAGTGTCACAGAATATTTGAGTCAATCCACAGCGTTGGGCAGCCACTGGTAATAATATGTGGCTGCACATCTCAGAGCTCAGCTGTGACCTGTTTATATTAGCGAGTGTTAAACAAATGAACTTTGTGCTGAATTACAGCTTACAGTGGGATATCATACTGCCCTGCCTGACCTTTGCTTGATGAGCATCTTCCCCATAAATTTAAAAGCTGTGGGTGTCACTACACAAATTATAGCCTTAAATCAGAGGTTGACACAGAATTGCCCAAAATGCCTTGACTTTTTCCTCAAAATGAGTAATAAAAAGATTATTTTTATTCTTCTCATTCATGCTGTTATTTGTTTGACTGTGTTTCATTGCAGGCTCACAGTATGGGACTGGGTAATAAGTTCAAGGAGGTGAAGAAGGCCTATGCTGAAGCCAACAAACTACTAGGAGACCTCATTAAGGTGAGATGTGAAGATGAAGCATCACAGCTGCCTCTGCTCATGTTCAGGGAGTACCCATGCTGCACATTTGCTGCTTGCATAAGATGACGCGAGTCAGATTTGCAGATCTTAGCGGTGATATTCCTCCATTAGCATGTCTCACACTGTTTCTGCCAAGCTGCCCCTCTTTCTCTGCTTGGCTGAACCAAACAATACCACATTAAGTTCGGTACTTCCACTGGTCCGTGCTGCCTGGATTCACTTTCAGCTTCACAGCTTTCTCAGCCTCTCTGGGTAACTTTTTTTTTTACTTACAAGGTACTTTTAAAGGTCCAGTGTGCAAAATGTAGGGGGATCTATTGGCAGAAATAGAACATAATATTCATGTTTACAGTAAGAACTGTTGTGTTTTGTTTTGAGCTCTTTCTATCTACAGAGGAAGCAGGTTGCACCATGTTTCTACCATGTTTCTACGGTCGCCCAGAGCAGACAAACAAAAGGCTGGCTCCAGAGAGCGCCTGTCACGTTCAAAGGCGTAATCAGTTGGTTGCAATCTGCAGCCTCACCACTAGATGTCATTAAAGCCTACATACTGGTCCTTTAACTTAAACTTTCATTTCTTCAGGGTCGTTTTATTCAACACTGATGCAGAGCTTTCTGCTTTGTATTGCCTGACTATGTTAATCTGGGTAGAAACCCCAGTGAAGTAAGTTTGGGTTTCCTGAAGGGCACATTAATCGTAGTCATGGAGAGGCAGCTCTTTGCCAGTGCTGCCCTCAACAATTTCATTCTCAGCCTAAATCCACCTCCATCCTGCCTTTTTGTTTTTCATTATCTTCCATTAATTCCTTTGTTTCTCTTGCTTCATTATTTACCACCACAGCTCAGTAATAGATTCATCCCTCTTTCACCGCGTTCACACTCGCTCTGTAATTATTTTGTTCTTGTTGGTATTCTCTTTATCAAGCCGCCCTGTCGCTTTTCTCTTTCACATTTCTCTTTCTCATTCCGTTGCTGCCTTACACACATTGATTCCCCCGCCATCTTTCTTATTTTGCCCTCTCTTGTCGTAGATATGCTCCCATGGATACCCCATTACTTTACCGCCTCTCTTTCTCTTTTTTCTTAATTCTCTTTTTGTGTCTCTCCCGATTTTCCTTCTCGGGTCTCCTCTCCCTTATTTCCTCCCCCCGTCTCTGTTTTCCTCATCAATTCCTCTCCCCCGACCTCCCCTATCCTCTCACCACACTCTCTATCAATTCAATTAAGACTCGGCGGGCTTCACTGCGCAAGCCAATGTTTGCTTAATGTGCCTGCGGGTCCTGCTATGCCCTCTGTTGTATCCTGTTAGCTTGACAGTGGCCGCGTCTCTCACACTGTTGGCTTGTCGATAAGGGAGAGGGGGTGTGCTAGTCAGATATAGATATAAAGTAGACACACCACACACTGCACTGACAGTAAGCAGAGCAACAAAGGTATATACATCGACCATGCTCTCCCACACACGCACTGCAAACACCTTATCTTTAAAGCTCAGATCTGTGGGTGAAGGATTGTGCCTGTCAGACGACTTAATTTCCACTTTACACCAAATGTAGAAGAAAAAATTAAGGATATTTACAGGCCTGTTTCTATCAAGTACACTGCCCCTCCCCCCCGTGAAAAAGACAAACAACTCTAATTATGAGTTAAAGAAAAAACATTTAATCATCATCAAAGCATTTGCATTAAAGTGATTTGCATTAACATGATTGCGTACATTTCTAAGCTTATTAATTCTCATTACTTGTCTTTTTAGGGGTGCCATGTCCTCAATTGTAAAATCAAGATATTATATTACAGGACGTCTCTGAACTGACAGAACTGCTTGATTAGAAATGAAAGAAAAGCCTGGGCTCATTGGTTCCCACTTAATTCCAAACGGCATCAAAAGCTACTCGGGAGACTGCGCGACTTGTCAAAATGTATTTCATAAAATGTTCATAAGGCCAACTGTTTTATAGCTTAATATTAATTCCAGATGTGTAGTGAGTTATACTCATTACATTCTTTGCTGAGGACCCAGCGCAGATTCGCCAGATCTGCCAAAATCCATGGGCTTGATTCACAATTATAAAGGACCTCTGTTCAGCAGGGTATGAAAATATCCACAGCATTAATGCTGATTTGATGAGTCTGCTGAGAAAGTTTGAGGTCAGAAAATGGTCCTGGTGCACCTCTCGTCTACCACGCAGCCGTGACGTTTGCATGTCCAGTACCCGGGAACACGATTAATGACAATGGATGTTTGCTACCGGAAAGAAAGGTCAGAAAAAATGGAAAACTATGTTGAAAGAACTGCTTACTGAGGACGTCTATTAATCTGAGAGCGGCCCCTTTGGGAATTCAGTGAAGCACAGGTCAGGTGCTGCTGTATGTGCACACAGGCCTGTTAAATGTATGTGAATCACACACGAGATTGAAATGAGGAGTTTCAGAATAGAAGAGGACACAGGTATTGTCAGGATGATGCCTTCTAGTGTTTGGTGCTTTGAATAGACTTATTTTACGTCCAATACACACACAGAGGGCCAAGATGACTGCAGCTCTACAAAGCTTCTTCATTTTGTGAGGTATTTTAAAATTTCAGTGGAAGCTACTTTTGTACAACTTGTGTTTTATATAATTAAACACTGGCTAACTTATTTGCATTTTCAATATTTGATTGCATTATTAGTCTTATGCAGTATTTTTCCTCACCAGTGATCTCTATTTAAAATGGATGAGTGTGGTGAGATGCTGTGCTGCTCACTGAAAGAGGGGAATGCTAAATTGGAAGAAGAAAAACATTGAAAAGTCTGTCTGGTGAAGGAACCTTGAACACAGCTGCTGAGTGGCGAGATACCACAGGAGAGACTGGGACAGGAATGTTTTTTAGATTTCATACACATGCTCTGTAAGATGTCTCAACTAATGCTCGTCTGCCAAACCCTGATACAAACTCTTTAGCAGAAGACAGTAGCAATGGTCCTGAAGCTCCTTATTAGTTTTGCTTGAGGGAATATTTGCAGAAGGAACTGAAAAACCTGACTAAACATACATGAACCTGATGCCTGCAGGCACTGCTTTAATTTTCTCTGACAATTTAGCATACAGTAAACCTTTCTGTTGTGGTGTGTGTGTTTTATTATGAAGTTTAAAAAAAGTCATTTTGCGAATAAAGAGAGTAGAGAAAAAAAGTCATATTTCTACTGCTGCAAACAATGACTATTTTCATTATCAGTTAGTCTATTTTCCTCCTAATCTTTACAAAATGTCAGCAAAAAATGCTTCCATCAAGTTCCTAAAGCCTGTGGTGATATCTTTAAAGAAAGAGTTCGACATTTCAGGAAATGTGCTTCTTTGCTTTCCTGCTGAGCGTAAGATGAGTTGATACCACTCTCTAATGCCTGACACAGTCGGGCACATAACTTCCTGTAAAACCTCATTACTTAGTGAGCTTAGTGCTGGTAGCTGGATCTTGTTACCTTATGAGAGCGCTAGGCTAGCTGTTTCCAGCCTTTTTATGCCAGGATAAGCTAACCGGCTGCTCTCTGCAGCTTCGTGTTGCACACACACAGATATGAGAGCGGTATTTAGCCTCTCATCTAACTCTTGGCAAATATGCGCATTTCCAAAATGCTGCACTATTCCTTTAAATGTCTGGTTTTATCTGACCTACAGTCCAAAAATTCATAGAAGACTAAAGCAAAAATATTCACATTTGAGGTGCTGCAAACTTTTTTGCTGAAAAATCCCCTAAACAGTTAATCCATTTTTAATCCATCCAATTTTCTGTTGATGGTCTAATTGGTTCCAGCTCTACTTGTGTCATCATCAGACTAATCTAATCTTCAGGAGGCAGTTCAGTTCTGAAAACTTTTCTCTCTCGCTCAGCTGCATCTGTCGCAACATGAGCTGGTCACTTTATGTATTTGTGTGTGCGTTCTCCTTTACCCCTACTCACTCTGTCACTTTCCTTTTGCAATTACAGGCACGTATTCACTCACCTCCCCACTCTAAACACACACACACACACACACTCAGTGTCTCTCACTTGGAGGCGGAGCACCTCGTTGTATTGCCTGTGGGGCTGCAGATGTCTACCGCTCTTGTCTGTTTGCCTCCGTCTCCCCTCCCCTCAGTTCATTTGTCCATCCCTTTCTTCCTCGCTCTCTCCTGCTCTTTCCGTCACTCTCTTCATCATCCTGTCCGCCGTCACTCCCTGCTCTCCCTCTCCACTTTCAGCTCGTCTCATCTCCTCCTTCATCGCTCCCTCCCACCTCCCCTCATTTCGATTAGACTTCCTTCATGTATCCCTAATCTTTCTATCGCTTCTCCACTCCTCCTCTCCAAGTCTCTCGTTATCGCTCCTCTCTCCTGTCTTCTCCTCTCCTGACAGGTACCATTCTTCACTCTGCTCCTGGCTCTGCTGGCTAGCATTACAGAGTGAGTGTGTGTGTGTGTGTGTGTGTCCCTCGTATTTGCCTTCTCTCTCTCACACACGCACACACACACAGTGTTCTGGACGATATAATCCTTTGCCCAACAGGGGAGTTCAGGTTTGGATAGAGTCACAGTTCAAAACAAACTCGAGCAAAGTACACAGACACATGACACACACACAGAATCACTGCCATGCTTACACACACACACACACACACACACACACACACACACACACACCACAGTGCCAGATTTCTGCTGCCAGGGGTGTGGAATCATGCAGGACCACTTAGTGAGAGCCGAGCATCAGCCAAAGTGAGAAAGACGGACAGACGGCAGAAACAGAGTGAGAGTGAGACAGGGAAGAGGACTACAGAGGTGTAGTATGAGTAGAAGCAGCCGGTCAAAGTGCAGAGCTGGAGGTGGATGAGGGTGGAGCGGGTCTTGTGTGTCAAGTATGATAATATGAGCCTGCATGAGGAACTA
Organism: Chelmon rostratus; assembly: GCF_017976325.1. NCBI lineage: Eukaryota > Metazoa > Chordata > Actinopteri > Chaetodontiformes > Chaetodontidae > Chelmon > Chelmon rostratus. The sequence goes on along the minus strand of NC_055680.1, from coordinate 7,214,102 downwards.
CACGAGGTTACAGATGAGTTTGAGCGATGTCGAGAGAGATGGAAAAATCAGAGTGCTGCTGCATGCTGAGGGGAAAAAGCAACATTAGTGAAAACAGAAAATATTATGTGTTTCTGTCCAGTTATTCATGAATTATGTCAGATTGGTGAAGCAGAGTTGAAATGAGAAATGTTTTGATAATTTGCTCAGTATAATAAGACCAGGTAGTTAATGTCAGATACTCAGAAGTGGCTTTGGATTTTCTACAGGATTGTAAAAAATCTGTCCAGTCTGTATGATTAGAAATGATGTCACTGTAAAACTCGGCTCTCAAAAATAAGAAAAAAAGCAATAAAGTGAGAAAATGTTGCTTAAAATAAGAAAATATCTGCCAACAGAACAGGACAATTTCACTTAGCACATTTAAAACAAGTAAGAAGCCACAGTTACCTTAAAAGCAAGGATGGAGCGAGGTTCACCACTTTGTGAACACGTGATGTGTAGAGGAGATTACCTCGTGGGCTCAGGAACACACACAACTCTATTTGGTGAACGCAGTTTGTTTGCAAATGGTTGAATTGTGAGTTTATTTATATTTTACAGTGTCCAAACTTTTTTTTGAAGCTGGGTTGTATGGGAGACAGCATAAAAAGTCCTTCTGAAACCTTTATTCTGCCAATTATTACATTCATTTCATCATGGCCACTAAAGAAACAAAACAAAAAAACTAATTTTGAACCTCAACTGAACAGCCCCACAAGGCTGTTACTGTGTCTGGACTATTCTTGTGCAATCAGTTATAAAATGTGGTCAACATTAACAAAGACTTGAATGTAAAATAGCAACTTTCATTTTCTAGTGGATTGGGCTTTGTTCAGGGTGCAGATTACTTACATCAGTCCAACTGATGAAGACACGGCGAAGGAAAATGAAGATTTTCTCTCCACAAATTACAAGAATTGTTGTTGTAAAGAGAAAAGGCAACTGCACGGAACATTTCAAAAGCTAAACTTCCCCTTCAAAATGTGATTATATCCTCAACTGTGTGTTCTGTATATAAAAGACGTCTTATCAGTTAAAGTGAGAGGCAGCAGTGAAGAGTCTGAGCTTCACACAGGAACCCAGGATGTGATTTACCTCACGTCTCCCACATCATACATACATAGCTCACACACTGCTGGAAATAAGATGTTCTCCTCCTGCGTGTGAGAGACGGCTGGAGGTGTGTGCTTCATCAACAGAGATAGATCGATAATGAGAGTAACACTCTTGATGTTACTGCGGATCAAAAAAAAAAAATTTGGCAGAGGGACGGAGGAAAAGAGTGATGGACACAGCAGGCGGGTGATTCACGAGGAAAGAGTAAAGACTTTTAGTGTGAAGACGGAAGATGGTAGTTAAGCGAGTTAGAGAGGGATGGAGTAAGAAGGATAGTTCATGAAGACGGATAATAAAGAGCTGGAGAAAAAAAGAGAGAAATGGACTCTGGAGACAGACTGAGCCAACAATGGGGAAAGAAGGAGAGGATTCGGGCTGAAGGTAGACGAGGAGCAGCACAGTCATCTTGTGTTTTAGATAGTAACTCAGCAGTGAGCTTTTGTTCCACAACTATAGCAAGTTAATGGCCTCTCTGGGGGTTTCAACAGCCCATTCAAATCTCTTAAGCTCCTCTGTAAACAGTCGTTCTCTTAAAGCAATGTATCATTATTGCCTCTATTCACAAACCCAATCACAATGAGCTTTAGGTGTTGCGGCGGGGAAGTGCTGAAGGGAAGTGCGCGCTTGTCTCAATCAGCAGGAAGTGCTCCTTCCTTGTATCTTGCTGGGAACGCGATGATTTGCTCGCGAGGCTCCTTTGACAATTTGCAAAGTGGTCGGGACTTTAACAGGCACCCTGGGCTGCTTTTAAAAGATGTAGCTTGTCACTGGGAGATTAAATATACAGCCAGAAAAGCCAGAGCATGAGCCCCTGATCCGTCTCATCAGGGTCCAAATAGAGCTGCACAGTGGGAGGAGCGATTTCAGGTGTGTCCTGGTCGCACAAGTTCATTTCATTTTCTCCACAGAGCTGGTTACAACATCATTAAATTACAAACTAGTCCAAAAACAAACAGAAGCAACTCAAACAACTTTCACAATCAGATCTTTAGACGTTCATTGTCTTATAATCTGACGTTCCATCTCACCAGCCAACGCATCAAAAGTAAACAGCCGCTTCTTTTTCTTACATTGCCAGCTTTTTTGGAGCATTTCGATGAAAACTGATATTCGTGAATCATCACAGTAAATGCAATGCAAATAAAAAAATGTGACTCTTTCAAATCACACGATCTGCTTTCCTCCCTAATATTTTCAGAATCTGCCGACTTCAGCAGCCAGAGGAGCATTTCCAGCTCTTAACAGAAAGGTCCAAGGTCTTTGGCTGCTGAATAAAGAAGACAAAACAAATGATTTAGTTTGATATTAATGAATGCCCTTCATGATGGCTTTGACGAGATCATTCTAAAGCGTTTTTCTTTAAACTTGAATAAAATCTGATCTTTTGATAAAGATAACATTACAGCACAAACACATGGCCCAAGGCCTCAGAACTGAATGTATTACTCTGGTGAAGTAAAGTAAAATGAACTGAACTGACTACATATCAATAACAGAAGGCCTGGGTTATCAAATGGTTGAAAAGACTTACACGGCAGAGGCAATAATATGCTATATGAAGAGAAAATACTTTAGTACACAGTTTATCCTACAGTGGAGGATTCTGTCCATTAACACAGATGTTTTACACAGATGGCATTTCTATCTCCAACAGGTTAGACTGAGGAAGTTGGTCGTCCTGTCATCTCTGGAGACCAAAGGCACTTACACAAACACAAGTTGCTCAAAAACTAAAGTGATCTCAGGGGCCTCACAAGCACTCGAGCCCCAGGAGGGTTACGGTAATCCCAGAGCGGCGTTTGTGCAGACATACACGTGTATCCTCACGCTGGGTAATTTGGCATCACATCTCTTAGAAATGGGTGTCATGTTCTTTGTTGGAGAGTTCTTTAGGGAATTGATCTATAGTGGCTCACTCATTCCCTTTTTTTCTCTCTCTGCCATCTGATATCAGCAGAATGCACTAATTGCCATGAAAATAGGCATCTTGTAGAGTGCGGGCCCACTCTTTGTTCTCCCTCATCCTTCGGCCGTCCACGCTTACGTTTATAGCTCCTTCAAACTTCGGGTCAGACTCAAAGCCGGGACACGGGCCCTCTGCTGGTTTGAATTTTGAATCTGAGTTTGGATCCTGAGAGACTGAATGTCTCTGTTGTCTGTTCCCTCTAATCAGCCTTTGACCCTCGCTCTCACTTTGTAATAAAATATGCAGAGCGGAGTACAAACAGGAAAGTCACCCAAAGTCGGTCTTCAGGTTTTTTATTGCTGTTGGTTCACATGACTTGACCCCTCTCGCTCTTTACTGGTCTAAATACCAGATGGAGGTGAACAGGAAGCCTTAAAACTGTTTCCATTCATTGTGACAGAAGAGTATTACGTGCAATTGATATTTGCATCAGTGTCGTGTTTGCAGTCAAAAAAGACTCCACTTATCACCATTATGCTAATAGAGACTGCTATCACCATAATGAAATGCCATTATAAATAATGAAAAAGTGAATACATGTGATTTTAATGAATGTCTTCTCTCTGGGTTTTCATGTTCAGTCTGTTTTCACAGAGAAAGGCTGTGTAGTTCAGTTTATGGCTGCCGGATCAAATGATTAAAGAGACTGTATAGATGTAAACATCTTTTCATTTCTCATCTGGCTCTCCTGGCCCTGTCTTCTCTCTGGGTCACTCAGTACTTAATCTTCATAGACAGCGTCTTCATTAAAACAATGACTCTGTCACCACTTTTCTCCTTTGGTGAAATCATTGTGGACGTGCTGACAGGGAACCACACAGCAGGACTTTACAGAGAAGAATGGTGCAGGGTGTCAGACGGCTGCTGCAACTTCTACCTTCTGGGCTAAAACTAAAAGCAAGATTGCCTCCTGGAAAACTGTAATATCATCCTGAATAGATTCTCCGCGAGAGTTTTTCTGATGTTTTTCAGATTAAAGGGCCAGTGGTCACACACCAAAAGAAATAATAGCACCTCTCCTCAGCCTAAGCAAAACAGAGATATTATCTGCGCATTGAAGCTGCAGACTATAGAGGCTGTGGTGAAATACAAATACCTGACTAATGCTGGCTCTTCTCCTCATCCTCCTCTTCCTTTTTCCTCCTAAATGAAATAGGGGATTTAACATATAGGCAGTAACACAAGAGTTTGGTACTCACACTGCCTTTGTCTCTCAGGTGACTCCATCCTCTAAGATCGTGGGTGACCTGGCCCAGTTCATGGTGCAGAACAACTTGACCAGGGCAGAAGTAGAGGAGAGGGCGGACGAGCTGTCCTTCCCCCTGTCTGTGGTGGAGTTCCTGCAGGGATACATCGGGATACCACATGGAGGATTCCCTGAGCCCTTCAGATCTAAGGTACAGTAGTTTGTCCTGTACACACACACACACACACACATCATTTTTTTCCTCCTGTAGTCATGTGGATTTCTGATCACTCAGTTTTCACTCAATTTAAATTTTAAATGCCATTTGGAACCACTTAAAATTAGTCAGGCACCAACGTCTGCTGAGGCAAAAGCAGTAATTTAAACCACAAAAACAACTCCGACAAAACGTTTCATCACTGTCTTCTTCACTTTGTTTTTATGTAACCAACACCTACTCCAAACACATGCAGGAGAGCCCATTTCAAGGCACGTGTATGCACAAGTGCACGCACAAACACACACGCTCTCTCACATGCTTGGTTACTTCTGACAGTTGCAAATGGTGAAGAAAACCATGCTATTGCTCTGTCCTCACATCTCCTCTCCGTTTCTTAGCCTCTGTCTGCTTCTCTTGTCTCCTCTCTGCAAGGGAGAGACTCTCATGCGCATCAGGGGCCGACGGCTCCAGGTCTCGTCGGAGAGTCGCATGAACACACACATGAATAAAGGCAAACTTGTCACTTTCTCCCCAAATCCTGCGGATATATTGGCGCACTTGGCATTTTCACCGCTAACATCCACAGCTGTTGAGCGTTTCATTATGTATTATCAGTGAGCTCGCTGATGCCTAAAATGTGAATTATGTGGTGTGAGACCCTGTCTGCACTTAAGCCACCATGTGTGGCTGAGAATTAAACAGTTATGTGCAGTCATGCAGCTACAGAGCATTTGTAAGTAATTTTGGAGAGCCTGACACACCAGGTCTAGAAAATAATTACAACATAATTAGTCATCTATTTACTTCCCCCCGTTTTTTTAAGAAACCGCACAATTCAGCTAATGGTCATTTTTTCCTGCTCAGTCAAGTTCATCTATATTTTTAGCTTTTTGCCCACTTAGTTTATTAGCTTCTTCGTGTATTCAGTCGTCTTTCCTCCTCTTTGTTTACCTCCTGTCACCCTGTCACCGTTATCATCAGCACTGGCATACAGTTGAGAGATTATTTTATCAAATATTTGTCATTTAGCTTCCCAGGCAGTCATTTTTCAGTTTTGACACACACTGCGCAACCCTGTGTCTGCTACCTCTCTATTAGTGTCTCTCAATCTGTCTCAAGTTTCCCAAGAAATGTGGCACAGGAGTTGGTCCTATTAACCAAACTGCTTCTGTATGCATTCAGATCTTTAGGCTTCCAATTTTCCTCTTATTTCCAGTCATCACTGGAATACTTAATGCTGAGAGAGGCAGCCATGCCTCTGCAGCATACACACACGCAAAACTTTCCATTTTTGAACTTTTTTCCTCTGCTACCTTTTGTGTATTGTGAAGGGGAATATTTGCTTTCCAACTCTTCGCTGTTATCAAATGTATTTTCCGTAAGGTCCAGCCTGCTCGAACTATTCATTAAGCATATAAAAAACAGGCCAGAGCCGTAGTCTGCATTACAGTGTTCTAAGGAAATTCTTAACACACGTGGAACTGCTGCCAACTTTTCATCTCAGCCAGAAAGGTCAGAGTTTTCCTTTGAAATCTCCCGTCTGCCTACAATCCACCCTTGATATTTCATGCACAAACACCAAGAGGCTTTTTCTCGCACCGCTTACTGAAGAACCCATCTCTCCATCCCCCCGATTCAGTTAAATTCAGAGTTCAGCTTGGGTACAAATCACTTCTGCTCTCCTTTCGCAACGTTTCCATTCATGTGCCTGTTGTGTGTGCCTGTGTTTACATGCAAGTCACTCACTGAATATCTTGGAGTACTTTTCGAGGATAAATCGAAATAATTGGTGTCAAACTTATGTAAGTTTGATGAAAGGCGAGAAAGTAAATTATTTTCCTGAAACAGAGCAATGTTGGTTGTCATCATTTACTGCTACTTCACTGCATCAGTTCCACTTCTTGGAGGCTTTGTGTGTGCATGTAGCTTTGGTGTTATTAGCTCATTAGTTTGTTGCTGTAAATTTTCTTGCACAAATTTGCATGCAAACATCGACATATACGCCCTATTACAGTGCTGCATGCAAGGCAGTGAGATATCGTCATCCCTATGTGCTGTAGCTGAAGGTTATTTTTGCATGCATTGCAGCATGGAAGAAGTAATGTTTGTTTAATGGAGCCTTGGTGGCATTAATTAGTTGGTAAGCATTATATCACACACTCTCACATGCATTCATCTCAGTCCCACAGACAGTCCCAAATGTAAACAAGTTGTTTGCATGCACGGGGAAAACTTTCCAAGGCACAAAGTGGTAATTGAGGCGTTTCCTCATCTTAGTTCTGTCACGCACAGTTCATTTGCAGCAGCGTGGGCGGACAGAGTGAATGGACAAGGGAGAAGAGAGCCAGGAAGACAGGAGGGCAACAGAAAGAAAGAGGGAGATGGTACGAGGATGAGGAGGGAGAGAATAAGAAGGCCACTGGAAAGAAAGTGAATTCAAAAATAGGAACAAATGCAGAACATCCTTTAGCACCGCAGTGAAAAAAAAGGGAAGAGCAAAAATCACTGACAATAAAAAAAGAAAGGGAGAGTGGGAGTGTGCGTTGCTGAGTGGATTTAAGACAAACGAGGAGAAAGAGCAAATAACCTTGAAGGAAAAGTTTGTCTTTCCTTCATTTGTTAATGCAGACACACACAGTCACTATCTGTCTGTGTCTCACACTTAAACAATCAGGCAGTTTAGGTGTAAGACATCCTCAGAGGATACAATGTTAATGAGCAGGGACTCCAATGAGCCTGCCGTCTTCTGAAGTGTCTTTCTCTCGCACACACAAATGACTCAGCTATCTTTGAACTGTTAGCTCTGTGACTAACAGCATTGCACCGGGCCCTTTTGTCTGGAGATTTCCGCAAGGCACACACGTGCACTGACATACATAAAGACCGGTGAAGATATGAAACACACACCGGCTAGAAGACAGTAGCACACGCACGCACACACACACATTCACAAACATACCAATGGATATGCACACACACAGGAGACAAACCGATCAATTGAAAGTTTCACGTGATGCACGGCATGCTATGCTGAAAGTGGAAATGAGTGAAAACCACATAAAGATTATCAATACAACACAGCGTGTTCAGGTCGGCAATGTTTATTTTAACCTGTGGAAAGCTAAGATAAATAAAGGCACACACACACACACACACACACACACAGACATAGATACAAAAAGCTTTTGCTATGAGCTCTTTCTCTTTGTATTTTTCCAACAAAAAAAAAAAAAACCAATTTCTGTAGCAGACTAAATAGGCTAATAGTATGGAGATTCTTCTCCCTGTGCGCCTGTGTGCGTCTGTGATCTGAGGAAATCTGTGAAGAGAAAAACAAAACAGCGGCCTTTAGGCGAAACGCCTGTCTCTTGACATAATCTCTTCTCCAGACATTATTAGTAGCGTCAAATCGATTGTCTCTACAAGTTGTGTCAGATACCAACAACTGTGTGGGCAGATAAAATGTCTCATCATTAGTTTCATAGCAGCCTCCACTTTTCACAACTATCCTCTTTCTTTCCATCTTCCTTCCCATCAGTCTTTCTCCTCTATTATTTCTAAGAAGGAGCGAGGATGATGTGTCACACATGCGGCAGCGCTGCAGTCATCTGTGATAGGCTGATGGTTCTTCACTGGAGAGATGAATTGAGTGAGGGTGGGAGAGACGGAGGCAACTGAAGTGGATATGGCTGCGGATATTAACACAACAGTGGTGCCTCTTTTTATGCAAATTAAAAACATAACTTGCATCAAGTTTTAGATTCTCTGATTCTGGTTTCTCACCTCGTCCTCCTTCGTTCCTCAAAACAGCTCGCCATGTATCTCAGCCTCCTCGCTCTGTCAAACCTGAAGTTGCTCAGTCACTTTGGTGCTTTGTCAGGGTGCAGCTTTCATCCAGACGTACTTGTCAAGTACAATGTGAAGGTTTTACCTGCGCTTTATGCTTCAGCCTCCCGTGGGGATGTAAGGGGTGGGAAAACATTCAGAAAGACTAAACATGTGCGACTTTGAATAAAAACTTTAATCTGTTTGTTTCCCCTTTCTCTCCACTGTTGTGCATCCTCGCACCTTTTATCTCCTCCTCCCTCTTTTCCTCTCCTCCTCACTTCCTCTTCCTCCTCTCTTTGTACCTCCCATCCCAGGTGCTGAAGTCCCTGTCCCGTATCGAGGGTCGTCCTGGTGCCTCGCTGCCGCCCATGGACTTCAAGGCCCTGGAGGAGGGGCTCCGAGCTGCGCACGGCGATGACATCACCCCTGAGGATGTGATGTCAGCAGCCATGTACCCCAAGGTGTTCCAGGAGTTCAAGGAATTTACTGGTGAGAGGGCGAACGTGATACTCGCTTTAGATAATTATAATCGATCGAGAACGGGAATCAACAAAATGTACTACATTTTTTAATTATGTGCATTTGATCGCACTGGATCTGTTACATTGGATAAGTCATGGCATTTGGTCTTGTTCTCACACACTTTCTCATTCTCATTTGTATTATTACTGGAGCTTGAAATTAGCAGCCAACCTTAAGTCAGGAACACTCATTATAAAGTTCAACCAATTGTTGTATTTGGCACTTCAGTCTCACATGTTGGAAAACAATCACATGCTTCAGATTTGGCGGAGGGGAGAGCAGTTGAACCCCAAAGCGGCAATCACCTTTCATTCAGACAGTGAATTTACATAATACACAACTAAGAATCCAGCAGGGAGGGGTGCTAGCGGGAGAAATCAACATAACCGTAACATTTTTTTTTTAGCAGGCATGAGTACAGCAGCGTGTAGCAGGAGGCAGCAGAAGACTGCAGTGTTGGAAGTTTAATAGGAAGCCTTCTAGACGAGTCAACATTTTCAAACTGGACATTCAGCTGCTTGGATTAACACAAGCTTAACTGCTGTGATGAGTGAGGACGTGATCGTGAGGCGCTTTAGTTAGTGTGCAGTCGTTCCTTCGCTACTCCGACTTACACCTGTGAACCTGATCTTAATCCTCTGTCGTTTTAGTCCATTTCTGATATCAAATACAGGCCCTAAACTGGCCCGGTTTTTAAACTGGCATCCCCTGATTTCCCCAGGTCTTAAAATATCTGTGAAGTTGTGTGAATCTTGCAGGCGCTTTCCAAATACCCAGATTATGCATGAAAGTTAAAGATCAGACAATCACACATTGTCGATTCTGGTTCTTTGTGACCGTGAAGGATTAAAATCTGTGTCTCTTTTCCCAGCTAACTTTGGTCCAGTGGACTGTCTCAGCACCAGGCTGTTCCTGGACGGACCAAAGATCGCCGAGGAGTTTGAGGTACGCACCTTCAGACTACAGAGCGACTACAGAAACCCCAGGCCCTTGATTGAAAGACGTGGGTCTCTAGCAGACAGAAAGGGTCTAATGAAAAGCTGTTGCATTATGGGAGGTGCAGGGACTACAAATCAGGATATGTTGTTCTTTGCAGAAGATATTTTGACCGTTTCTTTTTTGTAAGTCCTTTCATTTTCTGGAAGTCTCTTTTTGCTTGAGAAAGACAGTTCAGGCATCTATTGCAGGATCTCTGCACTATCACAGCACCTTTTTAATTATGCTACAAATAAAGATAAATAATGTAAACATGGAACTGAACAATAGGTGATGAGTGCAGTTCACAGAAATGGTGCAATAACTGGTGTGTTATCATTCAATAATTCTCACTAATAGTATGATAATACATTTAATGTTAAATAGCATGTATTTCATTATCCATTTAGCTCCTTAATGAATTCTGCTGTAATAACAGTGCCATAAAGAACAGACATTATCAGCAGGAAATGACTTTTCCATAGCTGCAGATGGCTGAGGTGTGATGCAGTTTTCTGCAGAGTCACCGTGCAGTGCTGATAACACAGTGGGGAGGACACAGATATTAACACTTTATCAAGGGAACAACAAACAGCTTTTCTGATCCCTCCAGCCATCCGATTGGCCTCCCCCGCACAAAAATAACAACTTCATTTTGTCCTATGATATTTGAGAGCGGGCCAGTGAAAGGCACCATGGGCCAATATCTCAAACCAAAATATGATTGTTAGAGATTTCTAAAGCTTGTACCGTCCGTTTATTCTCCAACAGGGAGGCAGCTGAACTTCCAATGTCCAACAGAGGAATAAAACAAATGAGATGAATTGCTTTGCATTCAAACAAATTAGTGGGGCACGGGAGTGTAACAATCTCTTGGCGAGAGTGTATACTAATAAGCTGTCACTCGCAACCGCAAAGCCACGAAATCTGAAACTGAAACCGTCCCGGGGAATATCGACGTCTAAGTAGCAAACAGTTTCCTGTCAGCTCCGAAATGTTGCATAAGCACAATCAGCAGGCTGGAAATTGGCTTCAACGTTCTAGAATAAACAGTCAGCAGAAATATTTCAAGATGTCTGCTGTGCCAATCGAAAGTTTCTCTCCGAGCAGGAGACGGCAGGTTTGAAGATGCTGTTTTTATCCAGAGAGTGCCGCGCAAACAGAGAATATTTCAGGAGAATGACAGCGGTAGCCGCTTTGATGAGCCAAACTCAAACTGAAGCGATTGTACAAGAGATCGCCAGATTGAAGAGAGAAATCCAAAGAGGCCGTTGAAACTACTGACGCTAACCTTTGCGACAGATGTCAAAAATCCAACGTCGGATCAAAGCGAAATTTTGCTTTGCCGCTGAAGGAGATGTTGGAAGAGTCTGTCACTCAACATGTTGTTGTGTCAAGAAATGTTTCTTGGTAAGATATTCCAAACTTTATATCGCTTTTTTAAAGGATGTAGCAGACTCCACCTTTTTAGCATTTAAATTAGGTTAAAGTTTTCTTTCTAATTACATACAATTACTTGGAGAACCATTTGGCTGTTTAATACTAGATTGTGAAGAAATGACATAATGTTGGAGAAACAGCACTCCATTATATTTTAGTTTTATTTTCTACTGATCTAATGTGCTGTTAGAGTGCCGATGGCGTACTGGGAAAAACGTTCTTTTAAACTGGCACATTTACACAGCAGGACACTGTATGTGTGAGCAGATGGCAGCAGTATGAAGCAGTCAAACAGGAGGTGAGAAAGGTCAGAGATACGATGGCGGTGACGTTTTTTTTTTTTTTTTTTTGAATGAAACAGGTGGTAGCGTGCATGCTTGTGCTGCAGGATGTGAGAGTGAGTGATGAGAAATGGTGATGGGAGTGATCTTGTAGAAGTTTGTCAAGGAGGATTTAGTTTTTTAGTCTCGGTATGTAAAATAGAAAAATGTTGCATAATGCAGGCTGAGTAGCAGGTACTGGTGCTGACATTCTGCATTGTTAATGAATTGTGGTTCCTGGACTGTTTCATTGGAAATTCAAAAACTGACGTAAGCTTGCAGGAAAATGGGTCATGACTTTGAGTTGTCATTTTGTTGTAAACATACGGAAATGTGACTCCAGTAGAATGCTGCCTGTCAGGTCAGGCAGTGCAGGAGTACAGGATTTTAAAGGAAAGTTTCTTGTAGAGAATCCCTATGCTCAGTTTCATCAGCAGCTCTTATTCCCTTAAACCTGCTACTCTCTCAATAGGAAACCTGCTCAATTCTAAAGGCAATGAATTCCCCTGAAATTGATTTCCCACCTTTGGAAAGTCTTGTGTTCATTGAGTCTGTCGTACATAAAGGACTTGGAACTGTTTTCCTTTGTTACGAGGACAAAACCCTTCAGTGTTCATACTGAAGTGCCGCCTGTGGACATCACTGATGGTGTTTTAGTTAGTTTCCCCTGACCATACCAACATTTCTTGACAAAACTTCAAAAACGTGAGCTTTTTAAAACCTCACGGACCAAATTTATTATTTTCCAAGGTGTTTTAAAATCCACTTTTTGACAGCTTTTTGCATTCTGTGAAGTCCTGTATTGAAAGAAAACTATGTAAGGCTGCTACAGCGACAACTCATCATTCTTTAATCCCCTCTTCAATATTTTGTTTTCATAGCTTAAATGAAATGCGTTTTTTTCAAGTGCACTTTTGTGCATTGATGAAATTAATATTTGCACGACAACATGAAAGGGGATCTTCGTTCCCTTCAGCCACCGGGTACCTTTCACCATTTTCACAAGGCTCCTCGTCTACACTCATCATGCATCTTTCATACTCCTCTTTCCAGCAGCAATAGTTCCAATTATAATCCCAGTAAAACACTAACACGCGTCTTTCATTATAAAGCATCTTTTCCTTGGAAAGCCCCGTCCTTTCAATATCTTCTAGTGAGTCTCTCATTATGAGTAACACACACACACACACACAGATTTAACTGACAGTGATTCAGAAAGGCCAAAGGCAACCATGTTTAATCACTGCTTCATTTTGCAGTAATGGTTCCAGGCCGGTGTTAATTGATTTTTCTATATTATGAGGGACACTGGGAGCTACCACTGCTCTGCTGCTGTATTATTATCAAATAATCAGGAGCAGCATTGATCGTGTTGATCTGATATTGATCCTAAAAACGGGCAGCCCCCGCCCCCCCCGCTTTCTTGTCAATCACCCCATGGTGTGTATTATTTGATGCATTTGTTAGAAGAGACCGACAGCTTTTTGAGTGTGTTAATTTGGTTTGAAGCCACAGTTTGGTGTGTGCTGTGCCGTTCCTTTCAAATTCCTCCAGCACACTAAATGGTTGGCTTGAATAAAATGTTCATGATTTGTAGGACAAACAATATTCATCAACAAAAATGACAAGACACTTTTAAAAGCTACAGTTGTAGAGCAGGAGAGATAGACAGCTTCCATGGCACTGAAATTGATTTTCTAACTGCTCCTCCTTTAAAGTGAGAAACCTTGTATTTAGCCTGTCTCAGCCTTCAGTGACGCACTTTGCTTTTTTTCTCTGGAAGTGGAAAACTTGTCATTCAAACAATTTCCCAAATGCAAAGCAGTTTTTTTTTCTACCCTCACTGCTGTTTATCTAATCTCCAATCCATCAGAACTGTTTTCAGACACTCGGATTTGCGCTCAACATCAGTCATTGCCAGAAACAAACTCTCACCCACTGTTGCCATGACGATGGGTACTCCCTCCAGATCAGGTCCAATTAGCAGTACCAGGCAAGAGATGGAACGAAAAATGTTTAAAAAATAAATAAATAAAAGTGACCTGTCACCTGCAGCGAGATGTTTGTCGGTCTTGTACTGTGCAGAATTCCTCAAGGGCCAAAAGAAGCTCCTGTAATGGGAATAATTGATCTCACTGTTCCACTGCCACTCCACTATGTGGCACATATATATATTCCACTGTGTTTTGTCTAAGAGGACTGCATTTACAAACAGTATTTATTTACAATCAATTTCAAATCATTCAGTTTTATGATGTTCAGTAAGAACACACCACTGGATGCACATTGCTTCAGTGTCGTCAGATGTGACATTTCCTTTGTCTGTGGTCATCTCTTGGAATATATTAGTAATCTGGCAATCAAGCACCTTTCACAGAAGAACTGAAAATGTTCAAACATAGACCTCACTGGCGAGAATGGAAGCTGAGGTGTGTGTGTGACATGATGTGATGCCCGTGTGAGTGTTAAATATGTTCGAGACAGGTTGGCTGTAGGCCAAGTTGAATGGCAGCTGCTGCAACCTTTTGAGATCTGAATCAGATTCAACCAATTGTTAAATGTACAGACAGGTCGTGTGGGGTGTTGTGGACTGTCAGTCTGTCTCAGGACTATCAGAAGTAGTAATCGTTAGGTGCTCATGAGAAGCACATTTATTTTTGTGCTCATGCATGCTGACTTTTGCAACGCTGATTGCTTTGTAGAATTACAGTCAGCACTGTTAAGGCAGAGAGGAGCCCCGGGGAAAGTAAACAGCATCGTGCTATAAGGTAATTTGCTGAGTTTTAAACTTGGGGTGGTATCACGCACTACAGTGTGCACAACCCCCCACCCCCCTCCCATAGAAAACTCAGGTGCGCCTTTTTTAATGTTGAATGTGTGAGTCAAGCCTTAGATGCATAGAAAATATCATGTAACAGGGTTTTGTAGAATATATTTTTCGCCACAAAACCACGAAGACAAAGCAGTTCTACAACATTTAGCCTAAAAGATTTTTTTCTGTTAAATTATCTGCAGTAGAAAATGTTCAGAGAACAGCTGAGCTGATGAGCCTTTGTTGGTGTTTTTGGTAAATCAACAGTGACACCAGCAAAAGACGGCAAGTGGCCATTACTGATGACTCTTTGAATACTTAAGCAAGGACACTATTACCTTTATATTTTGAACAAAAGCTGTTTATGAGCGTTGACAGCTAGTGTGTGAAGCATGCGGCGGAAATCTTGATCATAACAGATTTCAAGCACCAAATCTTTTTGAGCGCTGAGCTAGACATAAAGCCCCTGAGTAGCTGATGCTGGGGGAAGTAGATATAAAGGCTTTCACAGTAATCATTTGGTATTGTTTAGCACTTCAGTTCGAGCCTGTTGTAAATCCAGCACAAGAGCCTTATCGGCAAAGAGTGAACAGTGACTGTTTTTTGGGTTTTTTTAAGTAACATTATTTTTTAGTGTTTTGTAAATATTCAGAGTTGTACATCATTGCTGCTTTTTTCATTTAATTGAATAAGTAGAGGACTGATAAGCTGGACAAAGCCCACTTAGGCACGTGTCTCTGGAATTGCTTTTGAAAGACCAAATTACCACTTTGTGAAATAGCATCTGAAGGCATTTATATACACACCTACACACGGGTGACAGCAACAAGAGGAGAAAAAACACTGACCTATCTGGCATGTGCTGATGACTCAGAATGGTATTAATCATGTTTGACGGAAATATAAACGCAGATTTTCACATACATGGACCCAGTCATACACACCCCGTCAGCGCTAACGTGCACAGACACCAACACACACTCACACCAAGCGCAGTAATATCATTCCTCTGCCACATGCAACACAAGTCATTAATACAGTCATATCAAAGACATGATGTGAAGCATAGTGCGAAACTTGTTTGAGTCAGAGAGCGCCGTGCTTCAGGCTGCTCCCTAAATAAATGCAAGCAGCATGTGAGGGCCGTATGGATGAGAACACTGCACATACATCTCTGTGATATGAACCATGCATAGTGCAAAAGGGGTGCTATCACAAGTATGGTAATCGGAACCCAAAACTGAGCAGCTTTGGTTCAATTTTATCAACTTCAAATCCATTTATGTAGTTTGTTTTGGGGCGTGGAGGTCATGTTTAATGTTACCCAAAATCATGTCTTTAATTTGACTTGATGCTTTATATATAGACAGAGACAAGGGTCGTGTCAACAGGCGATTGGCTCGTATCTCGTCAGTTGGAGGGATGATCAATGACTGGATTCTACTACTCTGAAATTGAGGCAGTTTTAACCAACTTACTCTCAGAACTATGATATTATAAAAGTAATCTCTGCATTTAGATTTGTTCCTAATGTTCCTAGTGGAGCGTCTTATTGGCTGCTGAGCCCCGTTAATCAGCACGTTCACCGTCTCTTTTCCAAGGATCTGAAACACTGCACCTCCGTTCTCCATATGTCTGCTCACCAAACTCTGCACTCTGTGATTTTAATTGTGATGTTAAATAATGTCAAATGCAACATGATGCTGTGATATTGTTGCACAGAGCAAAGACTCACACAAATATTTTGAATAAATGTTGACTCTCTCTTATAATGTTTCTTGACATAAATTTAAGTGTGTTGCTTACAGGCAAAGGTTTGATTGTTGCAAAGCTCCATCAGACGCTTAGATATTTATTATATGCATGTCCTTCACTGGCACACAGCTTGCACAAAGGCTGTGTAAGATCTTTAGGCTCACTTCTTGCACCTGAGTAAAAGCCATATCTCCACATACGTGATGACCAGCAACCTTGACCAGCCACGATTGTTTAACGCAAATGCCGTCTCTAATTCATTTCGAGTACTTGCCACAAATAATGCATTTCAGTTATGTTACGTGTGCTGTCGACACAGCTTGAGGAAAATAAGTATAAAACCCTAGAAAAACATTTAATTGACAGCGGTGTTCCAAAGTCGTGATTTGATTCATGTATTACAACGCACAGTCAACACAATGCACTCAAGTTGTCATTTCAGCTCTGCATGAAACCAGCATACGTACACACGGTTACATTTTAAGACAAAATCATCTTCAAAAGCGACTCTTCAAAGAGACGTGTACTGTATTTTTCATGGGGAGATGTAGTGTTGAAGCCACGCATTTGTAAAAAGGGAAGGAAGTTTTGTTTTTTGCAAAGAGCTGCCAAGAGCCCAACAAAACAGCACAAGCTGAAGAGAAGTTCAGTGTAAGAGTTCAGTGGAGAGAGAAACACAGATGAAGATTGAGCAGCAGAGAGAAAGGAAAAGCATGCAAAGAAAGGTTTTGTTACCAGATATGGAGTGAAGGAAACAAAGAGTCAGAGCACCCACAGAAGGAGAAAGCAGAATGAAAATTGAGATCAATACATACCTGCAGCAGTGTGTATTTCTGTCTTTGCAAGGAGACTTAGTTTGGAATATCAATGGAGGCTCGGCAGCCAAGATGGCAATGTGAGAAACAAAATGGATATGTGTGTGTGTGTGTGTGTGTGTGTGTGGGGGGTGGGGGGGGTGGGGGGGGGGGGGGGGGGGGGGGGGCTTTTCTGGATATACAGAAAAGAGCCACAGACGGATAAAAGAGAAGCTAAAAGAGGCAGATGAGGGAAATTAATAACGGCAGGAGAGACGGAGTGGCCCCAGAAATAGGCAGCAAATAACAGCATGAAACGTAAAGCCGTGACACATGGGAGGACTGACAAAAAGAGAGATTGAAAGTCAGACAGAGGAAGTTGGACAAATGGAAAGCGGAAAAAAATGAGTTTCCGACCGGTGAGATGAGAGATTTGAGAAGAGGCGTGAGATAAATGAAGAAGTACAGTGGCCGGTGTCGAGGGGGAAGACGAGCAAGACAGAACGCAGCAGTGACCAGAATTGATGTGAGAGGGGAGGAGTGTCTGGTGTTGATGCACAGAGAGAGAGAGTGATGTCTTAAAACAACACTTTTACAGGTGGCAGGTAAAGTCGCAGAGTTTAGTTGTACTAAAGGCTTGGAAAATGTTTTTATATCCTCCAGAGTGCTGTCTTATCTCTTCCCCTCTCCCTGTCTGTCTCTTCATCACTCAGATTGTCATTCTGTCTATAGCACTTCTCTCTCCATTTGATGCCAGAATTGATATGTCTGGTGAAAAGCCTGTCTGGTGCAAACACACAGAGACCCAGCGTAGACCCCTATCACGTGTTTGTGTTGTTTTTCCCTCCTCTGAGGTAGTAGCTTAGTGCCTACACAGATACAGTCATGTGTTTATCACAAGACTGTACAAGGTGAAGCAGAACTCCTGTGTTTTTATCTCTTCCATCAAAATGTGTTTTTAAAGTGTCAGATCAGCATTTAGCTGAGCTGTGCAGATCCCCAGCTCATGTCGGCTCGTGTTTGGTCAAAATATGAGGGTGTTGTCACCTCGGAGCTTTCTGTTGTGGTTCAAACTAACTCTGGTGCGTGTGTCTGTGGAGCTTTGAGTTTGTTTAGGCTGGGGTGAAAGCTGTCAAACAAATTCTTGTGCAGACTTAACCTGAGACCACCAGGAAAAGAGGGTCTCAATCCACTTGCAAGCATCCTCTGGTGTGTGTTTTTCTCAGATCTATCAGAAAGTAAAAAGGAGTCAATAGAGTTATGTTGTGTAAAAAGTGAGAGAAACACAGCAAGGTACCTAATCAGTTATCAGTGTTTCAGGGCCAATATATAAATAATGTGAGCCCTCCCACCAGGCCTTTTTCATGGAAGGCATTTTGACACTGTAAAAAAGCACAGGTGTAAATAAATCAGTGACGGCTGAATTTCCATTTGGCTGCTTCAGTTTTAGGATCCTGGTGTTGTGCATGCTGGCCTATGGTGCTTCATGTCAGTTATCGCAATTCTCAGTTTCCGACTACTAAACAGCATCCAAGTCATAAATACAACTGGGAAACAATAGGTTCCAAATTAGATATGTCAGAAGACAGAAGTACCTGAAAACCAACAAATATGGGCGCCTCACATGAGCCAGCTGCTGCTGTTCACTGTAATTAAACCCAAATTTAATGATGTTCTGATGTGACATGAAAGCAGCATCACTGTCACAGCCTACTGGGACACTTCCTGCACCTGTGCTTTTCCTACTCTGACAAGTCTCAATGTCTGCCGTGGAGCTCCACATGTTCCAGACATTACAGGCCCATTAGATACATTTAATTTGCAGAGTTAAGCACAAATGGCCAGCTGATAAGAGCACACAGTAACTCATTTCATGTAGTGCAACAACAAGATGCACATAAGTGTAAAATACTGAATTATTTATTTATTATTACTTATTATTACACAGTCTAATTGCAGTGAGGCTACAGGAGTCCCCTTTCATGAATTTGTGCATGTTTCTCTGCCATCCACCAAGTGCATGCTGGGAAACATTCCAGCCCAGCCTGAGGGTAAAAAGAAATAAGAAAAGGAAACATTGCACTTGTCTCACTCCACTAACTACACTTTTTAATTTCGCCAGGCTCTGCAGTCTCTTTTTATTGCTTTAGCTGGACTTGTGAGCTTGGCAGCCATGTATTAATTTCAATTTTGTAGCGTAATTTAATTTCTGTCCCTTCCTCCTTCACACTCTTCCATTTTCTCTCTTCTGTCCTCCCCACTTGATTCAATCCTCCCCTCCTCCCTGCCTTTGTTTCATCTCAGGTGGAGCTGGAGAGAGGGAAGACCCTCCACATCAAGGCGCTGGCACTGGGTGACCTGAACAAGGCCGGCCAGAGAGAGGTCTTCTTTGAACTGAACGGACAGCTGAGATCTGTGCTGGTTAAAGACACTGTTGCCATGAAGGTACGCAGAAGCGTCGGAGGGAGGCATAGGTTGGTAGGTGGATGAAAGATAGATGGGGATGGTCTGAGAGAGAGATACAGGTCTGCGGGTAAGCGATAAATAGATGGATAAAGGGAAAAGCTGATGTTGGAACCGAAAAAAAGGTTTTCTGACAGTCAACTTGGCAACCGCGGCTTAATTTATTCACAGAAACAAATGACTGCGAGGGGTAGATGGAGGCTCAGCAGGGAGGAATGTTTTGATGGGTGGTTGAATGTGGATAGAATATGGATGTATCGTTGGCTGGATGAGTGGATAAATGGAGGCAGGCATGTGTGGATGACTAGGATGCATGAAATCACTCTTTGTTCCTCCACCCAGGAAATGAAGTTCCATCCCAAAGCTCAGAAGTCCATCAAGGGTCAGGTGGGAGCACCCATGCCTGGAAAGGTCCTGGAGGTCAAAGTGGAAGTCGGCTCTAAGGTTAGTTTATTTTTTCCTCAACATTTCCCTTTCTAGCAGATTTGATCAACTTGGGTTAAAGGGTCAGTTCACTTATTTAAAAAAGTTGATATTTTCTCACTTAATTCCAGCAAGTATCTAGCCCTGCAGCTAGTTTTGGTTTTAGAAAATCGTGTTCATTCTTTGATCAGAGCTCCTCGTTTAAATCACAATTGTGCTACTTTTGTAATTGTAAAGTTATTGTACACTTACTATGACACATTTGGCTTCTTTTGGTAAATAGAAACAAAACTCTCTTCAGAAAAATCTGCCTGTATTTCTGCAAGTAAAGTATTAAGACAGGTCTCATTTTTAAATCGGTACAGAAACTCTCAGGTATCACATCTGCAGGATAATACAAAGATTTGCTACACTGCGCTGTCTACTTGAGATTTCTGCCTCTATACCAGTGCAGTGGAGGTGTGAGCAGTATTGGAAATTTTGGAAACAATACCCAGTATTGTGTCTGAGATTCAGTGCAGATACAAGAATGATCCTTTTTTGTGCTACCTTGCTTTGAGGAATATAAATGAAATCAGTTTTTATTCAACAAAAAAAGACAAAAATGTTAGATCAGAAATTGTCTGACAATAAGTAGTTTATGAATCCGACTAGACGCTCAATGCCAACTTCCAGTACTTGACAGCTTTCAGCACTCAATGCTATGAACACAGTTGGGTCAATGCTACGTAACATTGAAGTCCAATAACCAGCTCTAAGAAGGTGAATTGAATTAGTGTTTGTGGTGCTCACAGTACTGAAAAATTACATTTGAAAAAGTTCAACACCTGAGCAGTAGCTATGTTGTTGGTAATTTGGGTGAACCGTCCTGTCAAATTAAACCTCATATTCACAGTAAGTGTAGTTACTCTGATATTTCCATTTATTGTTTCTAAAGTCTCCACAAAACCAGCCGTTATGTGCAGGGCTTGGAGTCTATTTTCCTGGTTAACCTTCAGCTCGAGTGCTTGTTCAGTGGTCTGTACATGGGACTCGTGTTTTTAATGCTCTGTGAACTGTCTTCATAATCATGAAAGGTGGAGAAGGGTCAGCCGCTGTGTGTCCTCTCGGCCATGAAGATGGAGACAGTGGTCAACTCCCCGATGGCTGGGACCGTTAAGGCAGTCCATGTCACGACCGATGCCTCCCTGGAGGGAGATGACCTGATACTGGAAATCGAGGAGTAGAGTGAGAGTGGGAGGGAGGGGAGGGGGGGAGTTGTAGACAGGAGTTTGACAATCTGATTCTGTAAAATAGTGAGGTGGAGGAACAGAGAGGATTAAAAAGAAGGAAGAGGAAAACAGGAATCCGTTTTCATAAAGACAACTCATCTAGTAGTAGTACAGCAGGACGTCTTGCCCCCCAATATGTACATATTCTATTTGGTTAACATATCCAGACACCTGATGGGTGGAAAGAGTAGATAATAAAGTGATTAAATAGGAATTCCTTATTGAATTGTACCACGAATCAAGCGTATTTCTTGAGCGTATCTCTGAGGTGATTAGGTCAAAAAAACTTGTATATCTCACTACATCTATTAATGTCCTGTCAACTTGTGGAAAATAACATTTTAGACTGACATTATTTATTTGAATTGTGATACATTCCATTACTTAAATGCTAGTCTTAAATGTGATTAACTAACATTAATAGGGTCGTAACAGCTACTTGAAATTAAATGCCACAATTTCCATTTCTATGCTGTTGATGTTGCCTAATATATTCAAAGTGAGTAGGTGAAACTTAATATTGATGACTACTTCATGTTTTTCTTTTAAATCAGCAGGGTTCAGGCAAAGAAAGATAGGTTTGAGGATGTATTACCAAATCATTTTTTCATACGGAAACAAAATTTTCATCTTTTAGCATGCTCGCCTTTGCAAGACATTAATAATCTCTGACATTTGTCACAGTGCATTCTCAGAATGTGTAATCACTGGTAGCCTCTTTTTTTTGTCGGTGAAAATTTCAAAATTGTTTTTTGGAAAATGCAGCACACTGAGGCTGAAGGAAAGAAAATCACGGTGTTTTGTCCAATGTGTTTTTAATCTAAACATATTTTCACAGTGTAAGAAGCACAAAAAAGCAAGTGGCACAATTTTAGGTTGACAGGGAAAAGTATATTCTGTTACTGTATCATTAATAGTGGTTGGTTTACATTTTTAGAGATCTCTATTGGTGTTGAAAATGTTGTCCCATTCACACCTCTCTTTAAAATCCCAAAGCAGAAGCTCGCTGCAGTGACATTTTTGAAATGAAGCTGTAGGCTATGTTGGAAACACCGAAAGGGGATTAGAGATGTGATTTTTACCTCTGTTATAGTTGGTTTAAATGCAGCTTTCTTAATCCAAAGCCAGCTGTAGGGTGGCCCACTAAAACCAATTCAGCTGTATCATTTTAGTGGCGTAAAGTGTTATGGTGGCTTTTAGGCCCTTTTAGTGTCTCTGGTTTAATAGTGTGATGATGGAAAAGTTGTCAGAGGAGCAGTTCCACCGTGTCTTCAGAACCAGGCAGACATTATGGTGAATGGTCTTCTGTCTGCATGGGGATTTTAATGCTAGGTGTAAATGGGATTACATGGTGGTGTAATGGAGGCATGTAGTGTTATTTTCTGAAGCTCTGCTGATTAATTTATGAATTAATTCTGTCAAATGATGTGAAATTAGCCGGACTAATAAGAGACTCTGGAGATTCCCAGTAGCAGCACTTGGCTTTATATTTCTAATGCGTGTGTTTGCATAAATGAGTCTAAATGTGTGTATGTGTGTGCCAGCAAATTTAAAGACAAAGTCTACCAGTCTCCATGACGTTGCATCTCCAGAGCTGAAAACATATTCTAAAAGGAAATGAAATATTCATACGCACACACACCCATGCAAAATATTCACACTAACACTCCCAGCTCTCGAGTGCTGCCTGGATCAAAAGAAAACAAAACCAGATACACTGGGCAGTGGTGTGGCTACATCTCCACAGTAACACTGTGTCTAAAACATTAAACAGCAATGCAGCATTGACCCCACTCACTTTCTGATGATGTAGTTAAATACTGAATTAAACTCACTCAAGGTTCAACTTTGTTTTAACTGTTTTCCACGACTGTAGGCCTTTTGACCATGTGACGATTTTGAATTGAATGTTGAGGTATCCTGACCAGTGAAAGTAGATAGAGAACAAGCAGAGAAAAAAAATAAATTACTTTTCAATTACAGTGGGAAAGGAAGTGTCACAGTCTCCTTGTAATACAGTGAAGCATGTAGTGTTTGTGACAGTGAGCCAGAAAAGACACTACAACAGCTTACTCTCTCAAAAGGTCCGTGCACTTTGATAGAATACATCGATCGAAACACAAAATTAAAGTCTCAGTTTGTACTCGACTGGGTTGTTTCCAGCATTTTTGCTCCATTACCTCTGAGAACGAGTCCCCTTTCGAACTATGCATCAATACTGAGCAGCGATGCCGTGGCTAATTAGAACGCTGACATTCGCACTGCCATGCCTCACTGTACCTGTCCTGACTTTATCAATCTGCTTTTGAAATTGGTTAAAAGACATGGAGATGAAGGCGTATTTTTGACAAGCTGTTTGCACAATAAATGTAAAGTTCCCCCCCTTCTCTCCTTATTCGCTTTCCTTGGTAATCTGCTTTCCCTGCCTCATCTATCCATCATGTTTTCCTCTCCATCCCCCACTTCCTTCTCCCAAAAGTGTATATTTGCACATGTAAGATGATGGCATAGACTCATGCAATGATGTTAACTGTATCGCTGTGTTTCTCTGTGTCTCAGCCAGCAGTAATTCTAACAGTTGTGTTTATGACAATGTTCTACTGTGCAGTGTCTGCAGGGAAAAAAAAAAATAAATCAGAAAAAAAGTGCTCACAGCTGAAAAATGTTATTTCAGACAGTGGAATATAACGTTGACCTATTCTTGGGCTTATACAGGAGGTGACCTGTCGCAGGGTATGAAAATATGGTCTGTGACATCTATTTTTGCTTTCTGTTGCTTTCCAATGTGTGTTTTTATGAAACCATCCAAGCTGTTTATTTACTGCCTCAGTTTAGCTGGCACAACTGCCTGCAGATCCAAAATGTCTCTTGGAATTTGCATAAAAAATGTCGACTAGTTGTCAAGTTTTCTTTCATTGTCTTATTTCTAAATATTCCTACTTTGAAATTTCAGTT
Source organism: Chelmon rostratus (assembly GCF_017976325.1). NCBI lineage: Eukaryota > Metazoa > Chordata > Actinopteri > Chaetodontiformes > Chaetodontidae > Chelmon > Chelmon rostratus. The sequence continues at coordinate 7,190,035 of NC_055680.1, read as the reverse complement.
TAATCATTTTAATATTCTCAAGTAGTTTACATTTGCTTGTTTAAGGAAACACTGAGCTAGAGTGCACAAAAAGGGAAACAAACATCAAGTAAATGCGATAGCTGTTCTTGTTCTATCTATACTTACAAATAAAGATAACTATGAATCTGCATTGTGTTGGTGTGTATTACATAATATACAAAGTGTGGCAAGCAACACTGCAGCACTGTGAGAACATGGGCACAAAGACTCGACTGAAGGCCAGCTTTGGTTAATGGTTTTCAGGAGCAAATATCATCACATCCCTGCATGGTCCTGTCTGTCAAGGTCTCACTACAAAGCAGCCTGATCAGCTCAATGCCGGCCAGAGTAAAATATATATTTCATTTCTGAAAGCATCAGCCTGTCAAATAGCCGCTCTTTCAGCATTGTGTCCAACTACTAATTAGATTAACAATAAATGTTCAAGTGAAAAGACTGTTTCATAAGCCAAAACCCTGCAAGATCAATGCAAGTAATTCAATTAGACTGTACAATTCTATCACATTTATTACCATAATGCGACAGGGATATGCTGGATTGTTGTAGCCAGTCAGTCTTTGGGTGATTTTACAGAAGCGTGCTTTTTCTATTTTCTCAATCCATCCTCTCTGCACATCAGATTCGACTTTGCATCTGGATGTGTGGAAGGATTTTCTTTGTCTGATGCCTTCTTAAACAAGTTAATTCCTGTTGGGCTTGACGCAGAGCTACCCTGACATCCTGCTGTCTTTAAACAGGTTCTTCAGATCTGATTAACCACACTAAATCTATCAAGGCTGTTGCTCAGCTGGCAGTATTGATCAGCCAAACACTGTTTGGTGATTGATGAGTTGATTGGTCATGCTGGCAGTAGGCGCTAGTTGACATTCTCAAACCCATGTATGGATTTAGTGAAGCCGAGTACCACCAATAACAACACACCACTAAGCCTTGCACTTTGTAAACTGGGTTAACTAGAAGTGTCCAGAGAGGAAGGGTTGCTATGGTTCCAGGATAAAAGAGTAGCTTGATACTTAATTGCCATCAGAATAAATCAAAGGGGCAATCTTGTTGCAGGGTGGATGTTATGACCCACTTGTCAGCTGACTTGAGTGACAGCTTTGATTAATAACAACATAATCAAATTTGCATATGTGAATAGAGAAGTGGAAGATAACAGTCTGCCTGCTATGACCTTGATTGGTTTGTTGATGCCACGGAAAACAAAACTATGATGGTAACATCTGTCACCAATTCATAATTTTACTGAAGAAACTAGAGGATTTAAGTCGAGTGGAAACTGCAGTTATTAAGACTATTTCCACAAATCACCCACCTGACATTTTCTTCAGTTTATGTGCTTTTAATCAGAATACTAAATGTCAGACTTTTCACATGAAGACAGCAAATGTCACACAGTCCTCTGTTCTGACATAGATAAAACTGATAAAACTGATTGTATGAAAAACAGTCTTTGTTCAACTTATTGTTTTTACTCAAAAGTCTAGTGACACATTCAATTCAAGCACACATCTATGAATTCCTTTCTGTGGGTTTCACATGCCGTCACGTTGTGTGAAAGAAGCGAACAATCAATTATGCATTTCACACAAATTTAAAACAACAAAAGAGTCTTGAGTTCTCTCTTAATGAGGCCTCTGGTGGCCTCCTTGTGGTCAAAGCAATAATTTGTGTTCCAGTTGAATATTTATGCTGTAATAATGATCACATACTAATCTACAAAGACAGATTAGTCTGTTCTAGTGTGCAATGGAGAAATACAGCGTGTCATACTGAGAGAAAATCAGACTGCTGTGAACGTTTAATTCCATCACTTGGTGTGTGGGATGAAACTTCAAAGTAAGTGACACTTACAACAGACACTGGAATTGCTTCCAAACAAGGCTAAGACATCTTCTAGCTGCTTTGTCCACTCGATGGGCATCAGTAATCACCTTTTGTTGTACATAAACGGGTGCATAGCATCTTAACGAGGGCGCCTGCTCTTGTTAAAGGTAGCCTGTGGAGTTTTCATTGGAAACAGTTTCATTTATTCCAACATTTCTCACACATTGTGTGTCCATAAACCTTACAAACAGGTCGAATCCATCGCACCCACAAACTATTTCCACTTTTTATTCATCTGTCGATTATTTTTTTTTTTTTGGATGAGATTAGTTATTTCAGATTAAATTTTTTCTTATTTAAAATGTATTTGATTAAAAAAAAACTACAGCCCAAAGTGATGTGTTCAACTGTTTTTTTCAACTAACACCCAAAGTTCTCAATTTAGAGTTGACTGATTATTTTAATTAACGATTATGTGGAGACAAATTATCCATTTGGTTTATATGTCAGAAAATGGTGGCAAATGATAAATGAAAATTTCCTGGACACCAGATTGATGTTTCTAAATTACTCATTTTATCCAACCAACAGTCCGAAAACCTAAATATATTTAGTACAATATCACAACAGACAAAGAAAATTAACACATTTCATCAACTGACAAACTGGTGGTCTGGCTTGAAAAATGGCCAATGACTAAAAACCAACATCCTTTTTAGTTTTCTTTTGTTTTGTCAATGAATTAATCGATTCATTGCTTGCTGTCTACAATTTCAAACTGAGTTTAGGAAAAAGCAGTAGCATTTACAATTGCTTGATAAATGACTTAAATGTTTTATCACTTATCAGAGTTGTTGATTACTTACTGATGATCAACTACTTAACTGATCTCTTAACAGAGATCTGGATACCGCCTGAAACATTCACCAAGACTTCTTTGTAATGGGCCTTTCCTCTTTCACTGGAACACTGCTGCATTCTGCAGCACATCACCTTGTCTTTAATCACATGACAAGGCTGTAAATGGCCACTTCCTCAAACATTCCTCTACTGCACTACTGGTGGCAACATGCTGTATCTGACAGCCAATCAAGTTTTGATGTAAATTACTCCTGTCATATCAGTGCTAAAGCTACAGTGTGAGGTTCAGATTACTGAGCTAAAGCAAAAGTAATCATTCAGTCAGCTACTCGGAGGAAAGCTGCACTGTTTTGTGTCAACATTTGGCCACTGCCAGATAAAGCTCTGATTCCTCTGTAGCTTTTGCTTCTTTCAGCTGATGCTGTGCTTCAAAATGGGTCAAGGAGCTGCTTTGATGGGGTCTCAACATCGCAAGAGGAGCAAACGTTTTCATTTCCCTGGGTCTTGAGGTCGCAGACTAAATTTCTCATTTGGATGGAAACTGAAGCTGTTTAATAACGCCTGCTTCTAATCTATAAATGAGTTCAAATCCCCTTTGTGGCTTTCTCTTAGCTCATCCCATTGTCAGCTTTGCCACTGTCCAAATGAACAGCAAACACCCACTGGGGAGAGCTGTGAAGTCTTGGCAACTCTGCGTGTCAAACACCTACCGAAGAAGCTCTGTGAAATATTGGCCGAGCTGTGCACCAGCAGCTGGCTGAGGAGCCAACTCTCTAACCCGTGCATGAGTCTCTTACATGGGCCACAGGGGTCCGCTGCTCTGTTGAGGTGCAACTTTCTCCTCTAATCCCTTTGCTGCTGTTCGATAATCCCTTCACTGCTTGCTTTGCTGCTTTCTTTGCTGTAATCCTCCTGCCTGAATAAAAAGAGAATAGGACGGGAGGACGGGCTACATAGTGTCTCAGACAGACGGGATGGATGGCTGTGTCAGTCTCTAAGCTTCCCGTCAATCAGCACAACCAGGATCTGATCCATCCATCCAGACCCAAATGCTGCACATTTGCTGCTTTTTGTAGATTCTTCATGAAAAAAACGATTAAGATATCAAACTGAATGATTCAAAAAGCTGAAAATAAGCCAAGTACTTAAAATGGATGCTAAAAATGCACAGAGGAAATGCGATAGTCAGATGTTTAGAAAGTGTAGATAACTGATTATCATGGTGTAAAAGCAGGAAACGCTACAATATCAAAAACACCCAGTGAAACAGCAGCAGATATCAAACACGCATCATTTTCAAATGAGGGATTCTGAGCAGTCGCCTGGCAGGTGTGGTCCACTGCCATCTCCATTCCTTTTCCATTACTCCCTGTTCAAAGATTGCTTGTGGGGACAATTTTCCACCTGTCTGAGAATCAGCAGCCAGGGGCTTGTGGGGCAGTAAAACCTTCCAACCTCCGTGTCCACACAGAAACGTCCCTGACAGCGCGTCTCATGTAATGCCGACATTTGGCTCTGCTCAATTTCTTGATGTGATGATCTCATAACTCACAAGGGCGCATGCCGCCGAGCATTTGGGATGCAGAGCGTGTTCCAGTTATGAAGCCATTTAAATGACAAGAAGCAAGAAACAGGAAACTCTGCCTGTACTTCCCTCCTCCTCCAGACTCAGCTTCATCATTAAACTATTAGCAGCACAGCAGCGCATCGCAGAGCCACGGGCAACCTTACGAGTGATGAGTTAACAATTCGTGCATCAATTAAGTGGACAGATCAATGCTGTGTGCTGACCATACTGACAAATTCAATTTCCAATGAATGTGTCAAAAGATGGCCGGTAGCTAGCCAGGACATGGCTCACTTCCTATCACCCCTCCAGAGTCAGAGTCAATCTCTGTCAAGCCCTTTTGATGCTACAGCTAGTGGTGCCCGGTGTGTGTGTGTGTGTGTGTGTGTTGGTGTGCAAAAGAAGACTGGGAAGGAAGTGAGAAATAATGAGTGTTTATACTGCATGTGTATTAGTGATGATGAGACATCTCATTAAGTATTAAAACTGCTTCACAGAACTGGTTTGGCCCCGAGTGTCAGAAAGGGCACAAATGCGCGCACAAATTCACGGCCGATGCACTCCGTGTTTTAACACACCGAGGCTTCAAAGTGTGTGTTGAAGTGCGCATGTGCGCGTCTACAAGTGTGACCTCTCTTTGCCACCGTGAGCTTAAAGCGTTCCAGCTAGAATCAAAGCACTGCAGCAAATATAAGAGGGACACTGAAGAACAGAAACAGAGACGCACGCGCGCACACACACACACACACACACAGTGAGACGGGGAGGATTCAATGCGACAGAGGCAGAGCGAGCTCACACAGGAGAGGGGAAGAGAGCGGCTCAGCGACTGCGACACACAGCCCAGACAGGAATTAAGGAATTAGAAGGCAAAGACAGGGGGAGGATCAAAGAAGGGGAGTGAAATCACTTGTTTTTTATTCACGTGCGTCAGAGACACGGTGCCAATCATCAGATGTCTTTTTGTGTATCTACATTCTCCAGCCTGCTGTCACAATGTCGCCCTGTTGCTGTGGTAACAGGCGTGTTCGGGGCAAAACAGCACATTGTTCCAAAAGAACAAACAGTCCACAGCTGACCCATTCTCATCTCCTTCTTACGCATAAACACGTCGATGCACCTTCTGTCTGACAGAGGGAAACAGGAACATAATCCAGGGTTGAAAGGCACTTTTGTTTTTGTGATTACTTCAGTTGTCCAAGCACAGACGTCTTTGTACGAGCTGAAACTAGTGATGCAGAGTAGCTTTGACTCACACCTGGAAATCAAGGCTAAGCATGTGAGAAGTCACACTTGTGCTGGCAGCCTGAGAGCTCAGATCAGACTTAAGGCCAGGGGTTGACAGCTGGAAACGCCGTCCCACTGTCTTCACTAAACTTTTCACAGCCAAAACATTCGAGTATGAAATGTTTTTCCATACCAGACCATAAACTTGGTGCTCACTCTGTACACAACGGTGAGTTTTGCATGCTCAACATCAGCTCCCTCTACCTCCGCAGCCTCATCCTGTGCTAGCATTTAGCTAATACACCGTCATGTCTTAAGTCTCAAAAGACAATATTAAAATGATCAAACCACACGAACAGAACTATAATTAGAAATGAGTTGTGAGTTCAGTCAGCTATAGTAATAGTGTAGTGCAGTTCAGACCTCTCCTGCCACTGCATGCTCTCCATAAATCACCAACACCTGTCACAGTTCTTAAGCTGGCAAGACGAAACAACTATTTAAATAGGAAATTATTTGGCAACCAATTTTTCAAATAATAAACAGACTAATAAGTAATGAAAAGAACTGTTAGCAACCGCCCTTGTTGTAATGCAGTTTGTTGTTTGCTAACCAAGAAAGAAAACAGAAAAATGCAGCCATTTCTGTTTCTTTTCAAAAACAGGCCATTTACAAATGTAACTAATAATTATTTCAAATTAAATAATGCAATTATAATTCCTATAATTGGACTTGTTACTCATTTCTTTCATCTTGTTTCAAACTCAGCTTGTTTAAATAGAATATATATACAAGGAGAAAATAATCATATATGAATAAGTATCATTTATTGTCCAGTATATAATTCAATTTTTCATGTGGTCATTATATATAAACAATTTATTCATACGTCATTCACTCATACACAATGTGAGGTACAAATTCATACTGACACATTTTGGAGCTGTCAGTATAAAATAATTTCAATCTATTTTTGGTGGAGTAGATGTCTTATTTTCATGGATGACTGTCCTCCCACTTACAGCATGAAATGTTCACATTCAGCTCAAATTGTGTTTCTCATCAGAACATTTTTCAGCTGTGAAAAATATCAGCAGCAAATGTCTGGTTTTCCTGTCAGTTGCTCACAATCACAGCACAAGGCCTTCTTTTCTGCATTGCCCTTTTCACGCAGACAAGCAGGAGCTTCAGTACAGCAGAATACAAGGCAGCCGAGCAGAGGTATGACATGAGTGCTGCAACTTTTTTGTTAGACTGGAAAAACTCTTCAGCTATCACCATACTATTCATCCACAGCTGGAGAGAAGAACTGTTGTGTGAGAGCTGTCAGAAGTCATCCCAGGAAATCAACAACTCAAGGAGAAGCAGGTGAGACTGAAGTGGATCCAGAAAAAAAAATGTAAATTAGAAAACTTCACCACAAAATAACTCCTAGAAGGCATAATTATCATCACAATCTGCCGATATATAACACTTCAATGACAGAACTCTCCATGAAGACAGACACATGATCAAAAGGTCACTCATTTTTTGGTTCCTTATATCTCCCTTACAAAGGGCTGGAGATGAAGGCAGTCACTGTACTTTCTCCACTTTAACTGGATATTTCATCTGAATGGCAGCCTGGCTGGCCCCGACTTGGCCCATTATGATTGCATTACATCTGCTACATTTAATGGAAGCGGGGTATTATAATTGGGTAGCTTTATCGGTAGTGTTGACTTGCAGTCATAGAAGCAGACTGTCATAAACAATGCTTCATGCTGTACCTGTGGTAGGTAAATCTGTGTCATGATGAATTTTCACATATAGCTTGATATCAATAAATGAAGACATTATTTGGGAAAAAAGTTGAAAAAAGTTTAAGCTACTTTGCGGCAGTATCAAAGGGAAACAGGCAGAATATTGTGTAAGTATGTCTTTGTGTCTTTGTTAATGTACCACAGTTCCTTTGTATTTTATAGGATTTTCATTAAATCCTACACTGAAGAAATTTGTCTGCATTTTTACCTCAAGCTAGTGCATTTACTGTCTTAATACTTGATGACGTAACCACACATTACAGTATGCACAAATCTATCAAGCTATCAAACAATAGCAATAAATGAAACATACTTACGAATTCCTCTTAGATTTATAACCCCAATTCTGACTTGACAACTTTGACATTCTGTCATACACCACCTTCTAGGAATCTAATTTAACATCTCTTGTTCAGTATAATATTGTTATTCAACCTGATGCTGTGTTTTTGAGTCATTCTGACATCATTGCATTAATTTTCTCTTCATTATCTTGAAAGCTACAGTATATTGCTGTATGACACTTCTCTTAAAACTGGAAAAGAAAACAAATGTTTCATTTTCCCTGGCACTGGCTCCTTAGCAGCTACAACATGCCTACAGTGCAGGGAGAGACACATTCACTAAAATTTGTAAATGCAGCCTATATCTCAGCCGAATACAAAGATAATCTTTCTGACTGGGAACTAACAATTTTACAGATGATGAAAATGATTTGGAGTTTTGATAATGTGTGTATATTAGCTGACCAAAATGTAACGCACCTACGAACTACGGTGGATCTGGCAAGACTAAATAAGAAACCTATCTCATAGAACCGTGCTTTAAAGAGAGCTAGGACAAAGGGAACTGCTGTTCTCCAGCATCAGCTGCTTATACAAGTTGTTCCACACACAGTACATTGATCAGACAGAGGGGCTCTGCCCTAAGATGTCAGGGAGCAGCCTGGCTTGGAGGGAGTTAGAGGGTACCATGTACCTTCAGAATAATCTGTAAAATCAGTTCTAACACTAACAACCAGTGTGGGGAGGCCAAATCTGATACCAGACACAAAATGTGCAGCTGCACATCGAACAAGTACATCACTTTGAGTAAGACAAGAGCATGCAAGTGGTAACTTTTTTTTTAATCTTTGGACAGCATGGCTGCACAACCCTTTAAACCTGAAAGTCTAAACTTCCAGAGTTGGAACAACAGAGAAAATGCCCATGGCCTCGGAGAGAAAAACCCTTTTTAGACAGTTTGGCTGTTGACTCAATGTCAAAGAATAAAATAAGACATTAACCAGGCAGTGTCAGTAGATTTAACCCACTTCTTCTCGCATAATATGAAAAAAGTTATTTCCATTCCCGGACACTCTTCCTTAAGAACATGATGATGACAACTGATTTGGAGTCTGTGGAGCATGAAACGAGTGCCCCCACTAATGAAGGGAATACACACAATGTCTGATATCATCTTTTTTGAACAGAATTTAATTTATTGAGAAAACTTTAAAATAGAAATAGGTTGTTATTTGTTTCAGGTGCAGTGATGCCAAGATTATCTGAACCAAATCCACTGAATTTGGTTGAAGAACAACAGAGGCAGTGAAAGAAAAGTTTTTCTCTGACTAACTTCAGGTGCAGACTTGGAGAACCAAGTTGAGCGATGACATGATTGAATAAGAAGTGAAAGACGTTTTTATACTGTGCAGCACCTAAAGGTGATGGTCTAAGTCGTACAACCCTGCATCTCCAAATCTTTGCAACTGACAGATTTTCCCTGCTGTTTCTTCAGTCAAACAGCTCTATCACTCTATCTTCTATTACAGAGTGCAAAACTCTTCCATCTCCCTGTGTAATCATATCTATTACCATCATATCTACCATCTCTGTACAACACATTATCCTCATTATTTTGTCTCTACTCCTTTCTCACATTCAAATTTAACAGTCATGTTTTCAGGACATTCTGACCCTTCTGCTCTTTGCTATTAGTGTCTCCAATATTGGTAATCTTAGACCTTTTTCTACTGTTGCACTTTCTGAATTCCCAGAAGTGTAAAACATTGAAAACATGTGGTCATTAGTCTTGTAGTGTATATTGTGTGAAACCAAAGAAACGCCTCCTTGACATAACATAGGTACAGCCGTCTTTCATAAAATAGCTTTGGGTATTGTCACTAAATGTGCAGAGTCAAATTGGATCATTTTATTTGCCAGCTGAATGTGAAGAAACCAAGAGATCAGGGTCAGCTTTCCTACAGTAGCTCGAGATAACTTGGGGGGCCAAATACCAACAAATGCCAATCCCTTCTGCTTCCACTTAACTAATTGTACACACACACACACACACACACACACACTGTGGGCTCACATGTTCAATTACTGGCTACAGCACATGTATGGTGTAGGCTGGTATTAAAGACCGCTGTTAAGATAACCTCATGACCCAGCAGATAAAGCTGTAGGGTGTAGTTCATGTAACTGTCTGATATTACTCCCACTCTGAGACAAAAGATCTCATTCGAGCCAAAATTCAAATGACTAGCTGACTACATTAAAACTCTATAATGCAATATTTTTGATTATTAACAATGAATAAAATGGCTCAGTGAATCCCTTGTGTCTGAACCCACTGAGAATAACTGGAGCTGTATGCAGCTTTTCAGCAGATGAAGCATTGTTATATTTCTGGCTGACACATACACCATATGGTTGAGCTCTCGCCAACCCTAAAGATAAGATCATTAGCAGCCATTTCCAGCACAAAATGTAAAACAATGTACACTACAGCTTGAAACAGCAAAGACATAAACTGTAAACCAGTGGCTTGTGGAGAAAGGCAAGCGCCAAACAGGCTATAAAGACTGTCTACAGAGTGATTTTTTTGGACTTACACCCACTGTTGTTTTTTAGTTTATTTTGGACTCTCTTTTGCCACCAATTGCAGTCAGAAATTGCTTAATACAGACAAATAATTCAGATGTTAACAAGTTACTGCAAGGGACATTTTTTCATGTCTGTAAAGTTAACAAGTCTTCCAAATTAAACAACAAAATGCATAGTTTAGAGTTTCCCTTCAGACACACAGAGAAGTGCTGCCAGATGCTGTTGTTTTTTTTTTAGGAAGACAACCTCAGAGGTAAAAGACAGCTCAACCTGTACGTTACAAAAAACAACGATAATGATTATGAAACAATTATAATGTAAAGTTCATCTGCTTCAAACTGCATATACATTTTTATTGTACATCATGACCTCTGTGTGTGTGTGTTCTTATTTTTTGTGCCACTGTCCCGCTGTATATGACCTCCTCTTGCCACACTCCTACTCGAAAACATCTCTGTGTTTACACAATGACAACACATTGAGCCATTCATTCAGCCATATCTCAGCGAGTAAAGACAACCGCTTTTTTTCCCCCGGGCTCATGCATAAGAATTAAGGGGAAATAAGGATAAAAATACCCATTTTTAACAATGATTCCATCATAGTGAGACAACTACTGACACTTGAAGCACATTTTATGCAGTGAAAACACTCAAGGTCTCAACAGTGCTGATTAAACCCTGAAGTGCTTTCTGCTCTTGAAAAGATTTGAAAGGTATATCTTCTCAATAATGTCCTGCTATGTAAAATGCAATAGTGTTTGCAGTACAATATTCAGATCTGCACTCCAATCTCTTATTCAACCATTTTATATTTTATATGCCAAATGAAATTAGAAGTTTCTGTGCTTTGTATTGATGCAACAACAGCCGATAAAAGTTTTAAGCTTTTAAAGTTGCATGTAATGTTCCATGTCAAAATTCTGAAGTAATTTGCTAAGACCAGAAGTAAGAGCATTTATATATTTTTGTTGAATATTTTGGACTAAACTAACTTGGATTAAAATGACTATGACACAAAACTAGGGCAGACAAGCTAGCTCTGACCACTGACTGCTGGACAGCTCTCACAGATGACAGGCAGTTGTGATGTAGTTTTCACAACATCACCACTGGCTGAGAGCAGGGTTTTCATTATCGGGTAATTGCAGTTTATTACTGGGAAAATCCCAGTCTCTCAGGTTATAATGTGTCATGAAAATAATTCCCAAATCAGATATGAAAATTTCCCAGTTCTGCACATTGTTTCCCCTGCTGCTTCTCTGAATCCTGTCACCACCACAGAAACACTAAGTAACTGCTAAAGCATGATAAGGTTGTCTGGTATTCACTGATGTCTAATGTGTGTTTGTATTGATAACTGATGGTGGCTGATCAGGCTAATTATCAGCTAATTGTACTCAGTTTCTAACGGCAGTATGGAGTAAATGGTTGCCCTCTGTTTGCACACGTATTTTTGTACTTTCCCTAACATGATGTGCTTGATGGTCTTATTAATGACTCCTTACGAAACTTTAAAGCTCAGGTTTCTCATTGGTTTTTTTTAGCTTCCCTTTTATAAGTAACATTTACTCACTCAGGAACAGCTAATATTTCTCTGTATATTTCCTCTTTCTGTCAGCTGCTGTGTGTCTGCAGTGTATGTAGGGCCAAGTAGAGACTAGTCTCGCCTTGACAAGTTTCTCATCAGTGTGTTAAATGTTTAACATCGAATGAAGTGATTTAAGTCATTTTTGTGACTGCTCAAATGCTAATAGTTGCATAGGAGTTGAAACTTGTTCATGTTAATCATGTTCAACCTTAGCCCATTTATAGACTTAATTGTAATAATTGATATGAGTTGTTCACATTTAAAAAAAATCAATCAGAATTATACAGAAAAGTCAAACATTCAGGTTACAGTTTTAGCAAACTCGCTGATGATTTTCAATACACTGACTGCTAATTGTTGAATGTATTCTGCTTTGTCTTCATACGTAATTAGCACTTATTGTCATTGCGCCGTTAGTTTTGGGCTTGGTGCCTTACATTTTGCCACAATAAGTTGCTTGTTGATTGCCAAAGTGGCCTTGCCCTAAAAATTACTTAATTCCAGGCCTGTTTCTGTAAATGGACACTGGTGGCTTTGTCAAGAGCAATGTAGTGGCTGTTTCTGGTTAAACAAAAATGATTTAGCACTTTCACAAAAAGGTTCATTCCTTTAGGAATCCTTTCCACAACGTTGTCAGACAATGAGCCAGTCAGTGGCAAAAACAAACATTTCAAAAGGACGCACGTTGACGGTGCGCAGAGAGGGACTACATTGCAGCCCATTTCGAGGCTAACAGCTGCAGCACTCTCGCTTAATACTGGACCAGTTTCAAAAATACAGTAGTTGTCCCCATTATTCACTTACACACAAAACATGGTAAAATAGGGTCCTTAAATTCAGATAATATGTGAGCATGCTCCGCAGTGCAGAATTAACTGGTTAATTACTAGTTAAAAGCTGTCCGAATAGCAAAAGCAAAATTAACCGAAACTGACTTCCCTAATCAGGTTGTCATGTTCTCTGAAGCCAGAAAATGAGCCTCTTCTTAAAAAATGAGGCCTGTATACAAGCTAACCATTTTACATAACTCTTTTCGTTATTCAATTTATGAGATACACATTCAGCGTGATATACAAAGCATTAAAAGAACTCCCTAGCCGTCTAACCTCCGCCCGTGGGAAGAGTGACAGGTATTGTTTATCGGAAATGATCAGCCAATCAAAACATTTATTCAAGATGTCTCTCTGGGTTCATGGACTACTCTTGAACAAGGGACTTGTCTTAATAGCTCATGAAATTCAGACATAGAGAATCCATCTTTGAAATGTACCTACTGTCAAAACAAGACAATTTCAGTGCAAGAGGCCACAAACCTTAAAGCAGACTGAGTCATAAAAACCCAGCATGTATTACCACTGAAGACATATGTCTACAAGAGTAAAGGCTGAATTCAAAAGCATTTACACAGCTACACTCGAGCCGGCTAGCTCAGTCTAATGCTTCGGGGAAATAACTGCTCTGAAACACACCAGAAAGTTTTCTCAAAAACTCAACACGGACTGAGACAATGAAGATGGCAGTGCTTTAATGCCACATCTCGGAGTTCCTCAATATTTACAGACCTTTCACATTTTAGATAAGAATTCTGTGGTAAGTCCATTCATTATTTTGCTGTTGAATCAAGCGAGCCCGTGGCAAACAGCATCAATATTGTGTAGTCATGTTCATATTTGATTGTACCTCAAGCAGTCTGGCACTTACCCAAAACAAAACATACCCTGCTGATGTCTAGCGAATTATTGAAGGGTTCTTTCTGTCTCATGAGCACTGAGTATTTTCTCTTCCTCTCTGGAATTGACTAAAGTCTGTCATCACTGCTAAAACCAGAAACCCTTCACATCAGCAGGCATAGTGTAGTTTTCATAATATTTCTTCCATTCTGGAAATATTTGTATCAGATAGGTTAACAAAAATGGATTCTCCAAAAGGAAAAAATATTTTTTTAATGAAATGATCTTGAATAATGATCTTGTTCACATATATTATCTCTACATCACTACTGAAATTTGATGTTCTTTAACCTTTGTTCATCTTTCTATCCACCCCATTTCCCTTTTCTTCCCTCTGTTAGTCTTTTTTTTTTAAATATATCTGGGGATCATGTGTGTGCTCTCCACTCCTTTTGCCGAACCACAGCGGAGAGAGTGTGAGAGCCGGCAGCTTCATGAAAGTGGAGAAATGAGCCGAGGCTGGGCGAGGGAAGCGTGAGAGGGACAAAGAGGAGGAAAGACTGCAATGTGAAGAGTGGGGAGTGAGGGATGAAGTGCGTGATTGATGAGCAGAGGCAAGGGGAGAGGTGATGAGGCCATCTTGTGTGTATGTGTGTGGGCAAGGGTGGGGGGCAGTGAGGAGAAAGATTACAAACTGGATAGAGAGACCGGAGGCGAGCCAGAGGGCTCCCCCGGTGGTGACGCTTTGTCCTGTATCTGTTACCATGTCTCACCACACACACGCACACAGAGTGATATTTTTCCTAAAATGCCTTTTCATGGCCAGCTGTTCTTTGATAACTAGCAAGGCCAGTGCTAGAACACTGCACCCACGCCTCGACCTACCAGCCCATACACAGTCTCACACACACGCACACACACACTTTTTCTCTCCACTGTCCTGAAATGCCTTCCTATAGCCAGATGTCCAATCACATATAACAACCAAGGACATTAAAAGCACAAAAAGGAAACAAAGAGAGGTGTATGTGTGTGTACATGTGCACATATGCGTGTGTGTGTTTGTGTGTGTGTTCTGTATGTATGTGTGTGTTTGAGAGAGAAAGGATTCCAAAAAATAATTTAAGGAAATGGGTTGTTACAGGATAATAAACATTATTCATGAATGCAATAAAGCCAGTACTGTGCACTTTATGCCAAAGACATAATTCTGCAATGACAATGTTTTATTTTATTTTCATTTTAACTCGTGGCTAACATGCAGTTTTTCACACCTGCCATATAATATTAACAGAGGCAGGCATAAAGCAGTGCAGCTATAAATGTCAACTTTTCAGCACAATATGTTCATTTGACTGAAACTACAAATAAGAAGGCATTGTGCTGCAGAATTTGTTGTTTTCAAATATTTGGTGCTGGGACTCTCAGAATTTTCTTGCCTGGCAGAAGTGATTCGTCCGGCAGTTTAGGCTTATCTAACAAAAATCTCAACTCAGAAACGTGCAGCCTGCCTTGGGAATATTTAAACAACAACACAGCTTCATTTTCACTGGATTTACTTGGGGACTGGGACTAATCTTCTCCTGACTTCGAAAACTTCTTCCTGCCACTGTTGAGGTTTGCCCACCAGAAATGCCACACGAGAGGGGTTATCCTGTTGGTTTCCCCCCACGCCAGGGAAGTTCAGCGTAGCACAGATAAGTGCTATCGATGTTGAATTACACCCAGCTGGAAGTCAAACATAACACAAGTCCCATGTCAACCACAGAGCGAGAAGCAGAATGGCGGGTAGGATGAGATAAACCTCCTGACATCCATCTTAGAACCATGCAACAGCCATATTTGATGTATCTCAATGAAGGCAATCCACTGATGCAGAATACATCCAGTTAGAATGAAGGCGGCCATGAAACCCCAGTCAACCACTGGGGTGGAAGTGACACTAAAGCTACTATTAAAGCCCCAGTCTGGGATTTTTTCTTGACATGGGTACTTAAATGTTTTAAGCCCATGACCCAGATTCTTTAACTGGTGACCTGGAAAGTCTCCTTCCCTACAGTGGGTCTCATTCATTAAACCATCCTGCTGCTGTTGGCCAGTTATCATTTTTCTAAGTGGTTACTAATCACTGTTAGAAAAGCAAGAGATGTAGCATACATAGATTCATTTTTTGCAGACAGGTTCTATCAGTCTGTGTCAGTATTGATTACAATTTATTTCAGGAAGGAAAATGTCTTATCTAGACAGCCTCAAATGCCATGCTTTGACTCAAGGTTGTACTATAGATTGGGTAAGTGATTATACCATAGAAACCATTTATTTCTGCCTGTCATCTTATTAAAAAAAAAAAAAAGAATGAGAACATCTTTCACCACATGCTGTAATCCTTTGCATCAGGTCCTGTTTGAACAGCTTGTCCCTGATGTGCATGTCTATTGGCAGCCAGGTGCATTGAAATGAGTTGAATGCATAAAACAGAAAATGAGCATGACAACATAAACATGAGCATACACAGGGTAGGCATGAACACTGAGCTATACACTGACTGTATAAAAGATTGGGGATGCTTGTTATGACGTAAACGACTGAGGTGATTCTGTCATCGATTTCTCTTATTCCTTTATTTGAGGTACTGTGAAGGAGGAGATATAGATAAAGGAAAACAAAACAGGTAATACAGGGACTTTTTTTCTTTCAGACTTATCTCATACAATGCTATGTGGAAAGGGTTCAATAGCATCTTTATGGAATCTGAATCAAGTCAAATCATTTTTTCTTATGCAAATTGTTTTGAATCCCCCATTGAATCAAATTAGGTTTATTTTTCAACATTTGCAAGCAAAATAGCTACAATTATGAATAACTTAAACTTAAAAATATTCAATTTAGATCTTTAAATCCTTTTTTGGCAGAGAAGTTAGAGACACTGCAGTTTTTAGTGACAGCCTAATTAATTTTGAAACGTGAAAATGAGATGTGCAGCTGACACACTGAAATAACAGATTTGCTTACTTAACTTTTACATTTCATTTTTCATGAACTACTTCATCCAAATACTGGATGTCCCAGTATGGAATTATTCAGATGATAGGCTTCAAATACTGATGATATGCATGATAGGCATACAATTTTAACTAGAAGATTAGATTAGATTAGAGTCACCACACTGCTGTTTTGTTAAACTTGGAAAACAGGGTTACCTGTAGTTGTGGATTAAAGTTTCTTTTCTCTTACAAATGATCGTTGGGTATATAGAACCAGAAACCAGAAAACAACTAAATTTACATTTTAGCCTTTAAGGAATCAACGGTTGTTTTCTAGTGAATTACACCAGTGATATTCACCTGCAAAAGTGACGTCTACCTAAAACAAATGTTTTCTCGATTGCACTTTGTTAATAAAAAGGAGGAAGGATATATACACATCACACACTACAGAAAAGAGCTGTTAAGTGCATGCATGAATTAGCACTAATCTTCAAACTGAACTCCCCTCACTGGCAACTGAGAGCACCGTTCTTAGCTAAGCCGTGATAAAAGTTACTTCCTTATTAAAGACGGATTAATTGCCACTGAAAGAATCATGATGAGATAACTCTTTCACAAAGAGGGTGGCTACAGCCCTATTCACCTTACAAACAGTGCCCGTATAGACCTAGTTTAGACAGTAAGGTCGTCAAAAGTATGAAAACTTTTTCAAAAAAATGTTTCAATACTACAAATTCGGTAGTATAAAAGGCGTAACAAAAAAACCCAAGAACAGATTAACAATCAGCTTTTCAACCAAAGGCTGCATAGATCAACAGGGAAGAAAATCAGCTGGTCCTCAACCTTAATCATTACTATTAACATTATTGCTAATGTGTTGGTACTTGTTGAGCACTGTGTGCAGGTTATTAATAAAAAAAAAAAAAGAAATGATCCGGTTTTGTGTGGCTAGGTCATTGTCAGTGCATTTGAACAGAGATGCCCATCTTAAAAAAGTGAACAAACTGCATTGTCAGTGGCTATGAACCTCTGAACCTCCAAACAACACAACACCAAATCCACAGAATTATTTGTATCTGGTGACTGAAGGCCATATGACTCACATCCTTTTCATACTTCAAATCAAACTACTAAATGAGTCCTCGCAACCTGTATTCATTATATTTCTGCTGTCATTTTTTCAGGTTTTTTGCTTTAATTTTTTACCTGCCTGTATGTTGCACATTTAGTACAGCCTCCCCCTCATGTTTATCTTCCTGTTGGTCCTGGCATTTTCCAATCTGAGCCTTAAGGGGAGTCACTCTAACCCTTCATAAATGAGATGCAGCGGGGCGATTTAAGGCAGTCTAAGCTCTCCTGACAGCCTGCAAGTTACAGTTGTCATCCAGCTGAGGTACTTTGACACCTGTAATCTCGGTTGCTACGGTTTTCAGCCAATTTCGGTTGGCAGGGCTCATACTGCCCAGCCAAGCAAGAAGGAAAAAAGTGACAACTGACTTGACCACTGAGTTGTATAAAAGTGGTATCATCAACTTAATACACACCCTGAAGGAGTTTCACCTCGTCAAAGAAAAACACATCTGTCTGTCAGTTTAAGACAACATTACTTGCATCACCTATTAGTGATTTTATAGTGATTCTTTTCAGATTTGTTAGGTTGTATAAGCTAAACTATTTGCATACATGCAGTTTAACAACTAATTGTTAATTTGTAGCATATTTCACACAAAGATAAGATTGACATTTACATAATTGACATTTACATAATTACAGAAAACAGTGTGTCTGTCTTACGCTAGGAACAGATAGTGTCCTAAAAACAGTGTGTCTGTCTTACGCTAGGAACAGATAGTGTCCAACGCCCTTGCGTATTTTGCCTGCTGTGTGAGGGCTGCTTTAGCTTGTGGTTAGCCAGAGGCCTGTGTCATAAGTTTAGACTCAGCAGCGCATGCAGTGTGTATCGTTTGTCGATGCACTAGCCAGGCAGTGAAGTGCACTTAATGCTGTTAAGTTGAGCCCAGCAGTGCGTGTCCTGCATTATGCTGAATGTCTAACACAGTGGAGGAGGAGCTCCAAGTCTAATGTGACCAGGAAATTATAAAGTCAAAACAACACTCTTTTGTCTGTTTTAATTTCTGTGTGTGTACTTCCAATGATCTATTCTCTTCCTCTACAAGTAACCATGGTAGTGTGTGGTTGCTTGCGTGCCTAATCATATATGTTATTCCTGGCATTTTATCTCTGCATGTGTATGTGCATGCTCATATGTGCATGAGGCATTAATAAACACTGTAATGAAAGGGGACTGTTATCTGTTGCCGTGGTAATGAAGCAGTGGGGCGTTGTTGCCATAAACACCGACAGAGATGGAATATAACTGTGTTAGTGCATCATCTTGGAAACACAAACAGCAGACAGGGATGTGTTTGGATTGAGGCACAGATGGATGGACAGACAGATAGAGAGAAGGAAAGAAAAAAAGAGAAGTGCATGATGCAAAAGACAGATACAAGAGACAAGTGGACAGATGCAGTGCGGAACACCTTTGCATGTCAAAACAGAGGTCTGTGTGTGTGTGAGAGAGACAGAGAGAGAAAGACTGATGGATGGTCTTGTCTATACAGCCAGAGGTGTACAAGGAGAAGGGGAGAGCGGAATCTGTGTGTTTCGAGGGGGACATGGACGGGGTGATGTGATCGATTTGACTGGGCCCATGTCCCCCGAAGAGAGCAAGATTCAGATAGATGGATAGAAACAGAGATGCAGCAGAGGAAGGGTCGCCTTGACAGACAGATAGATCAAGAGGGAGGATTGCAGAGAGGCAACAGACAGATAGAGTGAGACGATAAGCAGCAGTAGGAGAGACAGCAAGATTAATGCAGAGGTAGATGGCGAAATAATTTGAGTGAGTGAGGAGAGGTCGGGCTGGGTCGATGAAGAGAGATACACGCAGAGCTCCTCGGTTCACCGTTTGCGCAGATGATTTTCTTATGACCTTGAAGCAGTGTGGTTTAAATGTAGTTATGAGTGAGTCTCTCACAAACCCAGAAACAATTTAAAGAGTCTGTTGTTGACGATGTGATGATGTGCTGAACTGTCAGTGTGCTGGCAGGGAAAGACAGAGGGTCACATTTCATGGTTCAGATGTGTTTGCACTACAGAGGAGGAGAGATCATTTGGTGTAAACACTCAAAGGAAAAGGGCAGAGAAGAATAGTTTCAGTCTTTCTGTCAGATTTCTCCTTCAGACATGCACCACAACATAATGCATCTTTGTTGTTGACTTCCAGTCTCTCCAGTTTTTGTCAGTATTTTATTTTTTTTTCCAATTCATGCCAGTGTCATACTTTTCTTCTTGAGTTTTGGTCTTTTGTTATCAGCTTGTCTTTCTCTCTCTCTCTCTCTTCCACGTGCACTTCTTTTACAGCTGTAATTTTCTCATTATCTCCTATATATATATATATATATATATATATGGCACTTTTTCATTTACACATTCATCATTGTGAGATAAATGTCTAATCAGGTGCTGAAGCAATCAATTATTTAATGGATTAGTCACTAAACAGAATTCAACGATTCTGACAATTCATTAATCATGCAAGTAATTTATTAAGGAAATTGCCAAACATTCACCATTTCCAGCTTTTTAATTAGCTAGATTTTCTGCTTTTTCTTTGTTTCATTCCATATCATTGTAAATTAAATGTCAGAACTGTTGTTTGGACAAAAGAAACAATTTGAATATGCCATCTTGGCCTCTGGGAACTTGTGATGTTCATTTCTCGTTATCTACGAGTTAATCAATAATGAGAACAATTTCTAGTTACAGCCCTTACTGCTCCTAAGACAAACATTATAAAAAGACAAATTACCTGTCATGACCCAAACTTTGACTTTGTATTCAAATAAGGCTTGGTGTTCACAGTTACTTCAGCACAATCAGATGTCCTGGCAACAGCAACTAATGGCCAGAGAAATTACATCTTAAAGTACTTCTGCTTTAACAGACAAGGTGATGGGATAGGTAATGCAAGTCTGACAGTTACAGAAAGAATGGGGTTAATGGGAAATGAGGTTTTATTTTTTAAGAAATTCACACCACGTACATACTGCATGTCTCCTAAGACGGTTATCCTAAATACCAGTGTGCCTGTGTAGGAGTTAAAACACAATACACAGCTACTCTATGAAATATTCAACATTTATCTTCACAAGCTGTGCAACACAAGCTAACATGGCACTGATCAGACAGAATCCAAGGCAGCCCTTCTGAGAAATAAAGTCTAGAGATGAATTTTCAAAATGTGTAAGAATAAATTCTCAATATGTTTTCAGCTGCCGGGTCATATCAAAATGAACTAGTGGGCTTAAGTCCAACAAATAAAACATGGAGTAAGGCCATTCCACTCCCATCAGCTCACTGGCATGTGTAATACTGTGTAGCGAGCTGCAGGGCATGTGTGTCAGCGCGTGTTAGTGAGTGTGTGCACAGCTTCTGCGGTGCTGTGAGTGAATGTGTGTGTGTGTAACTGAGTGAGAGAGTAGCTGTGTGTATGTTAATTTGTGTGCATGTCTGTGGATTTCGCTGTTGCTCATGTGTGTTGTGTCTGCTGCGTGGCGTCTCTCAGCGATGCCATAACGTGATTGTTACTTATGTTTTCTGTTTATGTGTATTTGTAGTAGCTGTGTGTTTGTCATGCTTGTGTGTGGCATGTTTGCTTTGGCTCACTTGTCGTGTGTGTTTGTGTGTGTGTGGCACCTCTGTCACTGCTGTACTGTAGGGCTGTCAATGAATAGTCTAAATTCAAAACATATATTCGAATTGTAAAACAAAAATACATACATTCAATTTCGCATCCGCAGTGGATGTACTGAATGCACTGCATGACGGACAGGAGTAACCAGAGTTTTTGTCCAAAAAGTACTATTTTGGGTTTTTGTTTTACAAGATATTTAAATCTTTCTCACCATAATGTCTGATGAAAATGATCGCAGAGTGAAAATATTCCGGCTCTACACGCTGTCTCACCCGCTGCTTCTCTAATGGTCTCGCTCCTCTACCAGTTTGGTGAATTATTAGTTTATTTTAACCAAACTGGAGTTGGTGGTGATTGTTGGAACAGTGAAAGACGAACCAAGAACATTTTAGAGAGGTTTATTTTGTTATTTGTCACATTTAGTGATTTTATAGTGATAAAATGACTGTTTATGTGACTGGAGTTTGGCAGCTTTGGTGGGTGATACAACAGCTGCTTCTGATTAAACAAAGTAGATCTTACTCTTTAACAAAATGGTATCTCTGTAGGGATCCTTTTCGCAATGTTGTCAGACACTTATTAACAATCTGAGCCTGTCAGTGGCAAAAACAAACACTTAAGTGTTCTCACTATAAACTGGAAAAACTTCAAAAATTATCATCTCCATTAGACACTTGGACACAAAAACATGGGAAAAATTCCACATAAAGAACAGTGTGTGTGTGTGTGTGTGTGTGTGTGTGTGTGTGTGTGTGTGTGTGTACGTCATAGTGACATTACTCATTTTAAACAATTTATCTCATTTATTTATCTAAAACTTTTAAAACTGGCATTCAGCCATGTGGCTTCATACAAGCCTCCTCTAGCACTATGAACAGCCTGATGCGCACGCACGCACGCACGCACACACACACACACACGCACACACGCACACAGATTATTTCTTTACACACTTATCAGGTGCCAGACTTCTCCCACTCTGCCTCTCCTCACTCCTCTCAGCTTGATGGGCATGACAAGCAAAAGATAACATGAATCAACAGTAAAAATCACTATAAGCTCACACTTTTCTGACTTAACTCCAACTGGATGCCTGACTCAACCACTCAGAAGGCCAAATGGATCAAATGACAGATGAATAAAGACAAAATCTTGAGGGAGTCATTTACTTGAAGTGGGCAAAGAGACAGTAAATAGAAAAGAAAAAGAAGTGTTATCTGTGGGCATGTCCTCACTTCACATGCACCTGTCAAATGGCACTGTTTAGTTTAGTCTATTTTCCATGTTTGCTTTCAGCTCAATCACTCACACGCTGGTTGAAACCAGATATTAAAATTATTTGGTTATTGTGCCGTTTTAAAGACCTTTCTTAAAGTTCATCTTTTTTACTCCAAAGTCTAAATATAGAATAATGTAATGCTTGTTTTTATTTTTGAAGCCACATTTGATAATTATTAATTCCTTATTATTGGAAGTGTTCGTATGGAGAACAAAAATGTGATTAAACTGTGATTCACTACATGAAATCATTCAACCAATTAATTAAATAAAACTGGTTAATTGACATCACTAATGACACACAGATGGAAATTCTGTATCTTAACAAGCTTGTGTAAACCTTGTTTAGGATCATTACTCTAGTCTGACTAATGACAGACATGCTTTTTTCAATCAAGCTGAGGAGGATAACAGTAATCAGTTCATCTTAAGTTGGAATGTACTCAGATTTTTCCAATTCTTGCAGTTAATTATACAACTCTACAAATATATCTGATAACAGTCCAAACAGTAACTGCAACTGTTAACACAAACACAAATGCAGAGACATAATACTCAGCTTTCCTGCATGTTTCTAATAGGAAAAAACAGGTGGATGCAATTGTCTGAATCATGGACCATATCCCACAGTATCCTGGCACACATTAAGCATTTGTGAAATGTATTTCTTTAACTGACAATAAACGCCTGCAAGAATTTGCTGTTTCAAACCTCGAATAACTGATTTCTTTTTCTTCTTTTTGGTTTTGGCCACTCAGAGGGCAGTTGAAATAAGTTGTGAAACCAACACACAAGTCCAACATGCATTCTGTTTTAGCTCTGTTTTGGTCTCTACTAATCAGTGTTAGGAGTTTACAAAGTAACACATGACAAAGTGTTAATATAATTTCACTACTTTGGGCAGTAACTACAAATGTAACAACTGAATTTTTCTCATTAAAAAACAATTACAAATACTGAAATTCAAATGGGCCTGTAGTAATTTTTGTCTTATCTGAAAATAGTGGACAACTGCAGAGGATATCAGACAATCGCAGCCTAATCCCCAGATTTTCCAGTTTATGATCCAAGGTCATTACAGTAGCACAAGGCAGCCAATTTGAGTTTATTTTTCTAATGTAAATTAAAGACACTTGGGTTCATCAAACATAATTAATTATTAACTACTGTAGCAAAGCTCAGTTAACACATACAAGCAGTATCAAGACAATACAAATGGAATTTACAGGCAGGAAGTCATTGCTGCCCTCTGGCGGTTGGGAGTGTTAATAACTCTGATCACGACAGTGATAAGGAGTACAATGATAGATACAGTACAATTTGACAGTTGTCTTGTCCCACACTGTGCCACAGTAATACTATACAGCTATGTGTGCATTCATAATATTTTGAGAGAAGTAACTAGTCCACTGTAACTAATTACTGATTTTCTGTAACTTGCACAACAGTCCTACGAACACCTGAGGGAAATATTTGAAATATCTGTTCATCATCTAACTGTGTTTGTCTGCTGTTTGGTCCTGAGCAGGTCATGTGCAGTGGTTTTTAGAGCTTTTTTTTACTGAAAACAGCTGCCTGCTGTGGCCAAAAATGACTCTATGTGAGTGGTGAGAGGAAGCCAAAACAGTAAAGTTGCAGGCCAGACAGCTGACCAATGAGCTGAAACGTGCTATAAAGCTCCACAAAGCCAAAAGGGGAGCAACAGATTGAGATGATAATTTGTCGTCAGTTCATCGCTACAAGTGACCCCTTTCATACTGCTATATTGTTTTCATATAGTCATTTGATACATTGTGTAAAATTTTAAACCACTTTAAAAAGAGCATCCTTTAAATTAATATTCCATCTCCAGCCATGGCCATGCAGACACTGTGATCACTCATCCTCTGAAATGCACAACTACACAGTCATTCAGCACCTGACAAGCCATTACACCATCACATGGCAACACTTATTGCTTATTTCATACCATTTCAACAATTTAGGAGATCCATTTTGAAAAGTTATTATTGAAACATGTAAGACAGCATGAGTGGGAGTTGGCTTTAGAATAATGAGCTCAATTATTGCTTCTGTCTCCTTTACTTTTACGGAGAAAAAGCAGTATCTTTCCTGGAATGTGCTGACATTATTCATGTCTCCCCATTAATCTGCTTCGCTAGCCTTCACTGCCTCTACAAGGGTTAGACTGATGGGATTTAGAAGAGAGAGAAGAGATAATGATTTGTGCCAATATTCATTTTTTATTTAGTCAATGTCTCTGCTCAAAAATCCAAAATGACCACACTGATTCAGCGTTTCCCCCAGAAGTTTATTGTTGTCAGGGTGGATCCAGACAATCAAGACACTAAACTTTTTCACCAAAACTGAGAATAAATCTTTATTTATTTTAATTATCAAAAACTTCACAAGGTATTGAGGACCACCTTAATGCACCATTTATGTACTTCCTTTCCACAGCATCAACTCTCTGTTATGTGTATATCTGGACAAGGGATCAGGAATTTTGGCTGCACCACTGGCCATGTGAACACACCTTTTCACTCATGACAGCTGGAACGGTGTGTCTACAGAGGAAGTGTCTCTTGTGCATCTGACTGAATAGGTAAACTTCTGTTTTAATCAATCCAGCTGTCTACACAGGCTGCATAACAGCTTGCATGTAAACTAGGGCTGGGCAATATGTCCTACAATTTTTATTGCAGTATTTTTTTTGTTTCCTTGTATTTTTTACAGTGTTACAAAAACATATGAGCATAGAAACTCCACTGAAAGCATGATTCTACCTATTTGCTCTCTATTGGCAATGCAACGTAACATCTTAAAATGATCAAAAAAACAGATCCATTATTGGCTGCAAATGGAAATGAAAGTGAGGAGTAGGCCTACATCCACATGGAAGGAGTAGGCTGACCCATAATGTAGGTTAATCAGTAAATGCAATGGGATTCAATCTCAGAGTTAGACAAGGGGTGGGACTAGGCAACTAACAGCATTTATTTGGCAGAACACCCAAAGCATTTTCTGTATGTAAGTACAACAGTCAGTGTATCGCAGGGCATGTCTATGAAGTACATTTACATACAGCAGCAACAGACACACATACCAACAAGGCACACAGCACAAGGGGTTGTCCTTGCATTGCATTATGAAGTGTGGAGCTAACTTTAGCTCTGGCTATGTGAGACATACAAATAGCAATGTGAAAAAAACAGTTACCCACACTAAAGCTACTACTGTGGTTATTGAATTGGCTTCAAATGACGCTTAACGTCCACAGAGTTTCTCTTCATTGACAAAGTTTCTCTTGATTGAGTTTTCCTGTTGTTGTTGTTGTTGTTGTTGTTGTTGTTGTTGTTGTTGTTGTTGTTGTTGTTGTTGTTGTTGTTGTTGTTGTTGTTGTTGTTGTTGTTGTTGTTGTTGTTGTTGTTGTTGTTGTTGTTGTTGTTGTTGTTGTGGGGGCATTTCCATCAAGATTATCCAGAGTCAGCGTAATGGCAAGTAAGAAGTAGTTAGCGGATGTAAGTCCAGCTCTCTACCTGCATGTTATGTCCACAGTAAAGCATATTATTTTTAATATGCTAAAACTTTAATGACGGTATTGCAAAATCCATGTCATGGCAGAATGTGACACTGGTGACAAAACTGGTAGACTGTCCAACTGCCCAAAGCGTATTGTCACTCTTCTAGTTTCTACCGTTTTCAGCATGCAACTACACTGACTGTGTGATGGGCTCTGAGCACTGCCAAAACACAGGTGACTTACATTTAAATACTGTCCCTGAATGCATGCTGTGCACTGCTGGAGGATTGAAGCTGCTGTTCTGCTAACATGCTACTCACGCTATGGCTCCTGTGTAGACATGGTGTAACAGTAAGGTGAAGTAATTTCCTCCCCTTCATTGTTACACTATGTTGCACCATCATGATTAAATATTGCTGCAAGGTCAATTATTCATTAAGGGCTTTTGTTATTTTTTCTCTTGTGCTGCACTTCAATTTCACAAAGTAAAGTTAATCTCAAAGATATCAGCAGCAAAGATTGCAAAAAGTCAAAAAAAGATGAAGCATTTATCTCTGAAGCTGCATGGTGTAACTTGAAGCACAGAAGCATATTGTATATGTGTATATGTGACTGGGTGCAGCACTGAAAAATCCTCTTTTGTGTGCATTTTATTATATTGCAACTTATGCAGATGCTACCTATAGTACTCAAGGATATTTTGTCTAACAGCATGTTAGTTTCTTGTTCACTGTATGTGTTTAAAATCTTTTCAAACTTATTTTACCTAATTATTATTATGAATGTATGATAAAAGGGGTTTAATCTCAACTGTATCAGCAGTGCAGCTCATCAAAAGGAAAGGAAACAGCTGAACTATCAGCACTGGCCTTTGAAGCTGCATGGTGTAACCGAAAGTACAAAAGGGGTGTCTGCTGGATTTAACATTAAAAAGACATGCATGTTGCACTCCAGTGCTGATGTCTCCACTTGAACCCATAGACTGCCATGTCAGGAAACATAAAAAAAAATAAATAACAGCACCGTAGGAGGAATTATTTCCATTTGACAAATTTTTTTCTAGGTCACTTACAGCTGTGATACGTTAATCTTTTCTGAATCAGTGAGGCCTCGAGTTTGAGCCTGGGGCTCTAGGAGCTCTGTCTGCTTAGGGAGGGCTTATACTCCCTCTCCTCACCTTTGTTTTATGAGGTCAAGGAGAGGAGAAGAGTAGAAACTTGTTAAATGGGAGTGATGTAAAAAAAACAACACATACAGTATGTTTCTTAAATTTAATTGATGAAAATGGCATGTCCCTAACTCCCTCTCCCTCTCACTTTTACATCTCTTCACCTTCTCATAGCCTACTTTGAAAACCAGCCTTCTCATAACCCTCTTCTCTTTGCACACCCTTTCACATCCCTTTCTTTCAGCTTAAAAGTCTCTCTCTCTCTCTCTCTTGCTCTCTCTCTGTCTCTCTCCCCCTCAGGTGCAGATGTAGCTCGTTTAGTTAATTACTGTCATTTCCGCTTGGTTAGTGCTCACAGAGCTCATGGAAACACATCGTAACACACAAGCACATACTAACACACATAGAGTAAATGCCCGACTTAAAATACATGTGCCGCTTAAGCATACTCTGTATTTATACTCACACATAATGAAATGCACATTTAAAGCCTTAACCAACTATAACGATCATATATAATGCTGCCTAGTGCCATTTGATGGAGAATGCACGTACAACACATGCACATGCACCCACGTACAGACATTTCTCCTTTATTTACCTTTTTTCATCTTGGCAAAGAAAGGAGGGTAGAAGAAGAAAAGTAGTATTGAAAAAAAAGCAACTATTAGCAGGAGATGCTTGGGTGAAGGTTGAATTTTTGAGAGCCATGGATAATGAAATGAAAAGTTACAAAAACAGATCAGCACAAAAGAGAACTGAACAAGGTCAAGGGGAAGACATTGCAAACAGTGGAACTGTGTCTATACAGTATTTCATCAAAATGCCATTATAGCTGCAATCTATAGCATACAACAGTGACTGTCTCACCCATTTGCTGTCCTACCTCACATCTCTCATTCTTAACACCAGGCTGTTAAGCTTTCTAGACAAGAGAGTTAAAATACACCAGTTTATTTTAGCTCCTAAAAATCATTGTCACATATTTCTAACAAGAGCATTGATGTGGAAAAAAGTAATTTAAGCAACCACTCTTTGTAGGGTACTTTGAGAGAAAATAACACCCTAAATTGTGCAAGCAATGTAGGATGTTACATTTCCCTTGTTAACTTCAGATTTTTTGGATAAAAAGTATGAAGAGTCTGCACGTCCACACTTCCACTCAGTATGTGTAGTTCTCCACAGGGCATACACAAGGTGTTTTCAATTGCAAATACAGAGTGCGTGGGAGGGTCGGCATTGTTGAGGAATGAAAATGGGGAGAGAAGGAGGTGAAGCTGCAGCAAACAGGTAGAGCAGGAAATGAGACAGGACATAAGAGGTAGGTGAGGAGCAGGAATGAGAGAGGGCAAAAATGTGTGCCTGCTAGATAATATCAAGGCATGTACAGTTTATACATTGATTCAAATCCAAAGCATCTACACCAAGTTTCCTCTTCACTCCTCACTCACAAATATACAAATAGAATGTCAGCAAAAGAGAAAATCTAATGTATAAGAGACAAGGATTACACACACTGTGCATTTTTGTACTCTCTAGCTATGGTGAACACTTTGTAATCCTCTGAATAGCTAAGGTGACACATGGACTGTCTCGCTCTCTCACATTCTGCTTTCTGTTTGTCATTCTGTCTCTTCACATCATCCATCTCTTTGTCTCCCTGTTCACCCCTCTGTGGATTTTAATCACTTTCCATTCATCTTTTTTCTTTCCTGCGACGTTCTGTAACAGCAGGTGTTACTTAACAAAAGAACACAACAAGCACCTTGAGCTCTAGCAGTGTCCTACTGAAAGAGATTTACAGGGGTGATCCATTTAAATGCATTTTCACATGATGGTAACTTATCAAATATTAAAGAGGGAGGGACGACAAATGGAGACATTTGACATTAAGCAACAAAGCAATATCTGTTTCCAAGACTACATTTGCATGTATTATTTTTCCCCATCCCAGAAGAGAGTCTTGCGTAAAGGAGAGGTTCTCCAGAATCCAATAAAACAGTCAAAACAGATTTGCAAACTCAGAACATTTACATTCATTTTAGATAAGGCAAAAAAGCATAAAAGCCATGTAAATATGCGCCGGAACAGCATGTGATCGGCGGTATCAGCAAATGTAAATATGATGCATTTGCACCCATATTGCAACTGCATAATACAGAAAAGCATCTAAAGTTAGCTTTCCAGTACTCTGACCTCAAAAACACTGTCAATAATGTCTGATGTCTGCTAGGCGTAGCTGAGAATGATGCAATTGTGTCGAGTGGGGAAGACAGAATTTATAATCATTCATCTGCTCTGAAAAGTAACTTCATATGAAATACACAGACGTAGGACTCCAAGGATGCATTGATGCTGTTTGGTACTGCACTCTGCTGTTGTGTTTGTATTGCTTTTCCTCTGAGGATCAAGCAGACAGTTTGATATTCATTCCCTGCTACAGAGGATTTCTAAACCTTCCAAAAGCATCAGAGGTTTGAGTCAGACTGGATCAAATACTTTCCCAAGGCGATGACTTCAAATTTGTTAGCCATCATTACCACCAGCCACCTGAATATATAATCAAATTCATTAATACAGGAGGCTTAGCTGGACTGTAGCAGCTGTCAAACCATGTGCTGGCAACAACACCCTGATGGAGAATAAGCTGTTTGTCTGCTTTTTGAGGCTTTCTGTCATTGTTAACCTACATTTCTACTCATGCAATGCATCTACTTTTAGCAAATCAAACTAAATCTTCTATTCTCAAGAAACAATAAGACAGTTCAAAAATATAATATCAAACTACAGCTTCTTTAATACGAGAATGTGCTTGCTCATATTCATTTCTCATTGCTTTTAATTAATAATTTTGTTTTTTTTACTGTTCGACTCTTTGAAGACATAATTTGGGGCTCTGGCTCTGGTTTTCATTATTTTTGACATTTTAAAAAGTGTGTGATATGTATAATTTCTCCAATTTAACTAGCAATCTTGTTCTTGTTTACTTGTTTGCTCACCATCTTGGTTTTAATATGATTGGACAGTTGCATGAATTAAACAGAGAACAGACCTAATCTGTTTCAATCAAATCAGGATCTTGAAGATTAAGAAAATGAAAATTTACATGCAAAGAGCACCAGAGCTCTGAAAAATATGATAATCATTACTTGTAGCTGACTCATTTTCAGCTGTGCTTGAATACGCTGCATTCTGTCCTAGTGAAATGCCAACAAACAGTCATCAGTTACAAATTTCTGATAAATCACCAAAGACGAAATAGGATTGAAGAGGGCTTCTGTCCAATTCAATATCTACAGCTGAATTTAAAGATCAAGATTGCTTTATGTCATGTTGCTTCTTAAAAATAAAAAAGAAACAATATGGTGCTTTCGTCTGTACCATCACTTGGTTAAAGCATGAAGACTGATGCATTCTGTGTGAATTACTAAGTGTCAAACTCATCACATGAACATCAGGCAGGAAGAGTGCAAATGGAGGGTACGTACAAGTTTTCATATTCAGGTTTGGTCAAAGCATAATAGACCTAGCTGAATTTACTTTTTCCAGCTGGCCCTCCAGCTTCTTCTAGCTGGAAGCAACTGCAGATACCCTTAAGAGAAACTGAAGAAAACTGCTTGTGTACAATTGGTTGTTAGTGTACCCTAAACATGCAGAAAAGGATAGATGGATGTGTTGTTAGTATTTACATATATATTCACATTTGGAGTTAAAGTGTTAAGTTGTCTGACCTGTCACTTCATGACAGAGAAAAATCTATATATTCTGTTTTGCTTGACCTTATCTTCATATTGCATGTTTCTACTGACGCTTTATTGCCTCAATCTTGAAAATGTCATTCCCCTTCACTTGCACACTTAAGTGATGTAACGCCTGCTGGTGCACTGTACAGTAAAGCTGTTGAATCACCTGACTCACAATGACACTTGCAAAAAATGACGCAGTCATGCTTCTTCTTACATACTATCATTGCTTTGTGCAATTTACATACATGTATTAAATATTGTCAATATATTTTGCGCAATTTTCGCTGTGAGTTAACAAATGCAGACAACAAGACATTGCATGGCAGCAAAACTGGGATATTTTTTTTTTAATCTCTGACCTTTCAGCAGTCATATATGCATTCATGGAACCACAGAAAAGCATGCCAACTAGGGCATTATTGTAAAATGCTGTGTACACAATCCCTAACATTGCCAAGAAAGCCCAGCAGACTCCAGCGAGGCACCTTAAGCAAGATAAACCCAGGGTCACCTTAAAAGTACTTCAGATAATTTGCTTGAATCCCCTTCAGCCCTCCTTCTTTCTGATCCCACAGCTGTGCCCGATCAGAGTGTCTTTCATATTGAGTTCCCACAGCATGGCATTACCTTGCCATCACATTTCTCCCAGCTGAAAGACCATATTGAAAGTAAACGCTGGCTCTATCCTTGAGAAAATGAAAAAGTCTGTTTGGGAGGTGGAAGGGACTCAGCTTCTTCCTCTGGGGGAAAACAGCTTCTATAAAAGTGATGGCCATTCCAGAGTTGTTTTATGTACTAAGTGTTGCCAGTCCCAATGCCTGGAAATTTCTAGAAGAAAGTGAATAAACCCCAACATAATTGAGCAACAAACAGCACTGCAAATGCTGCAATGAGAAAGGAGTGTTTAATCTGCCCAATTTCCAATTAGGCATTCACTCTGAATAAAATCAATACTTTGCAGCACCCCTTGCTGCCTTGCTTAAAGATGTCTTATTTGTCAAACAGTAAGGGAGAAGCCTTATGCTTGTTTGTTTTCTATACAGTATCTTCAAATGGTTGGACAGAAGCTATTCAAACTGGCCGACCTCTATAATTAAACAAAAAAGAAAATCTGAAATCTTCCATACAAAAGCACCGGAGGTAGATTCACCAACTATGAGGTAAAGCTCCAGATTGGGAAAAATGATTTGTAATCTAGAACATTAAGCATTTATAAAGATCTGATCTGCATCAGAGGGTCATGAAAAGTCCATTCTTGGATTTCAAATCAACCAGTACAGAGCAGGAAAGAACCCACACTGACTATACCGAGGAATCAATATAACCATGTACCAGTATCACTGAAGCCCCAGCAGGCCTCACAGTGTTGACCTCGGAGCAGCAGGCACCTGCTAAAAATGTTCATCAAAAGCAGCAAAAAAACTAGTGCAGTGCATGCGTAACATTTCAGAAATTTATTTATATGACTAAATAAATGAATACATGTGCTGGACCTGCTCCTAAATACACTCAATAGTCAGTGGTTGGTTATGGACATTGCAGCTGCTAAAATATTGATACACTGTAAACGGATGAGCAGTACAACTCTGTCTCTCGATGACTGGGCAAATGCACTCTTGAAAGAAAGCTTAATAAGTAAGAGTGATTTACAGCGGCATATGGACTGTGGATGAACAGAACAAAATAGGGCCATCTCTTTTTTTAGCTGCCATTTCTTCTGGGCTGAATGACTTTGACTTGTCCCATGCAAAACATGCTAGTTATCTGTCTACTCACCCGTTCCCAAACAGTCACAAGTATGTATGCTAACCAGGCAGTATGTCAGATTTACAGTCCCTGTAGCTCTCCAGCCTTGTTTCTGTCTTGCCTCCATGCCTTACTTTTGATGACCCTTTACCTCTTTTCTGACTGCCACCTGCCTTTGTCCTTTGGCTGCATTTGCTGGATCTGTCTGCCATTCAGTTGCCACCTAACCCTGATTACAGACACAGTAAAGACTGTTTTACCGTTAATTGCCTTGTCTGTTGAGTCTGCTTCTCAGTCCAATTGCCTCTGCCTACTGTAATTCTACAAGTTTTACACCCAAACAGGGATGAACACTGACATCTTGATGGGCAGTTGTTTAAAAAAGGGCACTATTGCTTATATATAATCACTCCTGATGTATCCTAAGAGACACAGATATTATTGTTTAATGCACACACAAACAAAACGGAAAAGGTGTGCTTTCATGCTGTAATTGTAAAAGTGACCAGTAGATACCTTGTATAAGCAAATGAACACAAATTATTTGTACGTCATTTAGTCTGTTGAAAAGACACTACCTGCACACACAGTGGAGTTCACTTACAGCGCACTAGCTTGACCATATTAACCATATAATTACAGCCTTACCATGTAGCGTACTATAATTAACTGATTAATGATAACCAATTAACAACAAAGCGCTCATGCAGAACAAGATTCAAGTAAACATGCTGATCATCACAGCTGAGTGCACTGCTGATATTATAACAACAAACAATTTAGATCATGTTCATTCGCGCCCATAAACAGAAAGGTGTAGAGCAGGCATGTCAAACTGATTCCATAAAGGGCCGTGTGGCTGCAGGTTTTCATTGCAACCAAGGAGGAGCACACCAGGCCAACCAATCAACACCAAGGGATCACTTAGTTATCAGCTGAAGACTGAGATCAGCTGATTAATTGATTCCAGCCTGGTGTGCTCCTCCGTGGTTGGAACGAAAACCTGCAGCCACACGGCCCTTTATGGAATCAGTTTGACATGCCTGGTGTAGAGGGAAAAGGTCTTCCTCAACTGAACCAGCTGTCTGTATGCTGACCTCATCGCTCCCTGCAAGAATAAACCAAGCACAGCACTGCAAAGACTGGAGACTGACGATAATAACCCCTCCCCCCAAGGGAAACTGAGACCAGATCCTGCAGGCAGATGCTCAGATACTCCACCCAGTACCTACAGGTACCGGGTGGAGTTTATGAGTTTATGAAATTTAGAAAGTTTATGAAATTTAATAAGCCACGGAAATTTTTCAGGTGAGCAGCGCAGCAGCATGTATGATATAGAAAAGAGTAAGAGGAGCACTGAGGACTTAAATATTCTCGCCTACAGGGTGCACTGGATTTACTGGATATATATGTTGCATCATAAATGAGTTGCAGTGCACATAAGTAGCCTGCCTGACCTAGGTCAAGGTAGGTCATGGAGAAAATATTCAGAATTTATAACTAATTTTGTTACTCGTGCACACTCTGAACTCATTCCTTCTCTCAAGGACATGAGTGTAGCACAGCAGAGATTGAGAGGTGGCAATAATGCCAACTCCAGTAATCCATTCAACTGATACTGTATGAAGCAAAAGGCATAGATTGATATATCAGATATGCACCAGATATTAATTGACTTAAACATACTCAATGTGATAAATTCATATCTTGTGGCATAAAATTTCACTAAAAATAGATGACCATCCACGCATTGGATAAGATCTTAGTTAATAAGTGGGAATAATCATTTAGGATCAGCACCACAGCATCACAAAACTTAATTACCAAATAAATGTAATTATACTCCATTACAGGGGTTAAATTACAGTTAATCATCAGAACGTTGGTGATTACACAGGGGTTATGTCCAAATATATTATTTTCCGTTGAAAGCTGTTATGTAGAATATTGCATTCAATCTGTTGCTTTGCATCTTTTCGCCGTGCAGAATTGCTTTTTTCTAGCATATTTTCAGACAACATATGTATGTATGTTTTAGGATTATGCCAGATCTATTGCCCAGTTAAAAACATTAGTAAGAAAGCAAATCTAAAAGTTATTAAATGTAATACGTTACATTACTATATTTAACAGGGTAACTTCTAATCTGCAATCTGTTAGATTCCAAAAGTAACCTTCCCAACCCTGAGGATCAGCATAAACCATGTGCTACAACCAGAACTACAGCAGATGTAATATAAACAGCTGTCACATAAACACATGGCTTAATTGAACTGAAATATTTTGTAATGTTTGGCTGAATATGAATGCTGCGCTAGACATGTTGTTACTCATAAAGTCAACATCCTGACATTAAATGAAGCCAAAGCAAACCACCCAACCAGTAATATTACACATAAATATACGAAAATACATGTCAACACTGCGTAAATCAACAGCTTCAACAGCACCACCAAAATGGCAAACAAAAATTAGCTTAGCCACCTCAGGCATTCATCTCACAGTTACCAGCGACGAAAATAAAGTTACAACACATTAGCAGTGGCTAGAGAAGAGTGCTCCAAAAAAAGAAACAAACACAACCTCAAAACAGAGCCAAAACATCCACTCATGATGAGCATGTTAGCAAAAGCAGTCCTTACCTTGTTGAGGCGTCGCAGTAGCTCTTCAACGGCACCCCCGAGCACCGTTTGGGACAGAAAAACTCCGCCGAAGTGCGAAATTGTGGTCCAGAAGTGGTTAACACAAACACGGTCACGGGGCACCTAACATGGTAATTTCTTCCACAAAGCCAGAGCCGTCTTAAAAATCTAAAACAGTTCTAGCTTGGTAACGTTAGCTAGCATCTAAAATGCGATATGACAGCAGCGCCGCAAAGGCGCAGCTGGCACGAGCGAAGAGGTGAACGTGATTAAAACGTCACATTCACGTTCCGAACCGCCCAATCTCAGAGCAGAGAGTGTGTCCTCTGTGTGTGCCTAAACAGCACCTATACACTGCTCTTTATTTTCCACTTAACTGCCACAAAACTCTGTTAAGTGCACTGAAAATTAGAGTTTAATAAAGCCAAGTAGCCCTGCGTTTTTGAATTTATTTATCTATTAAACTAAATTGGGATTAAAAATAAAAATAAAGCACTCGATATTCTGAATCGTTAAATCAAGTTCAGCTCAGTTGTGCTTACCTATATCCAGCATTAATTCTTTGACAGCGTTGTACTGGGGTTTAATAATAATAATAATAATAATAATACATTTTATTTGGAAGCGCCTTTCAAAGCACTCAAGGACACTTTACAGAGCGGGTAAAACACAAATAACACAGGATAAGCACAATAAAAAAAACACAAATACACAGGATAAATACAAGCACGATAAATAAAACCCAACGAGTAAAATCAAGCAAAAAATAAAATTAATTTTAATTAAAGATTAATTTGTCTGTCAACCTCCTCAGAGCCTCTGCGGTTTATTGAGCAACTCTTAATTATACTAACTTCAAAGGCTATTTTGAGTACAATTGTGTTCATTTCAATAAAATTGCTGTCGCATCTCCAGACTGTCAAGAGGAAGACAAAAATGCATTGATAGAAAATACTCATTTCATCATTCATTGATGGGTGGCAGGCCCCAGCCTCAGGATCTGCAGCTCAGTTTACCACACAAGAGCAAAATTGACGCTAACAAAGTAAACCTAGAGATAGGTTTAGAGACTGGTTCGCAGGCAGTGGCTTCAATTCCCTGGCATACTTTAGTTTGGGGTTTCGGTTCCTCTTGTGTGTGTGAGAGCCCATCTGCCTGTCTGCATGCCTGTCTAATTGTGTGAAAAGGAAGACATCCAGCCTCCCTTCCCGTTGTTCTGAGCCTGCTCTGCTCTTTCATAGTCTACCTGTGTGCAGTAATGAGGTTCACGCGGTAACACTGAGAATTTAACCAGAAAATGTCTCTGCTTTCATCTGTGTGTCTGCCTGTCTGTGAAGGAGGCGGTGGAGCTTTGGAGTAGCCAGTTACAGGTACGGAGAACAAAAAAGCATTTCTGCCCTGGGCTTTGGTTTAGTACTTAGTCATACTGACTTGCGTGCATCTAAATGTGTGTGCGTGTGTCTGTGTTTCTCAGTGTTGTGTAATGGAAGCAGTGGGTGCAATGCAAAGCTAACACTTTGGAAAGACAAAACCAGACAGGGCAAGTTGGCAAGGTAAGTGTGCACACACACACACTTTCAGAGAAGAACGCACACATCGGCGGATACACACATGGACACAAATACATCACATGCAGAAATATAATGAGACAGGCTTGCAAAGTTTTGAGAGAGAGAAACAGAGACAGCAAGAACAAGGGAGGGAAATGGGGGGGGGGCAGACAGCCTGCATAGTACACACTCCTGCAGAATAGCACAAAAGAAAGGGAGGGGGAAAGATGCACTCAGAGGGGAGGAGTGTGTGTATGTGTGTGTGTGTGTGAGAGATGGAGAGCGAATGACAGAGAGAGAGAGAAATGAGAGAGCTAGGTTCAGTGGGGAGTTGAGGACCACATACTCGCACGGCTAAAAGAGCCAGCCCACGCAAGCAGGAGAGCAAACAGAGAAGAGGAATCAGGATGCAAGAGTGAAAGAGGCAAAAGACGCCAAAGAGTGGGAGGGGTGAGGAACGAGACCACATGTTCACACCATGTCTATGCTGCATACGGACACGGGAGGAAGAGGAAGGGAAGGGGATGGGGAGGAAACGAAGAGGAAGCAGGTGAGGTAACACCGGCAAGACGAAGATCATATGGAGAGGGGAAAGGGAGGGTGACGTGTAAGAAAGGGAAGTGGGAGATGGAAGTGAGGTGAGAAAGACAGGATATCAGCTGCAGGAGTGAAAAGGGGGGAGAGAGAGAGAGAGAGAAAAGGAGGCAGGGACAGAGGGGGGAGTGCAGAGCTGCTGCAAGGGAGACAGACTGCATACTCATAACACATTATGGCTATTATTAGACGGAGAGGAGAGGTAGACCGGGGGGGCCTGCGGGAGTAACAGAGAGAGGAGGAGGGAGAGGGAGAGGAGAGAATAGGGGGTGAGGGAGGAGGAGGGTAGTACCACCACCAAGCATAAGGATGAAAACAAACGCATGAATGCCTGCATGGATACAAATATTCGATGGAGTGATACAACGGAGGGTTGGAAAGGAAAGAAAGGGAAGAAAGGAGAGAGGGTGAGGAGAGGAAAAGGAAGGAAAAAGGAAAGAGGAAGGAAAGGAGAGGACAGGAAAGGAAAGGAAAGGAAAGGAAAGGAAAGAAGAAGGAAAGGGAAAAGAAAGGGAAAAGAAGGTAAAGAAACTTCTGGAGGAAGACGGGGATGGCAGTGAGGAGAGCAAGACAGGTGAGGTCGGGGGGCGTTCAAGGAAAACTCGTAAACAAACCAGAGGAGCAAACTGTAGCAACAGACAGAGAGAAAAGGGAGGGAGAGATCAGTGTGTGTTATTTTGGGGTGAGCCAAAACATGGTCAGTTATGTCACTTCGGATTTGTTATGTATTCCTCACTTTTTCACTCCCTCACTCCTCAGTCCTTCCCTCCTTCCTTCCACCTCATCCTTCGCTCCACTGACTTCAGCCCCACTCAGCAAGAGGCTCCACAGCAGGCTGCTGCTGCCGCCGCCGCCGCCAGTCTTTGTGTGTGTGTGTGTGTGTGTGTGTGTGATGCTAAAAGTACGATTCTCCTTCCAACCCCTTTTTTCCTCTCCATTGCTCCTCCTCGTCTCACTCTTTTCCAGAATTGGCTGCTGTTGTGTGGCTCCGGACTAATCTTACTGCTACCTTGTGAGATGCTTTGAATGCTGTTTGTGCTGAGGAAGATGTGAAAAAGTAAGACGTTAAGAAAGCAGGGGAAATGTACTGCGCAACAGAATGTGTCCGAAAATCAGTTGGACAGCAGCATTTTCAACATGGTGTTGAATTCAGGAGCCATTTGTGTCCATTACTTACTTCCACCAAAGTTGAAAGTCCCCCTCTGGAAACTGAAGAACATTTCCCTGTGGTTAACATTCACCAAAGAGAGATTTAATGCAATTAATTCCTATTTTCATGAAAAGCCCTTTACCCTCTAAGGCACTGCACTATAACTCACAGACACATATCCTGATCCCCCCTGCTAAATTCTATAAATGACTTTATTCACAGAGGATACAGTAGGTGAGATTTTGACACACACACATATACTGTTATGGATCCAGGCCTGTAAGATGAGGCTTAATTTTACCAATTATAAGTGAGCTTTATTCATATAAACTTTTCCAAATGTCTGCTAATCCGTTTTGTCTTTTGGGTATTTCTGAGAAATCAGGAGCTGCAGCCTTGATGTGGAGCTCCGGTGGTTTTCTTGCCTTTGATTTGAAGGGCTTTTCTTTAAGGCTGTGGAACTACTGCGCCACCAAGTGGTCAGAGGAGTCCAAGCTGTTAAAAAAATGGCCAACATGCAAAGGCTATTCTAGAAGTTGAATGCTGTACAGTTGCTTATCAAGATTAGAAATTATTTAAATGCTAATTACAGTGTAAATGTATACCCACAGATACTCTGTGTGATTTAAAATTTCACAAGAGCGAGCAGGCTGCTGCAAATTACCAGCAGACCATCCATTTCCTCACTAATATTCTATCTATTCCACATCCAGCCCCCTCCAGGAGCCTTTGCCTCTGCCTGCTTCCAACAGTAAACAGGTTTCCTCTGTTTGCCCCCCCTCCAACCATTCCTCTCAGTCCAGGAGAAGATTGCTGGGCAAACAGCCGCAGGTGCAGCCAGGAGCTCAGCGAGGCAGAG
Organism: Chelmon rostratus; assembly: GCF_017976325.1. Lineage (NCBI taxonomy): Eukaryota > Metazoa > Chordata > Actinopteri > Chaetodontiformes > Chaetodontidae > Chelmon > Chelmon rostratus. Next base: position 7,150,595 of record NC_055680.1, on the reverse strand, counting down.
ACAACAAAGCCAGATCTGCGGAGGAACATCAAGCATCAGGAAGACTGTCAACACCGGCAGGTGATAGCAGTGAAAGGACGGGAAGCAGACGTCTGCAAACAGACACAGACATCAGTGCCAGCACAGCTAGAGAACAGAGTGGGGGCTGTTTATGTCGCTGCCATGTTGGGTTGCAGGAAGGCAGTTCTGCCACTGTTGGAACCAGTCAGGGAGCCTGCTGTGGTGGTGGTGGTGGTAATCTGATCAAATCAATTCCCTTTTACTTATTTAGCAGTTGACTCCAGTGTCAGCACCAACAACCGTCATAATGAAGCACTTTGTAGTATAAAACTACTCAAAAATCCCCTCCAGATATGCCGTAAGACATAGAAAATGACTACTTGAATACTAATTTATCGGATATTTGGCATTAATCTGATCCGCAACAAAAAAAATCAATAAACTGCTTACAGATTCTTAAAAGCACAGCTACTCCTCCTTCCTCTTTGAAAAATCCAGAAAGTCTGAATTTTTAAAACGTTTAAATGCTGAAGGCACTGAAGTGAAAAGGCCACTCTCAGCGTACGTGACGTGGAAGTTTCAAGTTTCCACATCACACTTATGTGAGCTGCATTTTGGAGCACAGCTGACTTCCAAACCAGCTCTGAGGTCACACAATGCGGTTTGTACATAGGCACTTTAAAGTAGGACGCTTTGCTCCTTTTTAGACCTCTAGTGTCCACACATATGTTATCCTGCACAGTGAAGGTCCAAATAAGAACATTTCTGAATGGTGGAGGAATTTAAATTGATCTCATATCCTGAACATCTGGCCTAAGAAAGAAGCAGTCGACGCTCTGCTGTCCTCTAGTGTTTAGCCTGCTAGCCTGCACTGTGAGATCAGATGCAACCACTAGTTTCACTGCAAGTCCCACATAACAGCAAACAACAAACGCCCATCTTCAATAAACATGACACAGAGCGGCTTTAATCTCTGATTATTTATGTGCAAAGTAGAAACAGTCAGGTGTAGTTTGCAGACAGTCCCATGGGATGAGCAAAATCTAGTGAAACGTTGTACCTCCTGACTCTACACCACTGGGTCGACAGAAGCTTTTGTTGGAAGTACTTTGTTGTCAGTGCCTATAGACGGCAAATCAGATGACAAATGCATGAGAAGGCGAGCTCGGATCTACAGTGCAGAGATAAACAGACACTTTAAATGCAGCAGACTGGTGCTTTGAACTCCTCACCCTCCTGAGTTACTGTTCTCAGTGGTGTGAGCGGTTCCACGACCATGATAAAGAGGACAAACAAATACAGAGAAGCTTGTGTCGGAAAGACACAATCCACGTCAAATCAGCTTAATGTGACCAAAGTGCTCCCTAAACACACGTAGACAAAGCCCATCCAAAAGAAAGCGACATGCCATTGCACAAACATGAATAATAAATATCATAGCCTGTCATACTCAGCCTGTAAATGCCACAAGTATTGTTATAACCTTTATAAATATTGTATGTGCATTAGACCAACCTGAGATTGATGCTTGACAATGTGTGAGACACCCAACACAAGGACACACTGATCGCACACGACTGGCACAAATATAACAACCTTTAAGATGATCTGTTATGCAGCAGAAGAACTTACTGAGAAAGGTTGACCAAGGGCTGTGATAATAATCATAATAATAACGATAAACTCTACTTGTATAGCACCTTTCCCCAAGAAATGCAGCTCTCAGTTTATAGCAAGAAATGACATGCATCAAGTGCTTCAAATAATAAAGACACAGCTATAGCATGAGACTTGAGCTACCCATCAACAGGATTGCACACTACTGGGCACCAGTAACGTGGCCCTCACGATATTTTGTGCTGGCTAATAAAACATGAAAAATGAACTACAGTGGTTTTCTTTAAGGTGTGCCCCAGTGATTTAGTATTGTACCACCTTAAAGCTGCAGGACATGACACAAGATTGGTCAACATCAATGCTCCAGAGGTTCACGTATCCTGACTTTTGGTGGCTACTAAATCCTGGATCCCACACTTCCCATAATGCAACTCCATCATGTCCTTTGTTGTTGCTATATGAGATATTAAAGTGAAGATGTCAATGTTGGATAAAAATTACAAGGTGTAATTCAAGAAACGTAAATTACTATAGGAATAATTTAAAGCCACGCTAGAAATTGGATGCAAGTATTTGAAGATCACTGAAAGCAGCTAAACTAAACCTGAAATGATACTGAGTGAACTAGTAATTAACTTTATTTTGTATGCACATAAAATTGTAAAAAAAATAAATAAGTAAATAAATTACCCACGTTTTTCATCATCATGTGAATTTTTTTAAGTCTCTAAGACCTAGCTGAGGTGGCATCAATATGGTCTTCTTTTTTCTTTGTCTTTTTTAAATCTTTGGAGGGCTCCCTCCAGAAGAAGATAGTTTTCATGGTCTGAGTTGCTCTCCACGTGATGAGAAAATGATTAAAAATGGCGGAGTGCCCCTTTAAGGCAGAATCTGCAGTGCGTCTAACAGCACGCTTGCATTATCTTGCGCTCCAGCTGTCAAAAACACATCACCAGTGAGTGCATACAACAGAACTGCAGGTAATAGAATTACACAATACTTCTGTAATTTAGCGCTTTCGTGCACGTCCTGTTTTCTAAAAATATCAGCAAACATAAACTGCTTTGACAAGCTGCTGTGAGAAGAGCTGGAGAACAGACAAGCAAGCAAACATCTATTTTTAGATTATAAACATCTGAATTACACAGAAATACATTTATTTTCAATAATATCTTTAGAATTTTAAAGATATCATCGGGTTAAAAATCCCACAAGACCAAACCCTGGTATCCCAAGCAGATTGACTTTATTTGTATCTTCCATGATAGTTAATTGTCATCATCATCGTCAGGATCGCATCAGTTAACAGTGTTATTGCCACCAGCTCCGTTACCCTCACCGTCATCATCCACCCAAATGAAATAATTACATTATCTTAAGCAGGCCAGTGACAACAGCTTTAATCTGGTGTGATATTGACAATCTCATTATCAGTTACATATTAATTAGCTTAAATACTGAGGACATTTTGCTTGACGGTGCTTGAACAGAAAGCCCATTCCTGGCTTTACACATCACTGTGTAAGACAATAATGCATTGTATGTGACATTATTGTTTTATACTCCATAGAGGCTGCATGTACATAACAACTACATTGTGGTAACAATTCATTTGTTCGACAGCTCACAAGTAATCCAGCAGCATTAAATATTTAGCAAGATAGAAAATGAGTACCCTGAAATGTGACATGATCATCTCTTCTCAGGCTGGGTGTAAGACAGCGGGGGACTCTTGCTGCATTGACAAGCTAAGTTTTACATGAATATAGCTTTTTATAGCTTTATTGTCCAATGATGATACTCAACCAACAATCAGGTGACACAGCACACGTTTGAGCAAGGTGTTACTGCGTCTCCAACACTAATCGTGATCACATTTTAACTATAGTCTGACCCTGATCACAAAATGAGCCTTGACCCAGGTGGTGACGTGCTGTCGCTTCAAGGATTTGTGACAACACACAGCTGCTCATTATTCCAGTGCAAAAAACAACGGGCGTGACACTGTATCACACGGATACAAGGCTCAGTACAGGTTCAGCACAAACTGCTTATTAAAAGAGCAGCGAAACCCCGTCTGTGGACACGAACAGACTGCTGTTTTTAGCTCTGAGGGAGACAAATTCACATTAAAGTGTCTGAGGTCAGAGGTCAAAAGAATACCCTGAATTCTGCTTTTGGTCAGTGGAAACTGCAATTTGAGTCCAATATCAGTAGTGCTACAATAACTGCATGTGAAACATAGTCAATGCATCACAAAAATCCTTTGGTTACCTGATAGTTTGTAGTATCCACATTAGACTAACCAAGTGTCCGGAAACGGAAACTGAAAATGCGGCTGGAATTCAAGTGATTTCAAGTCAAACCAATTTAAACATGTTTTTTTTTTTCCTTGTTTTTTGTTTTTACAGGTTTTGGTATGACTACTCGACTCACCCCATGACCACAAGAGAAACAGTAACAGTATTGACAACAATGCATCGGTCATAATCGCTAGAGCGTTTCATAAGATAGTCGAGTGATGATGTTGATAACAAGGTGGAAAACAAGAGCAGGATGCGGTGCTGAAACTGGATGCGGGCTAAGTTTGGGCACAAGAGAACATTTAGAGTGGTCTTAAATGTTGATCACGAACCAAACGTTTTGTTTGTAGTTTTGTGTCAGATGGAACAACACAGCCAGACAATGATTGATGCTGTGGAAACGGAGGCTCAGTCACAAACTGCCTTTATCTAACAGTGCTGTCAGTTCAATGACTGAAGCTCCCATAGCTTGTGGTTATAAGTTCAGAAAGCAACATATACAAGTCTGGCCACAAAGCAGGGATATGGGCAATATTGCTTCGCAACACATTCAGTCACAGTAAAAGTCAAACAATATGATCAGTGGAGAAGATAAATGCACAATCACATAGGGCTGCGCTGCTCTCGGAAGGTTTAAGCCTCAGGGGTTTGTCGCACCTGTAACCAGTGATGTCACAGCAGGTGCTTTTTAATGAGCTGCCAAGACCTAGTCTGACATCACTGACCGGGCTGTGTGCACATGAGAAACCTGCTTCAGTCTCAGCCCACAGAGAGCAGGATGGCAGCTGTTTTCAACTGCGTTCATTAAACTGATGGTTTACCCTCCAAATACAATACCACATACATATAAGGCTTTGCTGCCACCTAGTGGACAAAAACCCAGCTTGCCAGGTTTAACCAAACATCCCACAACATTTTAGACACATTCTGAGTGGATTTACACATGAGTAGAAACGAAACAACCTACATTTTTAACCACATTAGTGCATTTTGCCAATAAAGATCACTTGATTTATTACTTTTGCTCTGGAGTAAATCCACCCTTTTGTCACCTAAATGTTTGGTCCACCTGTGCAGATCGTACTGTCGCACGTTGTGTGGACTTGGTGCAGACACCTGTATCAGCTGCTAATGTCTATGTGCATGCATTTAAGCACAGGCATTTTCTTTTTTGCTTTGGCATGTTAATGGATCTTTATGTGAGAAAGGGAGCTCGTGTTGACACAGGAACGCAGCATTAACTGAAATCCTGAGCAAAAAAGTTGGCAACGTCGGACACAAAGGCAACATAGCAGGACAGTTCCACGCTTGCAGCGTGGGTGTGTGTTTGCACATGTTTGTGTTCAGACTCTGCATGTGTGGGGCTATTATGGGTATTGGACTGATGTCACTCTAGTCTAAAATAAGCTGTTATAATGGCTGCTTTACTGCTGTGGCTAAACATGCAAGCACGCATGAGTGTGTGTGTGTGTTTGTGTAAGACATCATGGGCACAAAGTTCTCTTGGCACACCTGAAGCGGCTGAGGACACACTTTTGACACACTCTGAGATAATAAAACACCGTATAAATATCCGATCACAACAAATATGAGTGAAATACACTTGTCATATTAATAAATATAAATAAACAAACAAGACTTGCAAGCAAGTATAGCTGGGTCCAAGCACCCTACGTAATTCAGAGGGTTGTCTGTTTTACAGAAAAAAAATAAAATAAATAAATAAATAAAAAACTTAGACATGAGAACTGTCCAAAGCATACAAAGGCGTTTGGATTTTAGACAGCAGTTAACCTGAAATAATGTCTACTCAAGTATGCAGATGATATAAAAGTAGCAAATTACAGACTGAAATGACTGAACTGAACTGGCAAAGTATTTAGCTAGAAACGCAGATTTCACACTGGCGCTCACTACTTGTGAATTCACGAGGCTACCTGAACAAAAGACTGACTGAGCAGAACCCTCCGAGCCATACTGTTACAATTCAACAAAACAACAAATCGAGTGATTAAAAGTTAGTGAGAGCGACATCTTGCATTTAAATCAAATTAACACAGAAGTGTGGTCAGTGCTTTTTTTTAGTGCTTCTTTTCTTAAGGGACATTAATGGAGACAACTTTATCCACAAGTCAAAAGACCGAGATAATGATAAATAGTTGTAAAAATAATTGTCTTTAATCTCACACTTCCACTCTTGCTTGTTTCCCGCGGCTGTTAAAGCGAGTCTGTGTCATTTTTCCAGTTCTCCAGTCATACACAAACACTCGTCCTTGTTGCTGTTTATTTCCTCTGTCGGTTTTCTTCCCTTAATTGCTTCTTCCATTAGTTTCCTTGTGCCCAGTTCAGCTTGATGTCCCCCAAAGCTACCGAAGATCCGTGAGCCAGAATCAGTGTGTGTGAATGTGTGTCCAAACCAGGTCAGCACTCATGCTCTACTTTATCGTTCCATAACGTTTCATTGAAAGAACGTTCCCTGCTGTCTCGGCTGAATCCGGGCTGGATGCTCGTTGTTACAGTATCTGTGTGCCTGTGTGAATGGCCGCCGTCGTGTCCACGATCTCCATCATTTATGAGGTGTATGAAGGATCATTTTTTTTCCCTGTTTTCAGGAAGCTCCTCAGGTTAAGAGATTTCTGTCGTTCTTTCAGTGTGCTTTTCAGTATCGTGTTTGAAGTAAGCAGATAGAGAGCGAGGGAGACCCTCCCAATCACAAAGTGGCCGACGCGACCTTTGGAGGGCACTGTGCGGGGAAGGTCGAGAAATGTTCATCTAACTACTCTAACTGCTTCTTGCTACGGTAGCAGGTTTGGTGTGCTTCGTATAAAATATATGCATCAAAGCACTGGTGGCTGTGTTGTCTGTGCGAATCGCCTCTCCCTGGACTGATTTCCCACGAAAACATACTAACTCGGAAAGTAGGACGAGTCGATCCCAACGGATTCTTGACCGTGCCCTTGTCTACATGTGTCAAAAAGATCTAAATTTGTGTTGGTTGACCATGAATCACTGCTTTTTGGCAATGGCAGACATATTTGCTACATCGCTATTAGTAGCTCCTGCACAATAGCTGTTATTAAGTCACATGCATCTCTATGCCGGCGAACTTTTACACATTTTGTAGTGAGGCGATGTTTCAGAGAGCACTGGTACTTATTTGCAGGTGATTCTTCAAGAGGAGGAGGTAGCAGCGTAGCACAGTCGGGCCAAACGCATTGTATCACAGGGCTCATCGTTGTGATCATATTGTTGGTTTTATTTTAATATTGTAAATTCTCATCAGCAATTTTGTCGGCTGCAGTAAAAATACGAAGCAATCAAAAGTCCGATTTCTTCTGTGTTTTTTTTTTCATCATGAGAATACCAGCTGAGTTTGAGAGCTCAAGATTTGCTTCCCATGCAGTCCAATATTGTGGACATATATGAGATAAAGAGGTGATTTTTCATGCCTAAACACATACAGTAGTGTGATATATAATATACTGATACTGGAGGAAGGTTTACTGGTTACTGTAATTTTTTCCCATCATATTGTGCGAGCTCTTTGGGCACAAATGTTTAAAACTAGAGCACAACTACACAGACATGACTGGTGGAAATTAGCCATGTTTTACTCTTACTGTGTGCTAAAACCACATCCTGTGTTAGCAACCTTTCAATATATTTAAAGCTCAATTTTGTCCTCGGCTCCACTGCACATCAGGTAAACTCACTGATCAAAGAGCCCACATGATTTGTTCAAGTCTCATTCTGTGTCTGTGGAAATGTACAGACATAAAAGAGCGAGAGGTCATCAAAAACTTTGTGTAAGTGGGAAATATCTGGTTTATAAAATCTGATCCTAGAGGAGAAACCATCGCCTGGAGGAGATGTGATACGCCGAGTGAGCTGAGATGAAATCTGATCTAAGCGTTTCCAGGAGCAGAGAGGGGTGCATCACATAACCACCACTCTAAAAAGAGGAAAGGGAGGAGCAGGGGAGAGAAGGTGGCGGAGGAGAACAGGAGGCGAGGCTAATGATGGATGAAGTGACTCTATTTTGGCACAACACGTGCTGACGGCAAACAAAAGATGCGCCCGACTCGACATGTTTGACAGATGTGTTGCTCAGAATCACACCTCTGCACTTGTAACTTCTCGGTGCAGGGGGGGGAGGAGAACAGAGGAGGTGACAAAATGGAGTGCAGACAGGAGCATGAGAGAAGAGGAGCAGGGCAGAGCTGAGAGCAATGGCTCCTCTGCTTATGGAGTTTTTTTTCTATCGAGCTCCATCTCAGTAATGGATAGAGTGGCGGGGAAGCTAATGGTGAAACCATGAGTAAGACGGCATGGAGAGGCAGGGAGGAAATCAATGGTTCTCCTCTTTTATTGTACTGTTTTGGTTGCTAGCTAGATGCTGTGTGAAGTTGGAAAATAATTCTTAAAAGACCTGAGAAAGACTGAATTTATTTTAGGGACATGTTTGAAAAAATAACTTGGGCAACTGTTTGAATGTTAGATTTCCACATGAGATTCAAGGTCAGGATTGCTGCGCAGAGGACGTTACCTCCTTCATCTTTTTTTTCTCCTCCTCCAGTTGATCTTTATGTTAATCCTGTTTTGTCTCCTGCATGAATTCTGTCAGTATTGTGGCCATTTTGTACTCTATTTCTTTTCTTTGTCTGTTGTTGCTGTGCTGCACGCCAGTACTTGCCCCTTTTTCCACATTTTACCTTTGTTAACCATTGCTTCGCTCCCTCTACTTCTCTCTGTTGCGTTTCGTAATCCTTTGTGATGCCCACTGCTCCCTCCCTCATCTGAAATATTTGAAATTCTTCCTTCTTTGTGCATTTCATTCTTGAAATGAGCCATATTTTTAGTCCGCCTCTGTGTATTTTGATTTTGAGCAAAACCGAAGCTTCAAGCATCCCTTTGAAAAGATACCCTCCACCACTCAGCCGGTCTCTCCACTGCTCTCCAACCTGCTATTTTTAGACTCTTCCCACTCCTGCTCTTGCATAGATGTATCTGGAAGTAGACGATCCAAACTTTTCAATCTTCTTCCCCAGTATCCCATCTGCCCCCTCTCTCTCACAGTCTCTGTGTAGAGAAGTCTACAATTGATACCATTTTCTTGCCTTTACTTAAACCCTCAGACTCGTATTACCTTCCTGCTGCTCTCCCGATCAGCTCTCATTTCTTCTGGACCAGTGTGTTTCCTGCCTCTTTACAGTATACATTTTCTTTTCCCTTTTGGTTCTATCCTCTCCATCGCTACAGCTCCCGTCTCCCTCTTTGCTTGGTATTTCTGTCTGTCACACAGCTGTTCTCACCTCCGAGGCTTTGTTCTGGCTGAATCCTTTCTTGCCGTCAACCAGCTCGTTTGTGTCAACCTCATTCTGCTCTCATTTCATATCTCATTTCCCCTCATACAGTCTTCTCTGATCCACTCTTTGCTTTCTGTTCAGTGGCTTCTTTCATCTCCCTCGGCCTCTGCCCATACTTTCCCGCTCTGTGTTATTTTTCTGGCCGTCACATGTCGTCTCCAGCATGGCAGCTCTCCTCGCCGTGTATAATGAGGACGGGAAAGAAGAACGCGTCCTGGTAGGATGGAGGACGATCCCTCCCTCCCCCGTCGCCCTCCCTCCCCTCGCCTCCCCCTCCGCTGTCCGGCTCCGCTTCTTCGTCCCTCTCTCTGCCTCCTCTTCCCCTGTCTTCCCTTCTTCTCACCTCATCCTCCTGCTCCTCTTCCTCGTCGTCATCCCCTTCTCCTTCTAGCACTCCTCTGGTCTCCTCGTTGTCTTGTCTCGAGCCTAACCCTAGGAATCCTCCTCCACCTCCACCTCCACCACCTCCACCACCACCTCCTCCTCCACTTCCTCCTCCATCTTCCCTACTCCCTCCCAGCCCCCCTCCCATGCTTCTTGAGTGAAACAGGCTGTTCTGGCGCCCTCCTCCAAGTCTCCCTAGAGAGAATCCGCTCCGGCTGAGCACCAGCCTTCCTCCTATACCCCCGCCTCCCGGCCCTGCTGCCCTGATCCCTGCCACGGTAGCGTTCAGGAGGGCTGTGGTTCCCATCGGGGCCCTTAGCCTGGAGGGAAGACTGGAACTCGACGTGGTCCTCCTGCATCGGGGGCAGCTCTGGAGGAGGTAAGCCGAATTGAACACCACAGGCAGAGCCAGGGGGGGCGGGTTGGTCCCCTGGTTGGGGGTGGTGCATGGAGGCCCAGAGATGGGCGTAGAGGCGGTGGGGTTGGACCCCCCACTTGTGTCCATGTCCATTAGGAGGGCTTCAGAGTAGCTTGGCACCATCTGTTGGTTACAGCGGATGTGCCACTCCAATTCTGTCATATCCACCGTGTTGACCCGAGAGATTGCTCTGTAACTTGTCCCATTTAGACCGATTCCAATCCCAATTCCTCCCGGGTGGATTCCATTCTCAGTCCCTCCTTCAACCCCATCCCCTCTTCCACCCGGCCCTCCTCCACCACCACCTCCGCCACTATCCTCGTCCTCCCCGAACAGCTTCTCCACATGGTAGTGGACATATGCTGTGCGATATTCTGACACAACCCTCAGTGGCCAGGACAGGAGGAAAGCAGACGCCAGCCAGAACACCCTGTGCCTAGAAAACCACGGCTGATGCGCAGGATCTGGGAACGCCAGGATGTGTTCACGGAAATCCACGTTCTTCAGGTGCATTCCCTCCCTGGCCTCCATGTAGTCGTCAAGCCCCTCATTCTCCCCGAAGAAGCGCGCTCGCTTGGAGTAACACAAAGAGAACAGAGCACTTTAGCTATGCAAGGACTGACATCAAAACAACAGACAGAGCGTTATTTCCGAATCTGATCTTTAATGACCTACATTAGTCTGAGGGGTCACAGTTTAAAAAGTGCCATTCACAACAAGCGCATCCAGTGTGTTTTATCTCCCCCCAGTGTGGAAGCCAGACCTGGACAGAAGCTGTCTGCATTACATGTCTTTTACATTGATCATCAGCTCAGATTTAGGTAGATCTATTGGCAGAAATATATTATTCATAATTATGTTTTCATTTGTGTATAATCATCTGGAAGTAAAAACTCTTGTGTTTTCAAAGCTTGACAGGTGTAGCAACAATTTTATTGATACAGTAAAACAACCAACTGATCACTTTGAACGAATAAAAACAGGAACGGGAACAGAATTAATTAAATAAAATATGTTGGGTTTTTTTCCACATCTTACCTGGGTGAGGTAGGCAGCTTCAGCTCGTGCACTTGAGAAGCTAAAAATGAGCAGAAAAATGAGTTAACACTCGTGTTCTCTTCCCCACCACCTCTTCTGAACAGCTGTGACGGCGTCTCACCTGAAACACTTGGTGAAACGGAGGCGAACAGCAGGGTGCAGCTGCAGGTCCAGCAGCTCTTTTGATACGTCTTTGACACCATAGCGGGCGTAGTCAAACTCTGAACTGGAAGCATGAGTGTTCACCCGCTCATGGTAGACCTGAGGAGGGAAGGAGCAGGGCACAGATGGAGGGACAGAGTTTAATGGAGGGGAAATGGGAGGAGGAGGAAGGAGAACAGGTGGAAAGTTTGAGAAAGGAATAATGAAGAAGACTTTTAACCTTCATATATGTTTCAGAATCAATAAAGCATGGTTACTAAATAGAATGATATTTTTCTTACTGCACACAGCTGTTTGCACACAGCCCCGCAATATTTCACTATAGGAGAAATTAAGATTTGCATAGCAGTTATTTTAAAAGTTTACAAAATTATAACTTAAGCTTTGTTGTGTAGCTATTAACAATATAAAAAGAAGGTGTTAGTGTGTGTGTTAGGAGGCGTTTCCCTCACCTGCGTGGTCGTATATGCATCTCCGTTGCGGTATCTGGTCACCTGTCTGGTCCTCCTCACGTAATGATAGCTGATGGCCTTCCACCAAATGCAGGGCGTGGCCTGCTGAAGTCTCTGCACACGCTCGTACACTTCCTGTGTCAACGAAAGAAGGAATAATCAAATCCATTAATTGAGTCACATTTGAGATTTCCTTCGTGACAAGCCTGTTGAAAATGAGGAAGATGAACAATCTAAAATAAAAAGATGCAGCATTGTCTGAGAAGTTTTTGCAGAGGCAGGACAAGCAGAAACATACAATTAAGTTCCTATTGTTTGCATACAGCAGAGTTAAGTCTGCTGAAAGTCAGGCCCTGCCACTGTTTGTTTATGATGTTATAATTAGTATTTTAAAACTCTATTCAGAGCAGTCTTAATCATAGCGTATGTGGCCCTGACAGCACAGACTAGCATAAAATCTATTTTTATGCTAGTTTTTGGCAGTAGCTGATAGCCAAGAAGAACAGGGAGGACTTTTTTTTAACAGCAGTGTGCTCCTGGAACTCCTGATAAAAAGATGCCTGATGCCCCCAGGTCAGCGCATTTCCATGTGAGTGGGCAAATATTCTTCTCCCTCACTCGAACAGGAAATTGAGAGTAAAACACCACTTTCTCCCTGTGAAGTAAAATTTCTGACTAAAGTGCATGAATATTATTACTGTTAAGGGTTCTAATTATCCTGCATTTCTCCTGAACAGCAACAATCTGTGCAGACACTTAATACAGCATCAATTTATGTATTAAACCACTTTATTTTAGACATTTAGCTGACAATATCGTGCTGAACGAGTTCCAAACAGATTCTGCTGTGTAGTCCAAGGTCATAGATCTATTTCTGGACTCCTACTGCAGCAGTAGACTCCACAGTCTGTAAGGTGTTGTGTTCGGGTGATTTTTCAAGCTATTAGATTCCCCTTCCTCAATACTAAATTCAATGCCAACGCTGGTTTTCATACGTACCTGGAATTCTGCGTGAGCCAACATTGCCGTCTTGGAGAAGCAGTGCCAGCACTCCACCAAGTAAACCACATACAACATAGCCAGGAAGGCCAGGGGGATGTAGACGTAGCCGCTAGAGCACGGACTCTCCAAGTGCAGGATGTCATTATAGTAGGCTGCCGAGGTGGCGTCGTCGTCAGCACCAATGGGAATGGAGGAGGAGCCGAGAACGGGTACGCGACAGAGAGCGCACCAGGCGAGCGTGGCAAAGCAGCCGTACATGAGGAGGGTCAGGAGGAGGCACTTCCAATGGGACTCCCGACACAGAGAGGAGGCCAGAGACTGTTGGACTGGCCGTTGCTGTGGAGACAGAGAGAAAGGCGATGAGATGCTGACAACATATTGAAGAAGTACAATTAAAATATTTTAACAGAGAGCCTGCCGTACAAACTGGGGGACGTAGAGTTTCATGACGTGACTACCAGTCAGGGAGCGTCTAACAAATGAAGCTACTGAGTTGCATTATGGGAATTGTAGGACCCAGTGCTTGACCCATACTATTTAAAGCCAGGGTATCTTGGTGTCTGCTACACCCGTTCTGATACTGAGATACTGATACTGTACATTTGATGGATAATCATAAAGTTTGCAGCGACCTTCACTGTCTCAAAAGCCTTGGCAGTCCCTAGACGTTTCATCCAGCCACTGGGTTTCAACTCAAAGGTACTGGATGGATTGCCATGACAATGCCACTTTTCATCTAGCGCCATCATCAGGCCAAAATTTGTCCAAGACTTGTGACCATGATGATAATGATGATATGACTATGATCCTCAGCTGTACTTTGTTTTTAATGCATACTAGCAAATGCTAGCATGCCAACATGCTAAACTAAGATGTAAACATCAGTATGTTAGCACCGAGCATGTTTACATGCTGATGTTAGCATTTAGCTCAAAGCATCGCTGTGCCTCAGGACGATGGTGTTCCCAACATTATGGATGTAGAGTGCTCTTTTAGTACATTTTGAAGGCTAACCAGTTTGCCTATTTGAACGATTTATTTGAATTTTACCTTTCTTAACATTAACATCCATTCCTGAGGCTTTGACATGTATGACAACTGTTAACACTAAACATACAACATTAGACAGAAATTTGGGGACAGCAGTCTGAGCTGAGCCAGTACTTTTTGACAAGATGATAATGAATAATACAACATGCTGCACAATGTTAATGTTTAATGTCTGACAGGTGAAAATGATTGCAGGTGAGGTGGTGATAGAACATGTTTGTCGAGGAAGCAATGCAGATTTTATCTACCTGGTGACCCCCCCCAGTGAGTTTTTAATAATCATAATCTTCCTGTTTGGTAAACAGCCTCGCATTTCAGAGCAAGCGTGTAAGCCGAGGTCTTGACCAAAGGAACGCATTACACCCCCCCTTACCCATCATAGTATAAGTGCTGCATATTAGACACACACACACACACACACACATACACACAGTTTATGCCTCTCTCTAAGTGCACACAGCCTCATTTGCACTGTTAAGACATCATATTACAGTGTACTCAAACACACACACAAACACATGCATTAGATACACAGACATAGTTGGTCTAATGTGCCCCTCTTCTCTCTCGTCATCTCCGTCTATCCACGCACACGCCGGCATGCACATTCTCAAAAATTGTAATGCAGCCAGCGGAGAGTATGTGAATAATTTAGATGAGAACGATGCTTCTAGACCGTTCCCCCAGCTAACTGACTCCACTCAAACATCGGCAGCGTATATCACGGCTCCTTCGATCTGTGTGTGTGAATGAGGGATAGAGAGAGAGGGGTTGTGCCGGATGAAAAAAGCTTGTGTATGTTGTAGAGACATACAGAGAGAGGAGGGAGATGCGGTTCATACATCTCATGTGCGTTTACTGGCGTCTACACGTGTGCACTCTCTGTGTTGTTATCCTCTGCTTCTTGCTGAATGCGACAAGGCAGCAACAAAGCAGATGACAAAAAAAAAAAAAGATTGGATGACACCAGTGTCCTCTCCTTCCCTGAGCCAAGTCTGCCTGTCCTGTCAGCACACCTCCCCCTCCCTCTCTCATTATCTCTCACTCCTTCAATGCAGCCACAATGTGCTATCCGCTAGCATATTTGGCCAGCTGCAACACACACACAGCCTCTCTCTCTCTCTCTTTTTTTTACTACTTTACGTCAAGGGCAAGTAGTGAAAGGCAGAGTGAAGGGCACACACACTCCACCGGTCCAACATCTCACTGCCAAAGCTCTAAAAAACATCGAACTGCATACTTAGGGATCCAAAAATAGGTGAGATACTTTAAAAAGACATGAAAATTATCATTGGTGCCAATTCAATATCATCCTGTTTGCTTTCCATCTGCCTTTTCTCTCCACATCCTCCTTCCTTTCCTTATGTAATCTTTTTTTCCTCCTTCCCCGAATCTTCCCTCCCACCTCCTCCAAAGCATTTACTCTCCCATCCCAACCGAAGTCTCTCCTCCCCTTCGTCCTCACCCGCACGGCTCCTCTCTGTTACATCCTCTCTGAAAGTCTGTCTCTAAGTGGATTGATTGGGCTAAAAGTGTAGCGAGGGAGAGAGGGGATGAGGAGCGTGAGAGAGACGGAGAAGCGGTCATGAACTTTTCATGAATGCAAGTATGAAAGGGAGCAAAATGGGGGGAGAATAAAGAGAAGGCAGCAGCGACAGACTGCACCTCTCTCCAGGGAAGTCCACTGCCAAAATCCATCCTCCTCGTTCTCCTCCTGCCCTCCCTCTCTGTCTATCTCATTTTGTCTTCCCGGCTCCAATTCTCTCCCGTCCCTTTCTTCTTACCTTGTGCAGAGAAATGTGGGCTAAAAAACAGAGAATATTCTAGCAATAAAAAAATACCCGCACGGGTCTCGGCTCGCATTTTCATCAAGTCTGCAGCCGGGGTGCGCCCAGTTAGAGGAAAATCAGCCCCAAGACAGGAGTCAAATTATTTCTGTATGCGCTTATGCCAATCATTGTTTGTCAGCATGAGCAGCTCTCACAGGTAAAGACCAGACCTGCTAAAATGTTGTGTCACTGCGAGGCAGAGCCTAGAGATGCTTTTTACACAATCGACCGGGTTTTGCAAGGCTTTTGCAACTACATGAGTTTGGTTTAGAAGCGGTGCTCATTAACTAGTGGGTTTTTACAGAGACAAGCACACAAAGTACCATCCTGTGTAAATGTTTCTGATGCCGGGTACTCGAAAATGTAATTGCTCTGTCCATCCTCAGCTCTAAATAGTGCTGGCAGTTTATTGTAATGGGACTTTGCGAGACATAATGAGACTGAGGGGCAATTTTGATTATCACATAGCATAGTAACTAATAGAGGGTGACATTCCACATCCAGTAACAATGCACACATACAGAGTAAAGAAATGGTGTATTATACAGCAGTCTGAGCTGCTTTTGGTTCTAAATAAAAGACTAAATATTCTGGAGCAGAAGCAGCTAAGAAAAAAGAAAAGCTTAAACCGACACCTCCTTTGCTCACGTAATTGTTATTCTTATGCACTGGTTTACATTTTTTCATCCTGATATGAATTCTGATCCTGCCGATACCAAGAACTGACCTGATAGCAGTGTCACTCTGTGGATCGCTGTTGCACTAAAAACAGGCTTTTTTTAATAGCTGCATTGACAAATAAACTGTATTAGGGTGGGCCGATATACCAGCCACCATCAGCCATACAACTGTCACACTTTGCAATGGTGTGTGTTCAGCGCCCACTCCACACACTAGTGACACACTCGTAGATTTTCAGCCTCTCTCTGCCGTTGCTGGTCTCTTTATGCTACTGTGTTAGCTCTCTGAATAAGAGTCTGTCACTGAGCAGCGGCTCTCACTTGTTCTCTGGAGGCACAAAAATTGCCTCTAAAAAAACAGCACTCCGCCAATCACTCCACCCAACCCTCTACTGTACTGTGGATTGGTCATGTC
This sequence comes from Chelmon rostratus, assembly GCF_017976325.1. Taxonomy (NCBI): domain Eukaryota; kingdom Metazoa; phylum Chordata; class Actinopteri; order Chaetodontiformes; family Chaetodontidae; genus Chelmon; species Chelmon rostratus. The sequence continues at coordinate 7,133,879 of NC_055680.1, read as the reverse complement.
ATGGTCAATACCCAAACTGCTTAATAAAATCTGTATTGGCGCCAGTAGCGATCCGCCAATTCGGATCTGAGCATCCTTTATTCTCTAATTGTGTAAGATGTGTGAGATAGTAAACTATGACTGGACACACTTCAACAGGGAACCACTATTGAGGTTTGTGTGTTCACATTATTAGAAAAGGGTCTTGTTCAGGTCACCAGGTGCCAGTCAAGCTTTGATCTGGTCACAATGCCTCTTTAAGGAGTGACCACAGTGTAATGCAGGGGAACTGGGCCCAAAATAAGTAGTTTCTGGTCAACACAACACCTCCTGGTACAAAACTGCTGCAGATTTTTTCAGTTTCAGGTGCCTCTGCTGAGCGTTGGCTCTTGCATCAGGCTGTAACGGATCAAAGGCAAAGCTCACTCTCCCTGAAATCATTATGAAAAGACATCTACACAGCCTAGTCTGAAAGGGCGTCAGCTTTCACTATTTTCATGCTGAAAGTGTGGACTGCCTTCCTTTCATGCTCTTTTAAAGAGGGCTGATGCAGGGTGGTCCATACATAAGTTCTTCATTAAAAGGTAAAGTGAGTAGGATTTAGTGACATCTAGCCATGACGGAGTGGATTGCAACCAAATGAAGACACCTCGCCTCACCCTCCCCCATGGTGGCCGGTAAAAATGTGAAAAACGTGAAATTAGCTCTCTATAGCCAGTGTTTGGTTTGTCCATTATGGGCTACTGTAGACTCTGTGGAAGAGGGCCAGCTCCCTCTGTAGATACAGAGAACTAAGGGTAAGGTAAGGAAAACACAAGGATTCTTATTGTCAGGTGATTGTACATTCTGCCAATAGACCCCCTTAAATCTTACACACTGGACCTGTAATGTTTAATTAATAAATGAATTAAAGTGAAAAGAGCTTTCGACCAGCCCGAGCATTTGCAAGTGGTAAAACTGTTCCCAGAGACAACTGGATCGCTTTGTTTCCTCGGAGCCCCGCAACCACCAAAAACAAAGGACACACTACATTTTTTTCCGAATTTCCCTGAAGAAACGATCAAAACCACTTTGGAAATAAGAGGGAAGGAAGAAGCACGTTCACTGAAGAGGTAAAGTGAAAGTGTCCTAATTCTATATGGAGTACTAACGGAGTGTAAGTATTGCTTCACACAAGAGGTTGGTGTCAGGGTGGAGGTGGAACTAGACGGAAACATTAGGAGAAAACGCGTGACTTCATTCATTCATTTAGTCTATAATGGAGACATGAAAGCAGATAGAAACGGGGCCAGCCAGCCAGTCTACATTTTCCCAGGAGATCGTACCCAGTCGCAGACAAAGCTGCATTATGAAAGTGAGGCTTACAGAGAACCAATCTAAACACCGATGGTGTCATTACTCTGCAGCCACTTCACTGTACAATCAACATCTTCTTCATAATCATACATTAAAGCATAAAACCGGTCCATTGCCAGTTTAATAACTTAAATCCAGCACTCCGACATGAAACATCTAACAAAATTCTGCTGTGCTAAAAATACTGACTCTTTGACACATTGTCTCTATATTCTATATATATTCCTGAGCATCCACAGTCACTGGAGACAGCCGCCTGAAGAAGAGCCCGCAAACCTTGACCACAGGTGGCTTTTCTTTTTTGGACATGCATCAGACAACCTCGCTTTCACAGAGGCATTTCAGAGGCGTGCTTGGATTTTGAAGATCCCGTGCATACTGTACTGTCGTTATTTTCCTGCCTTTACTGCAACTGCAACTGATAGGGCTCTTTCATTAATAGCATTTGCTTCAGCCAGTAAATGTCTCTGAATTCAATCACTGGTCCATAATCTGGCCTTGTGTCGCATTTTGCTGTAATATGGTGCTGCATGCAATTCTGCCACATATTTAGTTACTGGCTCTTTGTATTGATGTGTGCGCAGGTCAAACTGGAGTCTTAGGTTTTCACTCACTAAATGCATTACTCTCCAATAGTAGAGCTAGCTAAGGCTACATGCTGTCAACAGTGCTGCCTATGTCAGGCAATTTGAAAGTGGCAGTGTTAACTTTAAGGTTCAGGCATGCAAATATTTCCAAAAGGCAAGTTTCAGACTCTCAAGATGATCTACCATAAGCTGATCAGGACTTTCAGTATTTTATCATCCCTCACACCTTCCCTATCAACACAGCTGACAAATTAAATTAGGAAATTCTACATCTGTGCACTGGGCAGAGAAGTGTTATTTACAAACCCCGCCTTGCATTGAAGAGTGGAGTAGAAAATGAGCAATGCTCTCCCTCTGTGTCTCTGCTCATACTGATTCAGCTGGTTAGGTGTGACTGGAGCAGCTATAATTAGCAGTTCTAGCATGTGGGTGGCAAATGAAGTGAAGACAGGAAAGAAGTGCTGTTGAAGCCTGCAGTACACTGTTAAAAAACGATGTGTCATTTCAACACAGCCGGAGAGAGTTTAGGATGTCAGGTTTCTACCTTTGCTGCAGCAACAAAGACATAATTAGCGCTCCGTGTGTTAGGAAATAAAATGTGTCACCGTGCGCTCACTGTGCTAAAAATATTACTCCTGTGTTACACATTTGAAATTTGTTTTAGAGTTCACTGGAGACCAATTATCCACAAACAACAATTACCTGCAGGCAAGGTGTAGGTGTGTATGATCAGTATTTTCCAGTCATTGTTTTGCCAATAAATGACAAAAAAAACTCTCAATGTTAATTTCATTTTGGTGTCTCCTATCAAAAAAAGGCAGCAAAACAGCAAGAAAAACATCAACCGCGTGTTAACAGCTAATTAAAGTGTGAGAAAACAAACCTTAGCTTGTCCTGATGCTAAATATTACTGTTAAAGTGTCCATTTCACACTGCAGCAAATGTGCAAGCTGCTCCCTTATTAGCAGCAGGTGGGAATGAAGTTTAAATTGAATGTAACCAACAATTAACTCAGAGCACCTGCACAGCAGAGTGACATTTATTGCAATTAAACATGTACTTGGAATAACTTATTTACATTATTTTGCTGTGTGTATTAGAGTCAGCGGGGGAACAGATTAACAACAGGCCTGCTTAGCTTTGAATATTATTTGGACGTATTCTCCGTGGGAAACCAGTGTTTTACACAAGACACCTGCTGTTGTGTAATGTTCTACGTCTCGCATCACCTTCTCTCATTGATTTGCATGATTATTCATGTCATGAAGCACAAATTCTCGATGAGTAAACCTAATGGCTGTTCTACACATTGTCGGCCTCCTTCACGGTGGCAGCCGGGCTGATGTTATCGTTTGTTATTGCAGCCTGCCTCCACGCTGCATTTGATTCTCCATTAACAGCGTCAATGTGTTCACCTGTGTGTGCATGCATGCCATCACCTTAGGTTTGCACCACGCGGTAGGAAATGACTGTCTTGATCTCTCACGACTCTTGGGGAAACTGCAGGATTCCTGTTGCAGATGTCTGTGTGACCGAGCGGCAGGGATTTTATTTGATCGTTTGCAGCTATGATATTTGTCACATTGCATTTTGCTCTAATGTTGTACAGGAGATAGGTGCATATATTTTGTGGTACCCCAGGGTAGACAAAGGGCTGTCTATGCTTTTGACTATTACCAGCATCTTTAAAGGATAAGTTTGGTATATACATTTTTTTTCTTATTGCAAGCCCAAACATAGCCCATTTCTTCCTACTGAAGATGTAAATTTTGTCGAATGGCTGACAAATGAGTTAAATGAGCAGTTTCTTCACAACAGAAGGCTCTTTTTTCGCTACAGGCGTAATATTTCCATCAGAACAAGGGTTGGATGTATAAAGTTTCTTCCTCCTGAAATTAGGACCTTTGATGGAAACACATTAGAATCATTGTTGCGTAAGAAACAGATTTCATGGAGGTTCGTATGAATCACAGATGCGATTTTAATATTAATCACGTGGCTCTGTTTCATTTGTGATCATGCTAGCGTGAGCGTACATGCATTCCCATGTGGGACAGAGAGTGAATAAAGTTAAGTGAGGTAATGTTCGAGAGGAGAGAGGATGATGAAGCTGTATACTCCACAGCGGGCAAATCTAAAACAGGAAGCAGACCAAGAGGGGAAGATGAGAGAGAGTAATGGAGGCAGAGAACAGATGAACGTAGAACTCATTGCATTACATTGCACCGTCGACACTGCAGGCATGGATAGAGACAGAGGACAGAGGCAGAATAAAGTGAAAGCCATCATTTAGCCTAACAGGCTTAGTTACTCTACATATTATGTGTCTAGAGCTTTAAATTACCATGAGCCTACTGCCAACTGCTTTATTCTGTCAGTTTTATTGGCCACTTCTCGGTAAGGCCGGTCTTATATTTTATAAAAAGCAGTTGGACAATAAAGATATAAAACTCCTTCAATCGCTTACAGCCAGTGAATGAAAAAGTGAGTTTCATGCCTTGAAGCCACTCAGGGAAGATATTTAAAGCTCATTAGAGCCAAAACGACCAGTCGATTAATCAATTAATCGACCATTCAGTCGGCGGAGAACTCACGGCTGCCTGTGATTCTCTCCTGTCAGATGTTCAAATGTGAGGATCTACTGTTTTTTGTGGGAAATTGTGATGCCCTTTTTCTGACATTTCAGAGACAAGAAATAAATTAAAAAATAACAATAATAGTCTGATTAATTGACAATTAAAATAATAGTTAGTTGCAGCCCTAAAGCTAGAGAATGTGAAAGTGTGACACCAGCCCATTGCCACTGGTGCTCACATCACAACACACACTACATTTCCTCTCAAACTAATAAAGTCAACCCCACTGGTATAGAAACCGGTAATTTCCTCCTGAGCAGCACATCCCCTTGCTTATACACCATTACACTTCATGCATACACAACTCTGCTCGTCCTCAAAAGGTGGGAACAGTGGTGAGAGCACACCATGGCCCACATCCTTCCTCATCCATGGATATTTTTTTCCTGGCAACTGACTTACGTAATGTTTTGTCATGCATTTCTCTCTGAGTTTTTTTTTTTAATAATGATGATGTGTTTGAATAAATGATGCCATTATCTAAGTACTGAGGTCATGGCAGATGAGGTGGTGAACCGCTCAGGAGGAGATTTCCATGTTAAAGACATGTGTGACAGTGTGGTGGGATGCACAGGGAGTCATGGATTCACCCTGGATGTGTAAACATGAGCCTTTGAACAAGATGCCATTTCCCAGAATGGGTACTTTGATTGTAATGGTTCAGGAAGCTGGGGAGGACTTCAGAGGAGGTATAGTTACTGGTTAATGTACTGCAGGAGTTTGACAAACATGCTGCTGAATGGTTATATCCTCTTATTATAAATGGTAAATCCTTGTGATGTGGAAGCATTCTGCTTGGGAGTGTTATTCTGTCCCCCCATTCACATTTTGTGTCATAGTAGTTTTGGCTGAGAGGTGTGTTTGGCCAAACTGTGATGTCACTTCAGAGGTGTCAGCTGCTAAATGGACACACTCCACGGCTGAAAAAGACTAAACCAGCTCCCCCAGGAGCAACACATCACACTGCGTTACCAGACGGATGGCATCAACGCTGTGGCTTCATTTCTAGACGGGCATTTAGTCCCCCCCTCCCTCTCTGTTCACCGAAACCACAGCCTCAGCTCCCCTCTTGTTGGAGCCAAGGTCCCGTTCCGTGTCCTTGCTCTTGCGAAAGCCGTGAAGGACTTGAGGAGGAAAACGTGACTCCTCCGCGTCAACAACGGCAAAGACGTGTTTTGTCAATGAAAGGAGCCCACGCAGTCCACAGCGCGTGATAGAGAAATGACGGCTTGTTTGGGGACGACCAGTAATGACACAGAAACACAAGGTGCTTCTTGTAGGGGCAAAATATGCGCAACTTTACGCTAACTGGGCTCCTTCTACCTACGCATAAACACCCGCGTGCTCACTACGGGAGACAGAATAAACATGAGAAATGTCCTTCTTTACCTGCTCTCGTCCTGACCCTTCCTCCAAAATGGGCTCTTCTGCGGTGGTCGTCTCCTCCTCCGTCTGCATTTTCCCTCTTGCCACTCCTTCCTTCCTTAGAACCGGGCACAGGCGGCTCCCACCCCGGTAACGTCCGAAGGCAGGGACCTCCCCGGCGGAGCAGCGAGCTCGGTCACCCCATCCGCCGCAAGTCGGTATCCAATTTCACGATGGCGGGGCCTGCGGCAAATAAGCATCATCTACTCCGGATGTCGGTACCCCCCTGCCTCCTTCCCGTGTCCCTCTCCCGCTCAGTGTCTCCCCTCTACCCGCTCCATCCTTCGCCTCTCCGGTCAAAGCAAAATGTGACTGAGCATCCAAAGTCAAAGCCCGTCGCCCCCCCCTGTCGAAGCGTTTTCGCTGCTTCTCGCTCTCGTGACACTCAGCTGCGAGTGTGCGTATGTGCACGTGTGCGCGCGTGAGCGACGGCGCAGAAGAGCCAACCGGAGCCGAGGATTTCACAAGACGCAGATGCACAGATAAACGGAGACGCTCGTGGGCTCAGCGCGCGTGTCGGGTTTGTGCGGGAAACGTGGCGGATAAATACAAGGGGCTGAAATGCCGAAATGAGCGCGAGGATGACTGTCATCCATCAACTTTGTTTTGCCGCGGTTGCACCTTGCAAAACCTTGGGTCCCCGTTGACGTCATACACCAACATCCCCACCCCCATCTATTCACCTGGGCACACGCACAGGCGCGAGGCTGTCCTGTAGAGCTAGACACGCGCACACACTCAGAGGCACGTACAAGAGTGCTGCCAAATTAGCCAAATGAAAATGGGGTCGCATGGTGCACCTGAAACAACTATTTCCAGTGTTGTTAAAGATTTTATTGGGAATAGAGGAAAATACAGAAATCCATTCAAATACTTGATTTTGTGGAATAAAATACAGGAATGTGGTAGGATGGTGATGGTTGGAGACCTGAATGATGTGTAATCTGATTGGAGACTGCTGATTCGAGTACTCCTCACAGACTAGTGGTACGATCAGGGTGTCCTGAAATTTACAAACAAAAACTGGCTCAGAGATCTTGATTGCTTTCTCTTCACATGTGAAATTTCTGCTTATTTAATTGGTACAAAATACTGACCATGCTTGCTTAAGGACTGGTCTGCAGGGTACTGGGTTGTTTGTGTGGCTGTATGGCCCCCCCAGCCACCTGGTAGGCTGGAAGACAGCTGACGGACTCTGGAGGCTTTCTTCTTGCATGTACTTTTGTGGTCCTTGAGCCAAATATCATATAACCTCTGAGGAAGGATGGGTGAAGTTATTTAAGGACCAACAACACTGTACGTATGTGCCCTTGAAACTGAAAAGTACACTGAAATCTGATTTCATAAAGTATTTGCATTTCAATATTTATTGAGGACAATGCAAACAGGCTAAAAACAAGCTAATTTGCTGGTGTTCAAAGGATATTAGCAGTGACAGGGAGGTAGAGGATGTCCGTCTCAGTGTGGATGATAACATCCTGGGAGATGTGCTTCTTTGGCTCTACCTGTCCTGCTTGGACTGCACTCATGGCAAACAACTGAACCTGCAGTTCGACATGCAGACCTGCAGCCACCTAGACAGACAGACAGGGGGGAGATGATAACCTTTGCTCACTTAAAATATATATCTTTATGAATATCACTTATACTGAACATGTATGAACCCAATATAACTCGTAAAAAAGGCTAATTCAGATAGTCACATTAACATTTAATTGTTATATCCAGCTGAAAACTTACAGGTCCAGGATTGTAGATGACCCGGAGGCCTGTCGCAGGAGGAGGCTGTTTCACATGGAATCTTGCAGAGAGACAGATCGAAACAAACCACAATTAGCTACAGGTCAAAGTTTTCCCTTTGGACTTGAAGGTGACCCACAAATCGCATGCACCTATCCACAGCACTCATTTCTTTCTGACATACTATAGGCCATTTGAAACCAGTTGAAAGGCTAGTTTTTGCTGATTTTGAAGCCTACATTCACCAGTGCATCTATTTATCCATGCTTCCATCTATTCATTTGGTTATCTTACCTGCAGGTGTCGACACCTACATTCTTCATCCTCACAGTAATGGCCGAGGAGGTGCCCTCCTGCAGTGTACCAAAGTCAACACTGGAGGGGAGGAGCTGGAATCCCCTCACTACGACATTTGGATCGGTCAGAGAAATAGTTCGACACTTCCTCCTCACCGGCTCTTCCACCGACAGGAACTTGCATAGGGGACACACACAGAGTGATGTGTGAATACATGCGTGAACAGTATGTGACAGAGTGATAGAGAGAGGCATGTGTACAGGGTATGGATCAGGGACCTGTACTTTTAAAAAATGGCATGATTACCAAGGTCAAGGTGGGTGACATCACTCATCATGGGCAACGCAGCAGAAACAAAGTGCAGTCACTGAATGCTCAAAACATGTTCTACAGTGGCACATCACCACCTCTAGATGTCCCTTTAGGATACTTTCTGTTTTATTGACAAAACACACCTTTGGTGCATACAGTGGATTAAAAGAGGCTGAAATTTCTATGGTAAGAATATTACTGGCTGGTAAAAATATGAGCCGTTGTTTGCTGAAGGATTGAAGACAGTATTAACATAGATATTTAAACAAATCAGAATTAAACCAATCCAACACATTTACTCAAACACAGGTGACATGGATTTCCACATCAATCTTTTTGCATGCTGTGACATACTAGAGAATAACTGTTGTCATGTGAATGTTTGCGTACCTGTCGATTTGGTACACTGCAGGGTTTAGAGCTGAGGATCGAGGCTGGTAGTCTGACTTTAGTCCTCCTGGGCTTTCCAGTCACATCTACCTGGACTGACTTACATTGCCCAGATGAACCCCTCAGACCGCTTTCACCTGGCAAGGACGCACACACACACGCACAGAAAGACATATATCCTGTCATGCAATTGCAAATGCTCAATCCATCTAACCTGCATAATATCAAGCCTGGAAATGATCTGGAAATCCGTCACTGTGAAACATATCCTGATTTATTACATATGTCCCTAATCTGAAAATAGCGGTTTGAGGTTAGGTCTGGCCTGCACTGGCATTTGACACATTATAAGTAAGGTCCTTGATTGGTTTTATTATAAAAGAACAGAGGAACAGGGGGGACAAACCAGCAGTCTGAGGTGTGGGGTTGGTGGGTCTTTTTTGAAGCCTCCCATCACTTCCTGCTGCATGACTGAGAGCAAAACAAGAGGAGAGGTCATGTTGCAACAGCGAACAAACATAATTTAGACAAGCAATTTTTGAAATAATATAACAGTTATATATAGATGTTTTGTCATTCACTACAACAAATTTAAAATTAGACACAGGAAAAAACAGTTTACCTTGCAGATTGAGAGGGTGTTGGGTTTAAGGGTCGTGGAGCTGCAGAACACATTTTTGGTACATTATACAGTACGCATGTTATGAATGTACAGTTAATGGTTGTTGTGCACCTCTACAGCTGCTGTAACACAAAATGTTTTTTTTTTCAGTTGAATTAAGCTGCAGTTTCTCTATACAGATTCCCAACAGGACAACCTTTAAAATGAGTTTCATCTCAGTAGCTCCTAGTAAATACTGACAGTATAATAACTTACTGTTGTCTTGTGGGGCATCTTTCAGGAAGGCCTCAGCACTGTCTGACTTGGGGATCGGAGGGAGATCCATAGATAGACTCCTCATGTCTGGTGTTTGGAGTCGTAGCAGGTTCTGGAAAACATGCAACAGTGATGCGTCTCTTAATGCACGTTGTGTATTTTTCTACGTAAACTCAGAAATCTACCTCAAAAACACATTTAAATAGATTCAATGTTGAAGTGATCACGTACAGTACCTGGTATAATGACATATTTTCTGGGTGGAAAAAAGGAACAACGTTCTTCTTCCTCAGAGCGTCTCTATATGCCTGCTCCTCATATATCTCCTGTCTGAAATACACATGCATGCAGAGAAACCACTACATTTGGCTACTAGTTCAAATACTTGCAAAATTTCATCCAATATCTATCCTGCACCATTATTTTAGTCGTACTGAAATAGAGGCTGCAGTTTTGTTCCAAGTCATTTCCGTCAAAGGATGGACAAAGCAGCAGGCGTACAGAAAATGATGGGCTAAAAGCCATCTCAACAATTAACACACATCGATCTGACAGGCAAATGTATGGTGTGATTACTGACTATAACTCAGCAGACACATATATACCTGTGCTGTGCAAGTCTTTCAGTCCATTTTGACTCTCTTCCACTGGTAAAACTGGGTAGAAGAGGGGGTAAAACAAATTTAAATGCAAGGTTGTGTCACTGAAGAGACTGTGACATTGTCCATTAATGGATGTAATCTCTCCAACCTGTCACTCGTTACTGTGGCTGTGTCTTGTGAAACATCCAAATGGGCATCAACTCCTTGGCTATACAGATTGACTATGTCCACTGTGGATACACATAGAAGAATTAGAAGATGAGTACACGTGTCATGACCTCCTGACCTAAACTAAATTACACGTACCACTTAACTTTAACTAAATATTTAACTTGAAACCTCACAAACCTCTGTCATCTTCACCTCAATCTTCTCAATCTTACAGAATTTAAACATTTCATTAAATGTTAATTGAGTATCTAATAGATAGTTTTCAAATGACATTTTCGTCCTGTGACAACAACCTCATCCAGCTCATCGTTTCTTGGTTTTGCTGATCAGTTTTCACTCATTATCAGAGCCTATTTAATTCGCGACCTGTGTCATGCAATTAGTGACCTGAAATATTCCCATTAACTGATTCAAATTAAATTTGACACATTTAAAAATGTTAAAAATGAAACTAGTTAAAAGTGAATAAAAGACGCCAGTGAATTGAAAATGTAACTCCTATTTCAGAGGATTCGTAAGACAATACATTGTTCTAACAACTGTAAGAGTCACCTGAAGTCCTCTTGTCAAAGGTATGACTTGCACCCTCTTCTTCTGCAAAGGACTATAAAATACATATAAAATAAAATGACAGACATAATACATAAAATATACACAATACATAGATTGTAATAATTTACATTCATATTGCATAACAATGTTGTATTAGTATAATTTGTAGAATCTTATCTTAGATCTTTATCTCAGTATGCAGTGGGGAAGCAAAGATCCTCATGATAACATCTTTCTTCCTGTACAATTTTGTGTGTGTGTGTGTGTGTGTGTGTGTGTGTGTGTGCTGACCAGGACCAGGTTGAGCAGCTCACTGGCATGAACATTCTCCTCCTCAGAGCGAGGGTCTTTAACTTTCATCTCCTGTGACCGCTGCTCCCTCTCCATCAAACTCTCTATGTATTCCTGCAGTCAAAGCCACAATTTTCCAGAAGTCAGCTATTTTCTGCAGTTAGTGTTGTCATGATTGAGGCAGACAACTCAACACAGCATCGGCCTTTCAAAGCAGAGGTAACGCGGCAAGGTGTTTTGATGCCTCACTTCACCAAGCCAGAAATCACATGACCAACCTAAACGAGGTCTTGTGACGTCACACTAATGAAAGCAGTAAAACCACTCCTCTTTCAACAGTTTCATCACAGCCTCAAATCTTAATCCATCCATACAAATGCAATACCAAAAGGTTTGGCCAGCAGATGTCACCATTTTTGACTGTATGGAAAGCTTTGAAACGGTGAGCTAATGTCAACACAATTGCTTCATAGTGATTCAGCGCTTCCGAAAGCTTTGTTATCCCCATGTACAGTATAACAGCTCTATGAGACTAAAAACCAATAACACATAATAGCACCACTGTATCTTTTTACCTACTTATATTTACAAAGCTATGACTATTGGACATATGACCACAGACATGGGTTCGTCTTACCTTCAGTCGTGTGTCCACAGTATTTTTGAGTGGTGTGGTGAATGGTCGGTGCTGGTACAGTTCCCTCATCTCAAGGACTTTGGGGCAGCTCCTGACAGGCTGACGCTGTGTTGCGCAACCGCCAGACGTCTCTCTCAGAGTCAAACCACGTCCCATGTTGGTACCTAATGGAGGACCTGGGCTCTTCTTCTGGAATACAGAGAGACAGAGGGAGGACAAATGTCAGTGTTTGGGCCTCAGTGTGTTGTTTGCCTGTGTGCACATGAACAATATGTGTCACCTTTACCTCTGTTCCAGGGAAGTCATGCCAGCTGCGGTTTCTGAGGTTGGGAGGGGTGATGTCAGGGTTCTGTTTCCCAAGCAGCCACTGGGACCACACGCTCCGGTGGCTGGGCTTTAGGATGGTAATGCCGAACTCATCTGAAACAGCCACAAACAAAAACAGTGACAAAATTGCATTTTATGATTGTATTTTACGATATGTTTCATGATTTTTAAGATATTGAACAGCGCACCTTGAGTGTCTGGCAGTGGTTCCTTCAGCAGTGCTACGGTAGGGTCAGAGTATGCCTTGTAGAGCAGTTCCTCTATAGTTTTAGAGCTCAGTAGTTCAGTACCTGAGCCATCCTCGTGTACCAGAAACAGCCTGGAACATAAGATGTGTTTTCTGTGACGTTGCCATCCACAACAGCAGTACAATGTTAATGTTTAAATACTGTCTCACTGCTAAAGATTTTTTGTATTTGTGCAAAAAATATTGAAAAAAATAAAGCTAAAAAATAAGTCTTTTAACTATAACAACAATAACAGCAATTTGTTACAATAATAATTTTAGAATAGTAATAAATAGAGTCATTTCCCATAGCTGATTATCTGTAAACTGTTATACAGAGAAAAGGCTTTAATGAAGCATAACATGACATATACATATAGATATCCCACCTGGGACAATGTTCTCTGTGTTTTGCATTAATCCTGGCCATTTCTCTGTCCTCTTCCTCCTCTGGCTCCTCTTCATCCTGTTTCAGTGTGCTTGGAGCAGGACTTAAGTTCAACACTGATAACTGCCCATCTTCCATCACCTGCAATACACACACACACATACATGTTTTATCATAACGTCTTGTGTCTTTGAGACATTTGATCACTTGCGTGATGACACTGACCCATCTTCTTAAAGTCCTTGTAACTGACCTGGAAGTGGTTCCCATCGGGGTCTGTGATGTCACAGGCCACTTCGTCTGTGTGACTCATGGTGTAGCTTCCTGGTTGGTTTGCGGGAGTGCCACCCTTTGGGCTCGGGGTTAAAAGTGGGTCAGATGAGTACACACACTTGCCATCACTGTGGATCTGCAGGAGCCCCACACTGGATGGGAACACCTTGGATGCAAAAGCACACACAAACACACATGTAGGTAATTAAACAAAACTTAAGCCAACAAACTCATTTGAAACATGCTATAATCACATAAAAACCTTACACACACTGAAATAACTTAAAACATGTTATATTTGGTGTTAACCACCCACCTGATAGGCTCCTTGGTTGTTCCCAGTGATGACAGCTCCGTCGGCTAAAAAGACATGAGCCGTGTGCTGTTCTGGGTACATCACCACTGTGGCACAGCCCTCCTTCTCCACCAACACCACCCGCTCTTTGGTAGACACACTCTCCTTGTCACTCTCATATGAACTCCTCTTGCTATTCTCAGCCACAAACACACTCTCCTCACCATTTTTATACACGCTACTTTCTTTTTTATCATATGCATGCTCATACTCATTCAACTTTGCACAAGTGTATCCAGCAGCCTCCTCTTTGCACACTTTCCCTGCCCAGTCACTGCTTATCTCTTCTCCATTGTCATAAATATCCTGGATGTGCACATTGTCATTAATGCTGTCTGCACAGCGTGTGACACACACACACTCAGTGCAGCCGCATGTACATCCAGAAGTTGATTCAGGGGTCACACTCTCAGGCTGCTCCCCTGGAAGGTTGACAGACACAGAGACTCAGATCAGATAAAAAAGCCAACTTAATTTCAATATTAAGTGCATGTTTGTGAGCGTTCCTATGCTCGTTTTACTACAGTGTGTATTCACTGTATGCTAGGTCACCTGTGTGCAGCGGTATGTTTTGCACTGTGTTTGATGGTCTGTCTTGGTACAGAGTGGTAATCCTGGTTCCGTCTGCATGTTCAATACTTAGAGATCTGTCTGGGTTCTGGACAGAAACCACCAGATCCTCCCGGCTCAGCATCACCTGACACAACACATGTCAAGCTAAAAAGGTTACTCCCAGCAATAAACGATCTCATTTTTATATGCAACATTAAGTTTGAGATGCTCAGACAATGAAAAAATATTGAAATTTTAACATCACAGTGTCATCGTCTAATGGTGAAACCTTGAAAAAAAAGACACTATAGTGGAGACAACTGGTGACCCGTGTACCATCAGGAGTAATACAGCACTCTTACCTCATTGGTGATGGGGTCTGTAGCCTTGAAGGCGAGAAGAGGCGTGGTGGGTATGTGCTTGTGTTTGGTCCCCACAGTGTAGATGCGCGCTCCACAAGGAGTTGTAGTTAACCAACACCCTCTCTGAGCATCAGCCTCCTTGTCTGAACTCTGTTCTGTAACGACACACACAAAACATGCAAGTCTTCATTGTCTTCCCAGCAGAGGGCCCATGTTCATTAGAAAGCTGAGGAAAGACCGTTTTGCAGTCCATGGTGCTGCACTCTAACCTTTCTTGTTGTCCTCAGTTTCTTGAGAGGTGTTTTCCCTCTCAACTTCAGAGTCAGGAACCCACACTGGACCAGAATCCTGACTGAAACTGACTGAACCATCTGCAAACAGAACCTGCAGAACACATGTGATCTCTGAGAAAGAAGTCTTGAAGTTTCAGCTCTGCCTGCACAACAAATCAGTGGCTTGTCCGGAATGCCTCTATAGAACAATGTGTGTGTACAGTATGTTCACCTCTGTGGACCCGTCTCTCATGTATCGGATCACAGCTCCCTGGCTGGTGACAATGCGGGAGAGTTCTTTGGAGAGGGAAGGGTCCTGAAGCTGCCCCACAACTCCCATACCATGTAGAGGAAAGCCCTGTTTAACCAACATACCCTGCTCTTCTGAGGACACTCCTGGAAAACATATGCAAATGATGTCCTAAACATTTGATCGATATATGTGTAGAGTCATAAATGTGAATACAACTGTTATGGAAGATCATGTTCAAAGAGGGCATATTTGTTAAGACAAAATTCTTCCTGTCTGCAGCTTGAATCTTGTGTAGACATGAAACAAAGTGGCAGATGTTCTTCTGGCAAAGTGTGTGAACAGCTAAATGTACAGATATGTGTCAAAGGGCCAATGTGACAGTTTATGAGTGGGGTTGCTCTGCTGGTGAATTATATGGTATGCCATATTCAAGGGACACCATCTCATGACTGGAGCTCCTCCACGCAGTTTTGTGAAACTATACTTGTGAGGACAAATGCACCTGTGTATGAGTGTGTATATATACCGTACATTCCCAAGAAAATGCATCACTGACCTTGTGTATCCTCTCGCAGAAACTGCAGCAGTAGGCCATTGGGAACAGACAGACTGAGGCTGTTGAACGGCTGGCCGTCACACACCTTAGACTAAACACAATCACACAATCATTTATCTGTGTGTGTACTGTTTATACACATATATTCTTCTGTGCATCTATGTGCATATGTGGAACCTGGGACTCTGGAGGTCTGGTGTGGACGGATGGGCTGTGTGTCTTGGAGGGAACTGATTCAAGGTCTGTCCCCATGGAGCGGTGGGTGGAGGAGGAGAGAGGGATAGGGACAAAGGTGGAGGTCCCTGGGGCCCCTCCTTCTGTTTCCTGGGGACTTACTAGAACATCACCAGACAGAAACCCAGTTAAAAGTGACAGAAATTTTAACCTTGTTTACTCCTACCATAATAATAAGAATATTTGAAGCACTGAGAATATTGACCACCCTACATTCATATTGAACCTGTTTTCAGTAAAGATTGAGAGTTAAATCCAAATACAAAACTTCACAAAGGCTGAAAATTGTATGCGTTTTAAGAGTAACACCTATGTATTCTCCCGTGGGACCATAGAAACTGTATGAGAGGTGTATTCCACTGTCTAACACTGCTGAGAGGGAGCCCTGCTTCACTCTTTTCATCACCACAGGCTCTGACACTGAAAAAGACAAACACACACAGAAACACTCACAGGTTACCTGTTTGTTCAACAGTATTATCGACTACATTACATCAAGGTTTTGTGAGGATGAAATGATAAAATTCTGGACTCTGCTTAACGTCTGTATTACGATCAGCATCTCTACCTTTGTAATCTTCTTTTTTGTCATTGGTTTTTTTGGCTTGGGGCTGAGAGGGAGGTTTTGCTGGATCAACAACAACTTGGTTGATGTGTGTGTAGAAATGATGCCCATCCTTCCTCACAGCCACTTTCACCAGGCTGGAGCCTGGAGTGAAAAGAGCACAAAATGTACCAATGCATGTGGAAAATCACCCAAACTACCTGCCGCCATCATTAGGTAACACTGAGGAATGGCTGAGACGCAATTTTCTTTCTTATGAACAACCTCCCTTAAAAACCGGCTTTCCCAAATATGCAGGGCAGCAAGTAAATGCTAGGTTATGTTTGTTTACCACAGCAGAACACTTTCCCATAGACACGCTGCTTAAGGCGAGGTGTTTGCTGGATGTTTCCTGAATTAGAACAGGCTTGATTTTGTCTGGATGTAAGCACTTTTGTTGTGCTTTAGTACATGCAGATCTGGGGCATTTTCCACAACCTCAACTTTGTCTTGATACCTTCAACATAGCTGACATTCTCCACAGTGATATGTCCTCCATCTGAAGGGAAAAGGTACTGGAGGCGACCTGACACATGGATCAACTTTCCATTCATGCTGTAGCCTGTGAAACCCTACACATTGCACACACACACACACAAAGATTTGTTACTTGTAAGCAGACAGAGGTTATCATCTACTGTCTATGTTCTGCTGTTTATGTTCCAATGCAAACATAAACATTTTGTATGTGTGCCCTCACATTGAAGGGTTCTTCTGTGTGAGGTAGTTCTCTGTTTTCTGCCACAGGGGGCGCTGTGGCAGTAATGGAGTCCCGTGTGGGAGTCTTGGCTGAGCTGCTCGCTGTCTCTGCTCTGCTCTTCTTGCCAGACAAAGGTTTGCTTTTCTTGTTATCTGTCGACTTAGCCTCCTCCTGCTGCTGCTTGCCTTTCGCTGTATTCTCTTTCTTTGATTTCTTGGCCATCTCCTCCTCCTTTAGTCGCTCCTGCTCCAACTTCCAGGCCTGTAACATCATGCACGCAAACACACCGAAGTCTTTGCTGTAGGTTTATAATAAAGAAGTGCAGGGAACTATAAAGTATTGACTATGTATGAAAAACTAGAGGAGCTTAACATTTAATACTTAAAACTAGGGATGCAATGGTTGGAATAAAAAAATAGAATTTAATCTATACTTATTAATGATTAAAAGGAATCTACAAAATGGCACTAATATCCAGTGCTTTTATCTTTTTTGATAATATAATGATTGCAAACATTTCCTGTGAAAAATATTCTGACATTATTGTACTTTATCTGCCAAATATGCAAACACTGTTCTGTTGCTTACTGTATTGGATGCTTTTGAAATGTAAGCAAACAAAATCAGCAGGTATGAAGGGATTAGGTTTATTTCAGATATCTGAGTAGATTTCTGGAAAGAGTCCAAACAGTTAATGCAATACTGCTGAGAGGTCAGAACAGAGCTGGCTGTGAGAGTGGATGTTCATGCATTAGCTGGTACTGACTTTAAGGGAGTCTTTTCTGATGACTGGCTCCAGAGTGTCCTCCTCCTCTGCAGAATCTGTAGTCTTTTCATCTAATCCAATAACAAAATAAATATTGTATTTGTATGGTGGTAAGCATAGTTTCATTGCCAGAGCTTTATGTCAACAAGCTGCAGTACCTTTTGGTGACTCAGCTGGGCTGAGATTTCTGAGCTGCAATGCCTCTCTCTTTAATTCCTCCTCCTTTGTCCAACCTGAAATACTATCTGCAACATGCTCCAGGTACTTCCTGTGAAAAACATAATCGTTTTAAAGTCCATGTAAAACTCCACATATACACTATTTATTAGTAAGTTTATGTAGACTACAGACATTGCTGCTGAGAAGGTTCATACTGTATAATATAAATATAAATAAATATAAAACACGATGGTGTTTATGGGATATTTATTCTTTTGCTTTCTAACATATATTACTATTCACATCCTGTGAGAAGAAAATACCTGAGAATGAGAATTTGGACTCTGACCTGAATTTGACATCAGTGTGAAGGGTTACATCCCAGAACTCCTTACACTGGTGATAAGGGCTCATTGGATTGTGACAGAAAATGTACAGGATGTTGTCATGACTTCCTCTGAAAGTGTCCAAACAGCGGTATTCTTCTGAGGCTAACTGGAGTACCTACAGAAACATAAAAAAAAACAACATTATACAAATTGAACTGCAAAAACCTAAAATTGAGGGGTTTCCCTCCAGAAATCCATGTTTTTAGCTGAAAGAAGACATGCGTATTGCGAATTTAAAATTAGCTTCAAAACTGTCTTTTTCCATAACTCCAGATATAATCCAGATATCCAGATATAAACATGTTGCTGTAGTGTTCTATTATTTGTTCCTGCACTTAAGTCAACTCCTGCTGCTTCACATTAAAAGCCTCCTTGCAAAGAGAACTTTAACGTGAAGTAACTACGGCATGTCTAATCTGATAGCTATGGTTGTGGTTTAACATACATTACATTAGGTTAGATTAGGTTTTACTATAATTAACATATTTACTATTACTCATTAACAACTGAAATGAGGCAGGAAATACCCAGCAGGTACAACTGTTCCCTCATGCTGACACAGAAAACCCCTGTGAAAGACAAGATAAGACGGGTCACCTGTGGGAAGATAGAGGCATTGTGGTGTTCAGAATGGTGCCAGTCAAACAGAGATCTCAGCCTACAGCTCTGAATGTCAGATAATTGCAGCTGGCTACACACTCTCCCACTGCTCTGCTGGAGAAAACATGTCACATTATTGGGAGGAAAATCTGAAGAAATGTGCGTTATTTTATCACAGCGTACAAAAAAATGTGACAAGATACAATAGTTACAGCACAGAAACAATACCTCTGTCTTTCCAGGATCTTCAGTGAGAAATGTCGGACCTATTTATAAAATAAATAATGAGATATGGCACTGACATGCATATATACAGTTGGGAGTTGTACCTCGTAATATTCTGTATGTAAGTCAATGTCACAACATCACACTAAATTAATTAATTCAAAGTAGTGACAGACCTTTGGTTCGTAGGTTATTAAGCTGCTGTTTAGCATAGGATAGTGGGTTGTCCCAGGGGATTATTGTAGGTGTCTGCTGGTGTTGCTGTGATGGTTCCACTGTTCTCAGTGGTCCAGGAGCATTCAGTAGTACACCTTTTTGGTCCAGCCTGGTCAGTGGCATACTCTCAAACACACTCTGATGAAACAAACGCTCCACCTCCAGCCATGACACAACATCTGTGAGATACCATAACATCAAAATGTCATTTTGAAGCAAATCAATCAAGAGCTTTTTCTCAAGGCACATAGACTGAACAACTTATCACTTTAAGTGATTCTCTATTTCGATCAATACAGTCAAAGTTGTCGGAAACTCTGACGAGGAGCTACAAGTTAGCAAAGACCAGCCATGTATACAGTGAGTTAAGGTGGGTTCCTCTGACAGGTAACTTGTTTCTGACCATCTGTGCAGTAGTGTTGTAGCTGCTGTTTGATTGCCATCCAGCAGGAGATGCTGTTTCTCTGCTGAGCTCCAGAGTGGATCAGCTCCCACACTGGAGACAGCTTCATCATGGACAACTCCACCTCTGCTGGCTCAAAACCCTGAGCTGCCTAAGAGGGACACACACACATACAAACACACACACTCTATGAACACATGATGATACAAAGATAACAATATAGGACACATGCACCCGTGTTTGAGTGTTTATATACAGGCTAGAAGCAAGAGCCGAACATCAAGTCTACAGTCTACTCGTCTCTCTTATTCAAATTCCACTTGGACAATATAAAACATTCAATTATACACAAGTGTAAACATAAAAAATCTACTTGCACTGATATCCCTCAGGCGCAGTGCCCTCTCACTATGGTGTCTGATAACCAGAGGCTGCTCAGACTTCTTGTGAATCTCCTCTGCTCCAAACGTCTTCACTTGACTCTAACATGGAACACAAGAGAGAATAAAACAGAGACAAGTGGGTAAATAATCTCATTCTGTGAGGAGTTTTTTCTGAACACTGTGGAGTCACAGGGGAAGCTCTCAATGAGTTTTACAACTTTAATGAAAAAGGGCAAAATTCACACACACCATACCTGGTTTGGAGACCTGAAACAAGTGGAAGAAAGGATAATAGGATAATAATATACAGAGGAGCCGGTGTTCCACATAAACTGATGGTCAGTTTACCTAAATCCAAACTGTTCTTTTTAATTTTTGTAGCACTTTACTGCACAGTATGCCTGTTTGCATGTATGATAACTAGTTTGATCATAGCACCATCTGCTGGACTCACATTGTATGCATTAGCGGCTCAGCTGTGCTCCATAGTAAATGCATGTTTCAGTTTGTCATGGGTCTTATATAGAGTAACTTCAATACATTTGCTTTTGTTAAGTAACCCTATCTTGTAAACTATTAAACTAACTAGTAAACACTGTATTGTTATACAAAAACAACCAAAGAAAGAGGAGACCGATTTCCTCTCACATGCTTTCTCTTTGCTCAAGAAAGCAAGTATGTCACCCTCCCCCCGCCACGGCACATCCCCACCCCCTGTGTGTGCTACAGCCACAGCTCTCAACATGACACCAGGGCTGGTGGGGATTGGCTATGGTGCTCTAAACGCCTGTGACTGGCCCTGCCCACAGAAATACAAACCAATTAGCGGTTATCTGAGCTCTACAGACCCCTTCTGCTGAAAAGAAGAGGAAAAAAAGAACTTGCTGCATTGGCCGGGAATCGAACCCGGGCCTCCCGCGTGGCAGGCGAGAATTCTACCACTGAACCACCAATGCTGCACACGTATCTTAACACGCTATCTGGCTTTTTGTGATTTACATTAAATTCAATGCAAGCCTGTGTATTTTTCAAGATATGTGTGTGTTGGTGTATGGCCCCGATACCTTCATGTCCTCTTCATTTTGTGCTATAGTCAGCAAGCTACTTAACAAGTGGCTTCTCTCCTCTTCTGTATGCATCAGAGGCAGGAAACTTTGGAGCATGAAGCTGACCAGTTGATTGTCTAATGCGAGACCAGTGTGAGGTTTGGACTCATCAGCCACATGGGACGGGGTGGGTGAAGACTGATCAGCTGAAATCACAACCTAAACACACAAATGCAGAAATGGGAAAAGAGGAGGGCTATACTGCACTGGCTTATCAGTAAAAATGAACTAAATCACAAAGTGCAAACACTACAAATTTCTAGTATTTGCCCTCATCCAAGGTTTTTAGCTTTCATTAAATTACAAAACATACTGTATATATCAAGCTTACAAAAACATGTATCTGCTGACTATATTTCCCACAAACTATTGATGTCACACATTGATAATGAGGGACCAATTTCAAACCGTCTTAATCTTCCTCACATGCTACACATACACAACATGCACACACAGACCTGTTCCAGCATAGAGTGCAAGATTAGAGGCACCGAGCAGGCTTCAGGGGGGACCAAGTCAAGTAGGTTGCGATAGTAACGCATGTCCACATCTGTAGAGAGGGGAGGCTGCTCGGTCTCTGTCCAAACAGAGGAAAGGACAGAGAGGAAAGAATGCTGACATCCAAGTCTGAGTTTTAATTCAAACACACACATAAGGATATGCTACGAAAACAAGAGAGGGGGGATTATTACAGAGAAAGGCTTTACCTTGGTCTGGATGGCTTTCCTCACACACCAACTTCTTCTTGGAGCGTGGAGTCATGGGGAGAGGGCTCGGCACAACCTGGACATGGAAACGTGATAAACACACACACAAGTAATACGTTTTAATTCATTCAGACTAATCATCCAATATCTAAACATGTATCTAAACATTCCTGTTTCAGTCATTTGAAAAATGTCCATGTGTACAGCAGAGGTACTGCAGCAAATATTGGTGGACATTTCAGCAGCAAAACTGAAAACTGTAGTTATAAACTTGACAGGATAGAGGAGACTCCAGAAGAAACAGAATTAGACTTTCGTTATTGTCAAAGAAAATGAAGTGAGAAAGATTGCATCAGAGACAAGAGAGGCATCGGCCTCCTACAACAATGAATACAGAGTTTGGCTCCCTCTGAAAACACACAGCAGAGTGGCGCAGCGGAAGCGTGCTGGGCCCATAACCCAGAGGTCGATGGATCGAAACCATCCTCTGCTAGGAATGGCTTTTTTTTTTTTTTTTTAAGTAACTGAATATCTTTGATTTTGGTATACAGTTTTCAAAAGAAAGCTGTATACCAAAAATCCCTGGGAAACTTGCCCTTTTTCTGCTGTTTCATGAACAAAACTATTAGCCTATTGAATAAGGAAATACATAGCAGATTAATCAGTGATGAAAATAATGGTTAGTTGAAACCATATTGTGTTGTTATACTGACTGACGAGCAAGGATGTGTGGATGTGAATGTGTACCTCTGTAGGCTGTGGATCCAACCCAACAACAGTGGGTATGCTGATGAGTTTGATGTTGTCTAGGTAGTGCTGATGTTGCCTGCGCCAGTCCAGACAGTCATAGATGAGACTGGCCACACCCTCGAAGATTTTGCTTCCCATCTCATGCTGGACACACAGTACAGCCACGCACAGATTAGGGTTCAAACTCAAAATCTAGTCACAAGCAACATGAAACTGATTGAGTTGCAAATATAAGAAGGAAGAAAGAAAGAGAAGGAGCTTGAGAATGATTAAACAGGGAACAGCAAGGAGTGAGACAAAATGTACAGCAGAAAAAAAAAACAGAAAAACAACCTATGCAAGAAATCGATCTATGAAACACATACTGTATCTGTCAGAGACAACTCACATCAGCCTCAGGGTGCTGAGACAAGAGGACAGTGTAGCTGAGCTGAGCCACATCATGGAGCTTGGTTTCCTGTGGCCCACTGTCCAAAACTGGTCTCAGTCCTGACCAGAACAGATCCAACTTCCTGGCCTGTGCGGCCAGCTCTACATTAGCAAGATCCTCTGAAACACACAGGGGAAAAGATTATGTAATGTAGATAAAAACAATAAATAAATAGAATAAATAAGGGCATACTGAATGAATGAATTCATGTAAACGCTATTATGTAGTTTTGATGAGCCTTAAACCTTAAATCTGTAAATTAGTTATGCATGGTGAATACTAAAGGCTCTTTACCTGCATCTAAAACTGGAGATGTTCTCAGGCTCTGCTCATTGCCCTCACAGGAGTGTTGTTCCTGCTGCCCCTCAGAAGTTTGTCTGTGCTCTGAACACAATTTGATCACATTGGATACATGTACACCTATGGCATCAAGTGCCCCAATCAGGTGGGGCTGGCAGAAGCCTAGGACCAGGATGTAGTGTTGAGGACCATCCTCTGGTTCATCATCTATTCCCAGACACAAAAAACACAGAATGAATAAGTCCATTACCATGACTACTTCTCTCTCCTGTATTCAAACACATACACACTACCATTCTTTATACACACTGCAGAAGAGGTGGCAGGCAAAGGCATCTTGTACATTTACAGTATTTTCTCAAACTTACATAACTGGTTTTAATTTGAGATTTTACCTATGAACTTTGGTGGTTCAACATCATCCCTGCGCTTGAGCTTGGTCTTCTTCTCTTTGGAAGGTCCCACAGGTGAGGTTGGACCCTTCCCCTTTTTGTCAGAGACCTTGGGCCCTCCTTTGTCCTTGCTGGCAGGGGGATGGCCAGCCTTTGCCCTCTCCTCTTCAGCCTTACGTGAACAAAAATGACACAAAATTGGCCAATAACCCAAAAAATGTCATGACTGTAGTAATACTACAACTGGAGCCTTAGTGAAAATCCATTGCAGTTCAACACTGTTACCAAATTATCATAATCGACACATAGAATCACATATATGTAAAAACACTTGCCTGCTCGGCTTCCCTCCTCCGCTGATCACTGGCTTTGATCTGTAGCAGCTGGAATTTCAGTATTTTTGCCATCAGGTCACAGGGAATCTCCTCTCCTGCATCCAGCAGTGCCTTAGCAGGCTCTGTAACCTACACAAGACACAAACACAGGGAACAAAGACACACATGCACACACACAAAGAATAAAGCACATAGACACACAGGGTTTCTTTTAGACAACCAGAGGACACTAGTGCACTGACATACAACATATCAGAAACACTAATTCTCTATTGCAATGAAGCGATTCACTCATGTGAAACATGCCAAGCCTACCTCATAGAATGAAGGGATGTCATCAGTTTTTTTCACTTTGGGATTCCCCAATTCATTGATCTGTAATAAAGTTGGACACGAAAGTTTGACAAAATACAACTAAACTATGCCAAGCTCCGTTTATATCACATGAATTAATAAAATGCACTTGCTTTGTTTAGTAACAGTTAAAGCAGTTACCTTGAAAATACATCATAAAACAATAAGTGCTCTACAAAACACAGGACAGGCTATTTAAAAAAAAGGACAAAGGACTTAGACCAAACTTATACTTTTGCAAGGGTGTTGTCCCAGGTCAACAAGCTGAAAAGTTTGCGTAAAGGTTGCAGTACGGCCAAGGACAAAGCCTGGATCAGTTCTTCATCTTCTGGACTTGCCCCAACCACCATGGACACAAAGGCCTGCCATGACTCCTGGAAAAGGCACGAGAATACTATGATAATACGCACTAATACATGAGACGCACATTATCCAGGTCAACGACCTCATGTTAATATTTCACATCACATTCTCCGCATTTCCTTTGTAGTTAATTGTCAGGTGGATTTACGCGGACTAACAATAATACTTCGGGAACGCCGTACTACTGAAAAAAAGCTTAACATTACTCACAGAAACACTCTCTAAATGTTGCAGTCCAACGCCACAATAAAACGTAGTAACTTTTACTACAGATAAGTGCGTTAAGATCAATTATTTATAATACAACTTCCAGTATGAACGTCTCCCCTTCAAAATAAAAGGTTGAACGTTACAATCATTTTACTTATCTAATTACGGTGATAAATGCCACCGGAAGTATGTTTGTCTACTCTACACAATGCTTACCAAATTGTCCAGTGAATTTCTTCACGTTAATAAAAGTGGCTCCATGAACAATTTGGAAGATAGCACCCCATTTTAAATCTTACCTTTCTACTTCCTGTAATGAAAAGTAAAAATCTCAAGCGCGCGCATGTAACATTTTAACACTGTAGCTAGCTAAACTGGCAAACGGTAAAAGTTGGCTAACTGCCGTGTTTAGCCAGCTAGTGAGAACTCTGCGAGTTAAACTTTGTGTGATAAAAAAGAAGTGAACACAAGAATTAAGTTCAACTAAATAAAGCTGTCGGTGAGATAACAAACCTCTTCAAACTGTGCTCTGATGAGACCAGCCTCCCAATTCTTGTTGACAACTCCAGCAGCGTTGGGCTTTTTGGCTGAGCCTTTTTTAGCTGGCCTTGGTGGCATTTCCACTCAGTGACGATTATCTGCGCTAAGAGACCGTAATAATCTTAAAAACTGTCCGGGCAAATATCTACTACGCTTAAAACTGCAAGTAAATCGTAAATTCACCCGCCAGCGTCGTCTGGTGCTTGCGTTGCCACTGGCAACCGCAGGGACAGCAGCGCTAAATTTGCCAGAGTGATAAATTACTTCCTGTAAACTTTCAAAACAAAAGTATGAAGGTGCACACATTTCAGTTTAAACATATTCGACAAAAGCAATAAAGATTACGAAAACCAAAAAGTAAAACACATAAAAATTACCTGTTATAATATACCGAATATTTCTCGTACAGAATATCCCTTACCAACCTAGAAGTAATGTGGAAAGAATTTTCTATGGTTAACTGTAAGGTCAAATGCTGTTCAATTGTTGTAATTCCTTTCCGCCACTAGATGGCAGTGGAATCTCTGGGCTATGAGGGTCCACAGCTCCAGGATCAAAGCATTAATCACCAACTAATGGTAACCGCGTACACAATTTTTCATTATTTCACATAAACTGTACTAACTGACTATCATTATAATAATAAACAGAGCCGCAATGCAAATAATCAATAAATTGTAACATTCTGGCATCCAAAAATCAGCCAAAGATTCAAACATACACATACATGCACAAAATCCCCTTTAAAAGCTTAATGACTGTAGTTATGATCAGTAATTCTACTCGGTCCTGTCACTGAATGACTATGACTGACGTTATGAAAGACAGCTGGTTTGATTTCAGAGCCAGAATCAGTAAAAAAAAAAAAAAAAAAAGACCCATAGCATTAGTGTCATGTCAGCTGTGTAATGAATGATGAAACCATTGTTCCCCCCGGGTGAGCCAAGAAACAAGAGAGAGGTTAAATTACAGCAACACCATTAAGCAGAGTCTTTAATTCTACTTTGATATACTGTATGAATCTTGAGTGTTATATGAATCTATTTTGGGTCATAATAATGCAGAACATATGAAACAGGAGATTTAACCTTGGCCTGGTTTATTTAAATAAAGGGAGATTTTGAATTGTAATTAGGTGAATACTGATGTGGAATGAATACAGAGACACTGTATTAAATAAATGATAATGAAGGGTGAAGCGTGAAAGAGGTTGTGGCCACTTCACCACTCCTACACACTCTCAGGCATCAATAAAATGAGCCACAGCATATCTTGATAATGATCATTTGTATTTCTTCTAATAGGTCTGCAATCACATTTCGGGTCTTGAAATAGAAATGAATATTCACAGCTGCTGTTACAAGAAAAGTGGTGGAGCAAGCATTGCAAATTGTTCATTTATATAAATAACGCAAAACATGTCTGTTCTATTTGTGCCCTGCTTATGTTCAATTTGATTGAACGAGAAAAACGAGGTCAGTGATTCTAAAACATTTCCTGTTTTACTTTCTGAGTTTCTTAGCAACCTAGATGAAATTTCAAGTGAAAAAATGATCAGCGAGATTGCCATTAACCATTCCCAAGGGTCAAAGTGGCTGCTTACTTCTTGTTTTCCTGAGGGATTTGTCTTGGCACATACACTCCAGTCTTTATACAGTAAATTCCCTTTGCATGATAGAAGCTTATTTGGACTGCGCAGAGCTGTACAGTCTCAATGAGGTCTTTTTGAACCAGAAAAGATGCATTATTTAAATATTAATGACTCAATACAGTACATACACTGGGCCTCTGTTAACAGTGACTGACTGGGACTGAATTCATGGAATGCTTTTTACTGCATTCATCAGTTCTCATTGTAAAGAATTTCATGCCCCACATCTCTGCACCAAAGTCATGGTGTGGCACAGATTTCCAATCAATCCCATTGTTTTATTAATGCAAGGGGCCATTGTCATGAAGGTGATTTCACCCAGGCAACAACCTACTTCCAGCAGCTCCCCATAAAAGGTCGCAAGTGAGACAACGCCCACTTGTCAGATGCCAGAGAAATCCACGCTTGAAGCCAGCAGTGCATTAGTTATGGAGGAGTTGTCAGCTCCCAGCCTTCCAGAGGCAGCGTCCTACGAAGGTCACACACCAGCCAGATAAACAGTGTTGTGACACTTAAATAACACTCTATCCAAGCTGCTGCGAATAGCATGGCAACATCTCAAAATATCCATATTTTTTTAGGAATACACTTCTGTCAAACATGTGCATCATGTGCCTGTTAGGGCTATTTTGTTTCATTGAACAGGAGTCGTAATGGCTTATTTAAGAACTTCATCCACTTGCTACTTAGTTACTCAAAATGATGTGTCTTACATAAGTTAATAATAAATACCCAAGCCACTAAAATTAATGATAAAGCTGGACGCCAAGTTCTTGCTGGGAAGGCACTGCCTGTACTTTACACTATGTTAGACACAGGGAAGGAACCTGCGACCTCATGCAGCAATCAATTTAAAATCATGTGCTCACATATGCTGTATTTAGATGACGGGCAGCCAGCCAAATATCACAGGGCATAAAACACCATTTGAAGTGCTGAAATAACGGTCAAGGGCAAGAAGCTGTACATTTGAAGTCATGTCCTTATTAATTCCTGTGTAAAACCTTTGCAGTTCATGATTCCTGCTCTTGATTTCTGACCCTGATTTTCTTGGTCTTGTACTGGACTGTATGATATTGAAAGGATATTTCTGGCCCTGCATATATGTAAACAAAAAAAAAGTCACATTTAACACTGCTTGTGTTCCTGTGTTGGATTACATTCACTACTTGGTGACTACAGTGATGATAGTCCTGTCACACTGCTCTCAGTGCTCAGGTGTTTCAGGGCTACTTGGCAATGCGACGTAGATTTAAAACTCCACTCACCGACACTGCATGCTGCCAGCTCCAATGGCAGCAGGACGTGAGTGACAGATTTGAATTTCAATACCCAGCAATCATGTGATGTAACATCAGTAAAGAGCAAAGAGCAAACTCATGTTTACCAACCAGATCATTTGAAGAGTCCAGCTTTTACCTGACAGAACATGACATCGGGGTAAATGAAGTAAGTCGTGGTATGGTTGAGGTCATAACATGGCCTTTCATATGACACCTTCATCAGGCATGTTTTTTTGTATCTGTTTTCTGGTGTGAAAACTTTGTGCTATCTGCTACCACATGTAAGTAGTAAAGGAGTAAACAAGGATCTATTTCAATATCTATTTATATTCATTGTACTTTTTTACTATAAACATACTATAGCAGATATTTAACGGTAAGTACACAAAGGACTGGCTGGGAATATCTTTTAAATTCACAAAAAGAAATGATGATAATGCAAAGAAAAACATGCTGTTTACATAGATTACATACAAACAGTCAGGAGACAGGGAAACATATCTGGACCATAAACCCGCCCCAGTCCCAGTGTCACTTGCATGCACCCTTCAGCCACGTTCCTCAGATTTCCATTTTCTCAGAAAGAGGTTGTTCTGTGAGTCAGGAGGAAACATGGAATCACGCCCAGATCAGAATCGGGAACAAACAGGCCTATCCAGTGAATCGGACACCCCGTGGGGATGGGGAGAGGACTCGAAGGTGGTAAACATCTGTAGGCGTATGTGCTGTGTGTGTGTGTGTGGGGGGGGCATCAGTCTGATCGGTGTGATGGACTCTGCAGCTGTGGCAGGGAAGGACCTGTTCCACAACATGGCACTGTCACCGAAAACCTGCGCGGCCTGAGGTGAATCATGTCGACACTGAGAATCTCAAGTGCCACCAATGGATTCATGAGCTTCAGTGAATACGCTGCCAAGCCGGTACAGTGCAGCTCAGATTCTTTTGGTTGCAGCAGTGTGAAAACTGGCCTTCAGTACTTTTCCATGAGGCCCGAGCTTAGAATAATTATGCTGGTGTGTCCCTCGGTGGGAGCATTTGCTGCCTCTGCATTCATTTGGTGGTACAGCTTAAACCGAGGATCTAATGTACTGTAAATGTCACATTTTGAGTAGTTGTTAATGAAGATCCTCATTATCCTGAGTAGGTTGATAAAATCCAACAGCTGACAGAAGGCTTAACCTACTTAGCTGCATATTTAGTTTATGAAGTGCAAGACTGGCCTAAACAATCAAGAGCTGGTTTTTAAAGGAATAGTTTTGGAAAATTGAGCTATTGGCTTTCTTATCAAGAGGTAGATGCCAGCAGTCAGTTATCTTAGCAGGGGAGGGGAGAAACAGCTAGAAGAAAAAGTCAAAAACCCTCCTGCCTGCACCACTAAACATCACTGATTAACATATACCTTGTTTGTTTAATAAAAAAAACTTGCAAAAAGGCAAGTCAAGGAGGGTTATGTGCCAGACTATTTCTTGGCTAAGAGCTTGGCTCCTGACTTCCTGGAGCTGGCTGCCTCACCGTGATGGTAAGACTCCTGGAAGCCACTGGTCCCGCTGCTTTCTACATTTCCTTTTTTTGTATGCATTGCCACCAAGCTAAGCTACTTCAGCAACAAAGCAAAGTTCTTCCCAAAATGTCAAAATCTTCCTTTATGCACGGACAGTCTTGCCATAAATACTAAACACTACTTTCTGTGACAAATATGATTTAACATTTGGGTATCATTTCACTTGAAATAGGCTGTAGACAGAATAATCATATAGGAAATGCTCTTCTTTTCCAGTATAAATTATTAACTCTACAGGTTAATGTTAATAATAAAAGTTAGGTGTTCTATACAACATATGTTTTTCATATTCATAACAGCAGAGTAGTATATTTACCAGTGAATCTGTTTTATCATTTTGTGGGATCAACACTGTAAACCTGTCTTGCTGACCCACTGCAGCACGGCAGGGGAGACATGTGACATTGGGTAAATGATCACTGGTGCTTTGTCCCGCCACAATCACAATGATGCATCTTGCACAAGCTCATGTGCTTCTGCCATTAGTCTACTATCACCACGTCACCCTGTTCACTTGTTGGTGTGTGCGTATGACAGTGTAACTGGTAAAACACAATCAACACAAAGTACTACACTATTAGGTCAACAGCTTGCTTAATTTTAGCCTCAGACCATGCATTTACAAAGGTGAGAGGCTGAATTGGAGAAAAGGTCAAGAACACAAATGTCATTACTACAAATGTCCCATGCGAGTGCCACAATCTTAAGTTCATCTGAATCTCATTTGTATAGCTCACAAGCAGAGGCCCACAGAATCACTATGGAGATGCCTCCATTAAAGACAGTGAGAGAAATGTCACACAAACTCTGCATTGTAGCACAACAAGCAGCTGATGTGCTTATATAAACAGCTGCAGCAGTGCATGTGCACAACTTATGTGCGATCTTCACCAGATAATGTTTCTTAGCAGACCAGCAGGAGCAGCAGTGTAAGGAGACTGATGGCTGGACATGTTCAAGTGATTACAAAAGTTTTAGCTTCCATGAATTAGCTAAGCCAAACATGCAACATGGCAGTAAAAAGCCTGCATTGTCCTACTGCTGCCTGCCCACTCGAGGCTACAGAATATGCACAGTAATGTTCTGTGATTGCTGCACAAACAGTTATTCGGACTGTGAACAAACTACACTGAATCAAACATAAAACAAGGTTTACATTTTTTATTGTCTAATAGACAAGACGTAATTTCCTTCAACAGGAAGTTCAAATGGCATTTTTAAAAAAAACTGCAGGGAATTAATCAAAAATCACAAATTACTAGCTGGATCTCCAGTAATTCCTTTGCACATCCCCATTTATAAATTACTTAAAAACAAATAAGCTTTTATATTTGGTTGAACCATCCTTTTAATGATCTATAAAGGCTCTGCATTCAAAAGGCGTGTCTCGGGGAGGGGGTATAAAAATAAAAATGCAATAAAACATTTACACTGAACATACACATAGCTGTGATCTAAGTGAAAAGAAGTACATTTCTATGACATTTAAGGCATCCACATTGCCCTAGTGTGAGAAGCCCACACCATGACAGCAGCATCTTCACAGGACATTCAGTCTTAAAAACATCTGCAGCCCTAAATACAGCATTACACAACTAGCTACATGGCCCCCAAAGACTACATTTCAGTCTCCTATTCAAGCCTAGGTGTGTTTACTGCTGCTGAACACATTCAGTGTATCTGGAAACGTGCCGATGCATCAACAAAGTGGCTAGTGTCTTTAACAAAAGTGTACCCACAGTATGTCCCTCACAAACATGGTTTTACATTCATCTGCAAAATGTACAATTTAAAATTGTGTCTGAGCAACAAATGCTCTGATTAGGAAAAAAAAGAAGACCCAAACACCCAGAATATTACAATTTGGCTGATAAAAAAATGCACTTTGAGATACACTGAAGCCAAACCCAGAACTATCAGGCTCACTTATGCATAAGCTTTTAACTTTACATCCCAAGTTCCAATTGAACCAAGTTGAACTGACAAACTATATTGTACAAAAACACTGTAGAAAATGTGACACCACTGGAGTGCCATTTATATTTGGGCAGAAGTGCGTTTACCCACAGGAAACCCAAGATCCCACTCTAACCCCTCCTATAGCTCAGCACTCCTCTACCACGGTACCAGCCGAGGAGGAGTACAGTTTTTTCTTGACAAGCCGGAAACCTGGACTCAGTTTAAGTACGTGCCTGAAAGTCGGGGCAAAGCAGGTTCCCATAAAGAGGAAGTCTCGTAGGCTGGGCCAGGCGGTGCCATCCTGCTTGAACACGAGAGTCAGCTCAAATGTGGGCACCACGGTGGCATCGTAAACTATGCGCTCCAGCCGCTTGCAGCCCTTGTCCAGCTCCAGGTGGATGTAGAGGACGCAGCCGCGCAGGCCGCAGGGCTCGCAAGACGCCAGCCGCAGGACTTCGCGAGCTATTCTCCGTGTGAGCTTCTCTGGTACCAGCACAGAGGAGCAGTGCAGCGTCGTCTTCTTGGCTCGTGACAGGCAGTTTTCAAACATCTTGGCCAGCTGCTGACAGGTTCTGTCCTCGGTGACATCTACATTCCTCTGGGGCTCAGCAAAGCAGTGATCCCAGAAATCCAGCTCTGGGAAAACAATGCAAAATCTTACTACAAATTCTAATCTAAAATCTACAAATGATTTAAATAAACATTAAAATTGATGTTTCAAGACACAGACATGCACAAATCACACCTCATTTTGTTGTTCTTTAGTTTTGACCAGCCTTTAACTACAAATGTATGCAGTGGTTGAGGGAACTGATCTGCTTTTGCACCCTCTGGCTGCAGTGTGCACACTCACATATGAGGAAAAAATACAATAAACATCACAGAGAGACTGCTAAACTGTCCAAAACCTTAAGAGAGGACTCACACCAATCACAATATAAGTTTTGCATTACAATATTTCAGCTTTCGAAGGAAAAAAATATCCTCTTATTTTTCTGTTATAGGCAGGCTGCTGTTGTGCAGACAGGCTGAAGGGATGACTTCATCCTCTGTTGACTTCCCTCTCCCCGCCCCCCCCCTCCCCTCCACTGCTGCAGCCATGCACCACACAGGGATAAACAAGCACACAACTGGAAGTATCCAGCAACCAGCAGGTTATCCACCTATATAGACAAACACACAGAAAAAGCCAGCACGCCTACCTTTCTCAATGCAAGCCTGGTCATACCTCCGGTCACCCAATTCTGAGATACACTCGCTGCTTTTGGTCTTTAATGTGCTTGTGGCAACCATGGTGACAGTCTTGATTTCACCGGGAGTGGGCTGTTTTCCCGTGGTTTTAGCAAAGCTGCCTGAAAAAAACGACGCCAGAAGGCGAAGAAGAACAAAAGGAAGAAGAAGAAGAAGAAGAAGAGTCAGTGCAACAGTCGTACCGGATTTTAGCTTAATAAGAGACAGGTGGCTCATTAGGGTAGCTACAATATCGTAGGATGTAAACGCTTTAAATTGTCAAAAAAAGCGTTAGCCATTAGCAAGCAACCCTTCACTTATCCGACCCCCGCAGAACTGAAGTTTAGCGTCAGCTGCACTACTTCACCGTTAGCTGTTCATTTCTAGCTAACAGCCACTTGTTTTGAATATGAAATTACTCACCTTAAATATTATTTAGTGCAAAATTATTCAGTTAAACGGTTCCTCATGAATAAATTCATACGCGCACGCCGTTTTTCTCTCACACTGACACACACACAGACACACAAACACACTGCAGCAGGCAAAAACTTCTGAGGATTATTTATACATTCCTCCTACTCAGCTGACTCGAGGGTTGGACCAATCAGACGACACCTCGCGACGTAAAACCGCAGCTCTTCCCTGATTGGCTGCAAAATGGCGTCTAAATTAAATAATTGACCAATGCTTTGGGGGGAATATTAGTGTTGCTACATGGACGAAATAAGATGATGGCTGTAGCCTGTGAGGGGAAGTTTGGTACTCGCTTTGAAGCAGGGATGCTGGGGGTTAATCCACCTGTTTTTATTCGCATACAGCGGTTCATCCACCTGTTGACGAAACTAAACAAAGAATGGCAAACATGCGGATCAAATCAGGCTTACCCAACCTTTTAAAGTGAAATACAGAATGACAAATCCTTTACAAAATGATTTTTTTTTTATCTTGAATCACATTGGTCATGTCATGAAAAGACATATTTTCTGTCAGTAACATTCACATTAGTCATAAAACAGTGCAAAAGATGCTATGCATGGAAAGAATATGCAGCATTCAGCAACTACTGCATATCCCATGATGCTCTGATAGTGTGCCAGTTTATATGCTATATTATATTCTAATGTAAAGGAAAGACTTTTCTTTTCCTTTTTAAGACAATATGTTTTTAAATTTTTTTTGTTGTAGATATGAAACCGTCTTTAGAAAAGCACTGAAGGTCATTTTTCACACCTACACCTTTCATCAAGGACACTTCACATTTTAAAACTGAGGCACAGGCAGCATTTTCAGCCAAATTGACGCATTAATTCATGGCACTGCTCATGAAATAAGAGGCAGAAGCATGAATGTGGAGTTTCTTGGCTTGACCTCAAGGGGTCTGCAGCAAAATGGAGCATTATTAGTGGTTGCCATGTGAAAGATTACCCACAAATAGAAGCTCAGAGAATGAATGAGTGGCTTTCACCTCTGACAGGCATGTAATTATATGCAAAATAGGCAAAACATTCTCCCAGATGGATGTCTAAAACAAACCAAAACAGACATCTGTGGACCATTCCCATCTTATCCTGTGGTTCTTTACATAACAAGGGACGAAGCCCTTGCTTTATGAGGTTTAATGAGCCAAAATGTCTCATCTCACTGTATTTGCATGTGTATAAATGGGTTCATTTGGCAGGTAAAACACCAAGCACAGTTGTTCAGCTCATCAGCAGTTTATCCCTCATCATACACTGTCGCATCAGAAATTTTCCCCAGTAACTGGATCTGCCGTTCTTACCCCCAGCAGCTCTTCTGGCTAAAGGGTAATGAAATACAGTGGACGAGAGGGAGAGAGAGTGCTTTCCTCCAGTCACATGGGGGGAACTAGATATGCCTCAGAAAAAAAGTCACATGTTTTAGTTAGTGTTACCTTTGTGGAAGCAGGCATATATTGTAGAAATGCTAGACAGGCAAGGTCTTTGTTTAAGTTATATGCAAATGACTTTAATTTGAGAAAGGGATCAGATTAAGGCCACAGTTCAGAAATGCATAGCGTCAGCTGTGATTATGACAGTACTTTTAATGAGGTTTGAACATACAGGGTCACTATGTTGCTGAGAAAGCTATCATCCAAACCTAACAGCCCACATTTTACACTGCATCATAAAAACTTAACAAGCAGGGACACTCGTGAAGGGTTTAAAATAGCATCTATGCAGGTCAACCTAGTAACCTAAAGTTGAAAATGGTGTCAAATTCAATAACCTTATATCTTTAAAAACCTAGAATTTTGAGAGCGAGCACCACTTAAACATTCAAGCCAGCATTTGCTGTGAAGAGAAAAAAAACACTTTTATACTGGACAGAGTACCTGAAAGCTGTCCTTATTGTGTCCATCTCTAATCTGCTCATGCTGTCATAATGCCACAATGTAGGTTAAGTGTGCAGCCTGAGCGAAAATATAGTCCTGCACTGATTACAGCATTGATGCATGTACAAAGCAGTATATTCAGGGCAATTAAATGACCATATGTAGCTGTGAGAGCACCATTACTTCATGCAGTGGATGCTGTGGAGGAGCAGGCGTGGAAAAAAATACAAAGGGCTGCAGCTGCTTGCAGTGGGGCAACAGCATGCAGAAAATCATGATGCATTAATGCTAAAAAAGTTGAGAAAAAAAAGCCTTTTGTTGCATGTAGCGCAGCCTTTATGGCACTGCCTTTTCACCGCAATCCATTTTAAGTGCACCCACTAGTGCACTGCATCACGTTTTGTCCACTGGAAGGGCACACTAGAGGGCAATTCATCAGATTTTCTCAACTGGAAGGGCTCCCTGGCAGGCCCTGCATCACGTTTACTCCACTGGAAGGGCACCCAAATGCACTTAATCACATTTTTGTGCACACTGGGCCACCTTACAGGGCATGTTATGCTTTATTTACCAGTGACTCCATGCATAACCAATGTTAACTAGTGCAAGACTGCAGCAGTGACTTTTATGACACAGTTGTGGAGCTTTCAGGGATGCAAAAGTCCCCAAAAAATAATGCTTTTATAGTGAGAAATGTGCAGAATGAGGAAGTCAAGTAAACTACGGAAAAAATATAGTTCAGATAGTACATACCTCATTACAGTTTGAGGTGCCAAATTGCATTTTTCTGACTGTTCTTAGAGCTCAAACAGAGTAAGGGAAGAAATCCCTCCAAACTCATGCATTACAGCAACTGTCAGGTCTGTGAAAGATCAAGCCATTTGTTGTTGTCAGTGCTTATGGTTAGTTTCCCATGCCTCTACATTCTGACCAGAGCATGATAAAGACTCTCAGTTGTGTTTAATTTGTGAATAACAATGCAACTTTCTCTTTTGCAATGACAACACTAGATAGAGTCAAAGAGCAGAGACCAGGGTAGTAGCATGAAGCACCTTTACTTTTGACCTTCACTCCCGTTGGTACGGCGAGTCAAGCAGAATCTGCTGTTGAATTTGTTCCATGTGTCACCTCCTCTTTCCCTGAATGAGGCAAAAGATAAAACGTGTTGTGTTTCAGGTTACTAATCCATCACAGTTCACATGAGCCTTCTGTTATCCCCCATCAAGACCCCTGGTATGCCAGGCTGGCACCACTCTCCGCTCAGTGAAACGTGCCTCTGGTCGCACCCTCCTTCCTCCCCCATGAAATTTAACAACAGGAGCCTCTTTGCTGAGTTGCATTTCTCTATCTCCGCTGCAGATAACTGGTTGCATGTGCGGGAGTATTCCTTGTGCAGAGCCTTGCACACCGCTGACATGTCTTAACTAAAGAAGCTGAAGAAGTGAAAAAGCCAGAGGTGAAATGTAATTGAATACAGTTTTGAGGTACTTGTGCTTTACTTGAGTATTTCCACTTTATGCCACTTTTTACTCCAACATGTTTATTTGATAGTTTGAGTCAGTAGTTACTCTGCACATTTAGATTATTGATAGAAAATCTAAATTAACTAATAGATTGTGATGTATTTTTAAAGGTTAGGCTACCCAGCAGCATTTAAAGTAATTAAATTTTGCCCTATCTTTACCAGCTGGACACAATAATGTATCATCACTACTTAAAATCTAGTAGTATGATACATATGATTGTGAAATGGGCCATTCTGCATGATGAGTACTTGTACTTTTGGTGCTTCAAGTATATTCTGGTGCCAGTACTTTTACTTAAGCAACATTCTGAATGCAGGACTTTAACTTGTAACCGCTTTTACTCAAGTAAAAGATCTGAATCCTTCTTCCACCTCTGCTGGTAGCTGAGAAAGCAGTGTAGTCTTGGCACAAGTGAGCAACTTGAGGCAGTAGAATTGTCCAAAACTCACTGAAGCCAATGGACTCCATTTGACGAGCGCAAGGCTCCAGTGAGAGACATTTTCCGAGCAGTGACACCACATTTATAATCTTCTTGTCTAACAAACGTTAAAAACAGGAAATGTGCAGTGGCAACACCAAAGCTAATAATTTTTAGCTTCCGTTCGGGCCCTTTATTGTGTTGCTTGTGAATGTTTTGTTGTTTGTTGTTGTTGAATGTTTTTCTCCAGAGAAACACACTCCTGAGGGAGCAGTTTCCATTGTGCTGCGAACATTGCAGATTCAGAGATCTGATATGTGGAGGTGACCTGCATTAGCTCTCTGAAGTATGCAGCAAACAGTAGTTTTCAACCAATGAGGCTGCAGCCTTACAAAAGCAATATTCAGCAACATTCAGTTTTGTAGCAACAGAAAAAGGCACTCTTTTGACATGAATTGTAAGGGCAACAATTCTATTGATTTTTGTACGGTCAGAGATGAGCAGATATCTGGCCTAAAGAGGGAGACCAAGTAGCAGAGTGAAACTGAAGGAGCCTGGCACGACCTCTTGAATGTAACTCGGCCCATGCCACAGCTGGCATTGCATTATAGTGGTGTGTGATGGGCCCTCAGCCAATCTGCTCGCTGTCTCTTTGAGGGAAATGTGCCCACAGCCGAAGCTGTTACCCGGTCTCAGCTTACAAAGGCCACGGATCGAGCCAGCCCCTACAACCCTGTGTGCGAATCGATTCAAAATGGAGGTCAGGGCCACAAAATGGCAAAACATCATTTAAATTTACACTATGAAACTCAATCAGCTGTTTGAAAAAAGTCGTGTAAAGATCTGGTGCTGCTGGTTATCCAGCTCTGCATGAATGCTATGTCATGAGGATCAAGCAGGGAGACAGGGTGAGATTTTGACACCGGCTGTCTAGATCTCACTCCTCTGTCAACAACCTCATGAAGCCTCTCTGCAATAAACACCAGCTTATGAACTGGGGTGTGCAGCCTTTGTGTTGACTGTGTGCTCCCTCTAGTGGTGCATCACTGAACTGGCACTGTTGGTAATCCAGGCTACATGCTGTGTGTCACACCTCATTTACAGGCAATACATAGAAAAGCATGTGCACAGCCTAAACCATTTTCATGTGATTTATTAGGGAAATTGAGAACAACAAATTCCAGCTATAAAGCAGTTCCAGTGTCTTTAAATACAACCCTCTGCATTGGGATTGAATTGACTTACAGCATTCATGCAAATCGTCCATATGACTTTGAGTTTAGTTACGTGA
The DNA here is from genome assembly GCF_017976325.1 of Chelmon rostratus. Classification (NCBI taxonomy): domain Eukaryota; kingdom Metazoa; phylum Chordata; class Actinopteri; order Chaetodontiformes; family Chaetodontidae; genus Chelmon; species Chelmon rostratus. Next base: position 7,095,022 of record NC_055680.1, on the reverse strand, counting down.
GCACACAAAGTTGCTGGTGAACGTACAGTACTGTGGTGCAAAAGAAAGAGCGCTGGCTTAAAAAATGTTTGTAGACACATAAACGGTACAAATGGATTACACCTCAATGGAGCCTGTTCTTATGCCATCTTTCGGTGACACCGAATCACACAAACACACACACACACACACACACACACACACACACAAAACAACATAATCTACAAATAGTTCACACCCAAAGGATAATTATAAAACTACTAAATGAATAATGATTTATTACATCAATACGTGGTGGATCTGAGGTCAGTGCACAGTACAGAAAAAGTGTTTTGTGGCCCAGCATGTAGGCAGAAATGAGCTATGCAGCTGTTCTTAGGTTTATCATGGTCAACAGTATCCTGAAATAAAGGGTGCATAGATGAAGCTTTCATTTACTATATTCCACAGGCAGCGATTTATCTGCTGGCAGTATTTAGCCTCAGTTCAAAGAGATTCGCTGCATTAAGTTCACTTTCTCTGAGATTTATGATCACAGTCACAAACCCTGCTTTATAAAACCACTTTCAGCATATAGAATCATACGAGAGAGAGAAAAAAAAACACTTTTCTGCTTCCTAAAATGTTTCACAAAATTCACAAACAGCTCCTCCAGACCATCAGTGTGTGGGCGACAGGTGTGACTCATCCGCTGGCCGATCTTGATGTCGCTGCCCTTCTTCTGTTTTTTTTTCTTTTATCTGGCAGCAGCTGAAACGTGCAGAACAACAGAAGGAGATGATGAAATCACACTCGGATAAAAACACATCTGTGTGAAGAAAAAAATCTGACCTCTGTTCCGCCTGTAAAGTTTGTCATCGAATTTCATCATTCGTTCCCTCTTTTTTGAGACAACACTAGACGGCAGTGCTGCACCGACTATGTTCAGCACAGGATAGAACGTGACCAGGGTTAGGACTGTGGTGCTGAATTTTCCCACTTGTTCTCCAAAGAGACACCTGAAACCAGCTGTACACTTCCCTGAAGCCAACCTGCTTATAAATGTATAAAATCACTTAAACACATTGAATTCATGGCTGTCAGGAGTCATTTTTATGGGCTTTTTATGGTTATTAAGTCAGTAAAAAAGCAGTTTTTGTTTGGAAGCTTTTGCTTCATGAGTGTGGGACTCTAAGGTTTGGTCTGTCTGGAGTGTGGTGTGTTTGAGTGACAGGTTTTGCAGTCAGATAAAGCTACAATCCAAAGAAATCCAGTAAACTGTAACAACATAAACAGCTTCTTCCTCAGCAAAATTCCTAAGGCATGACTCCATTTCCCTCTGAAGCTGGCAGCCAAGTCATCTAGGCGTGATTGTATTGGGGAAGGAAGGCAGGACATGCAGTGCCCAGATTTGTATTTTTTTTTCATGGGTGGGGTGAAGCGGTACCGAGCCTGTGTACCACATATGACACATGCGCACCCGTGGATGTGCACATGCATTCACCCCACCAACAAACATGCACATGCCTACAGAGTCTGGACCACACTGACATTTACTGGCTGCACAATAGCTCCTGTCCAAAATAATCTGTGTTTATGTTAGGAAGTCCCTATCTTTCAAGGCCTGCTGCTTGTTCGAGGGCGGGGGCACGAAATCACAGGAAACACCTTCTGTTGCCCAGCAAAGCCCCAAAAGCCCGTACAGTACAATGAGATATTAAAAGCCTGTAACTTCCCTGGAATAATTGCAAGTCTGTGTCTGGCAAAACAGCTTCACCAAGCTGCTGGAAGAGTGCACAAACAGAAGGAACATGGAAGGAACTCTCTAAGGAAATAGACGGAAGGCAGCTCACCATTTTCTTCTCCACCTGACGACTTCACTCCGAGGAGCATGACGCCATCTTTGGTGCTTTCGGGCCTGCTCTGGAAAGATGCGCTGGGAGAGAGTGAGAGAGGAGACGGGGATGAATGTTTTAGTGGTTCGCACACAATCCAAAGACAGTCTGCAACTGCAAAGTTCAAACTTACTTCTCAGTTCCAGTATCGATGGTTTCTGTTGAACAGAAGGCCGGAGAAGACGTTTACAGTTAGATCTCATTCAATATCAAAAATATGCATCTTTTCATTTAAGTGATGTATGAATAACTACACCTTCAATATGTCCAGTGCAGGCATCCATATATGAAAATCAAGCAATATGCTGTTTCAGAGTTGCACTGTATGATATTTATTAGTGTATTGTACTTGTATATGTACCTGTGTGATCGTGGATCTTCTTGCATTTGAATTTGAGGACAATGGCAGCAGCAGCTGCAGCCAGGAGGGCAGGCAACAGAATCCACCACAGCCTTTTGTCTGAGGGTAAGATGGAAGGAAACAGTCATCCACACCAATTTAATCTGACTCTGACAGTTTAATGTGGAACCGAACGGCAGATCAGTGACAGAACAGTTTCAGCACCTCAGAGTTAACACTGAATTACCATTTTAATGGCGGGCTTTGTTATCCGTCCATGTTTCAGATTATTATTTATTATTCATTATTTGCATACAACTTAAATTGTTCAACTTTGTGTAAATTAAGTTTATCATGTTGCTTGCATGGAATCCCACAATGCCTTGTGAAGCGATTTGCTCGTGTCCTAAAGAAAAGGAATGGGGGCGAATTGCTGCCTTCAGTGGGTCTGTCTTAAGAGGCTGAAACTGCTGCATAACTGGTCTGATTTTTATGAAATCACTCAGGAGTATTTCTGGCAGGGTTTGTAGGGTGGGACAGCAGTAAAGTTGAGTACAGTACCTGATTTGGGGGGTTCTTTCTCGTTACTGCCGGTCTGAGAACCTTTTAAAGCGACAGTGTTTTGATTAGGGTCCTGCTCTACTGAACAGTGAGCTTGAAAACTATCTATAATTTGAGTTTCATTCATTTTTCCTTCATGGCTTCACATGCAGAATAGCCACATACAGTACGGAAATACAGCATAACTTACCAGCACCTTTCTCGTTAGCCTTCTCATTCAGATTTTTTGGTGTTCCTGAAAGTGTTACTATCACATTGAAATGAATTCATTACTTACTTAAATAAAGCCACACAATTCAATCAACATTTTAACAACTGCAACAAAAGAAGTCTACAAAGATCGTACATCTGCTGGTTTTAGGGTTTTACTATCCAGCTGCTATCCACACAGACAAATGTATTAAAGTTTCATTAGTCAGAACTAGAGGATACCAGCTCTAAGTATCCACCGTGTATCGGCTAAAGAGAGCGTCTGCTCCATGATCATATGTTCCACTATGTTGGCGTTACATTCTTGTTACAAGACAGAACATGAAGAAGTGCAGTGTGTGTTCTGTACCTGGGGCAGGAGCAGTTGTGCCTGGAGAAAATAAAGATCAGCGTATTCATTTGAGTTCAATTTTAAATGCTGCTTCTTACATGCAACCTCCTAGAAAAAACGTTTTTAATCACTTGACATGACTTTGAGGCGGTCGTGATATTGTGTTTGGTGCATACCTTTGCCTGTGTTTGGTTTTTCAGTGCTGTCGTCCGGTCCTGACAAATTTCAAACAATTTGAAATACAGTTTTAAACACATTATCATTTGGAAAATGTCACATCCTGCATGGTCACACCTTACTCTGATGCCTGTATCACTCATGATATGTTAAATTCTACAAACGGCAATGATCTGATTTCACAAATCTCTTCCTACCTTTTGTCTTACTTATTTCGGGCTTTGTCCTAGAGTGGTTTCCTGGGCTGGAAGGGCGAAAAGATCTTGGGTGCGAAGTGGCATTTATCGGATGCAAAGCTAATAGAAAAAAGATAAAAGAATTTTGATGTTAAAAAAATCTTGGACCCAATTTTGGCATGCTTCACTCTGCAACCAACACATCATCAAAACCACCGTTTTTGGATACACATAGAGTTCATTTAAGTGCTCATTTCACCATCTGTGTACCCCTGCATGTGTGTAAACCCAGCTGTGTATATAAAATGTCAAATAAATTCAAAGGAAAATCTAACTTTCATGGCCTTTTTGGGCAACAGCTGGAGATGAAGGGATCACATTCGTGTGGCCTGCTTTCACAGTTGTCGGGGCTGGAGGCTCAGTCTTTCCTAGGAAACAGAAATGGCAATTAAAGACCTTTTTTTTCAGGAAAATGGCCTGATAGGTCGATTGCAGCTTGGAGACAAAATAAGGCCCTGAGTAAGAAGCACTGTAAGTATCTATTTATCTACGAATCGATCTTCAGTCCACTCCACTTCCTCACACTAACCATTCTCTGGAGTTTTGCTGATATTATTAGGAGCTGTTGGAGCTACATGGGTTGCTGTTGGTGCTGCTGTTGGTGCTGCCGTTGGTGCTGCTGTTGGTGCTGCTGGATTTGTGGCTGCTGCTGTGGTTCCGTCTGTTGCCGCCTTTGGGGTCACCCTCGAGACCGCTGGTTCTGCATTTGGGTCCGGTGTTTGGGCTGGTGCTGGTGCTGCAGTCAGGGCTGCTCTAGGTGTTGTTGGTGCTGCGGGTACTGTTGATATACAAAATAGAGCGACGTGACATAAAAATAGCTGCATAAGATCAGCACAAAAATAAACCTGGAACTCCTAACTGTCACTGTAATAGTATCAGAGGAGTCTGGGCTCAACAAGGAAAGAGAAGATGAGGGAAATACACTTAAATTATGCTTTTCAGCAGAGAGTTAGATGAGAGTATAGGTCCTAGTAGAATAGTCCTAAGTCATTTCACATGTTATCACAATATGTTTTGCTTTTTGCATGTCTTTTAACGCTGTCTTCATGAAGCTTTTTGAGTGTCAATTTTAGGCGCGATTGTGGCCCTGAGGGTTTAAATTACAACAACATTTCAGAAAACACAATGACGTTTCACACAAGACAGAAAAAATTCACAGAAGACAACAAAAACCTCACGAAGAAAAACAACATCTCGGAGAACACTTGCCGGAAAGGGTGGGAAAACACTTCTGGTTTGTGATTGGACAGAACCCAAGTCAATTCAGAGTTTGTTTGCCCCGCTGTGATTGGTTGTTTCACCGTCTACCAACTGATGATGCTCTGGGCAAGTGTTAGCATGTGTTAGCATGTGTTGACACACCATCTCACCCAGCTCTGTTATGAATGTTTCAGAAAATGTTTCCTGAAGTGCCATTGTGTTTTCTGAACCACCTGTTTATCACTGCTGCCAGGACGACGAAGGTCACCTGACCGTTGACGACAAACGACGAGGGTCACCTGACTTTGCACGTCCAAGAATCTCACACATACATGCATTTTGCTTTGGATGACGTTGTCGGTGGTTGTAGTTACCTGTTTCATGTGACTCATCTGATGAAATGTAAAAGAGGAACACATTCATACACAGAGTGGTGCTAAAAATATTTCTGAGCCCCTTCATGAATCTTTATTGATTGCTGAAGAGTCAGTCTGTTGCTTTAGACTAATTTCAGTCATGTATAAGCAGCACTGAAGCTCCAGCGTCACCCCCAACCCTGGCCATTGTTCTTTACATCCTCTGTCTGAGCTTGCCATGTGATATATAAAACTATACGACGGTGCTGTCGAGGAATTCAGAATGCTTCCTTCATGAAAACACCAGATCCACTTTGTCAATGTGAAACATTTCCTCAGACAGACTCTCTATTTTAGGTTCACAGTTGAACATTTGCATAATTCCTGTTTGGCACGGCTTGAAAGCCCAGGGTCTGAGAAAAAGGTGTGCCCCCCGCCCCAAGTGTCAGACTGGGGACGAGGAGTGGAGATGGTGCTGGGGGTCGCCTCGCGTTGAGGTGGATATCCTCTGCTCGAGGCGCTGCAGCGGCGTGAAGCTGCATCCTGCCCCAGACACGCCATTGTTGTCTCCTGACCTGCGCGGCCAAGCTTCCTGTCTTCACTGCCATCAGCTGTGATGCCGGTCAACATGTTTCACACCGCAGCAGCCGCTTCAGCAAAGACCACACGCAGCCACGTCTGGCTTCATGAGTCCCACCAGCACGAGCAGGCAGCTGTCTTGGCCAGAGCTGTTTTAAAGACTCTGGGGGCCCAAGGCGAGTCTCAAGTATTTGAAGTCATTTGAAGCAAATCCAAGTTATTTGAGACGAGTCAAGTCCTTCAAGTCATGCAAAACAAGGCCAAGTCAGGTTTTGTGTATTTCAGAGCAGGTGAAGACTCAAGTATTGTGTAAATCAAGTCCAAGTCCAAGTGAATCTGAGGTATTTTGAAGCACTTCTCAAGTCCTGATTCCTTTGAATCATTCCAGAGTCCAGGTCAAACCTCAGGTCTCAAATCTTTTAAGTCATTGGAGACAAGTCCAAGTCAAGCCTCAAGTATTTTGGTTCATGTGACACGTCAAGGCACAAGTCCTATAATTAACTCGAGAGAAGCCTTCAAGCCAAGTCTTGAGGACTTCAAGTCTCAGGTCCTGTAAGTCATTTGATACAAGCGCAAGTCAAGTCTCAAGTATTTCGGTGCAGATGTCAATTAAAATTCTCCTTTGAGTCCTTTGAGTAAAGCCTGACGTCATGTCTTGAGTCCTTTGAGACAATTTCGAGTCAAGTATCAGTGTACACTAAACTGTGCAATATCAGTTGCCTTTATGTTTTTGTAGCATATCTTGTTTTTTTTTTTCTTACTGATGGTTCTATCACATCCTTTGCTGCTGTAGCACTACAACCTGCTGTGGGGTTACTTAAGGATTAGTCAAATCTTTCAAATTTACCATTAAAATGACACATTTATAGTGTGTTTATGTAGCTTAGTCCAATTCTTTATCTCTCTTTATCACTCTAATAATAAACTACTCAATAAAGTGAGACTCTGCAAGGCCTGGTAGTCTTTGTCTTACACACGTCTTCAATACTTGAGACGTGAATGTTTTCACTCTGAGGTAAGTCTCAAGTCAGTCAAGTCCCGCAACAAGTTTCAAGTCACTGTTTTCGTGACTGATCTTTCTTGTTGTGGAAAAAGAAGCTCATAAAAGTCTAGTAAAAACGCCCCCGGCTGTAGCCAGGGCGAGGGTGTTTCCTCCAGATGTTTACTGCTAAACGCTGGAAGTAGATTTGGTGCCAGCTGAGACGTTTCGGTCTCATGACAATGATCTGTTGTCTCTGTGAGAGGGGGAGCAGTTTGGTTCCCACTGGCTATCTGCTGTTAGATCACCTATCTGCCCACTGCAGAGCAGTTAAATGTTATTTTGGCTCTGCGCAAGGAAAACAAACAAATCAAGTGCCACCCTCTTTTTCCTTTCAACCAGCAGACACTCGTTTGTCACTTTGGGACTTGGGTTTTTTCATTCCTGAGCTTCTATTTATGCTTAATATCTTACCCTCATGATTTAAAAAATTAAAAAATTCTACAGACAAAAGATAAAAGATCTTTTTTATGACTTTTAAAACTACAAAAAAATGAATGCAATGAAAGTGGAGGACAGCTGAAGCCCTGCACACATGCTTACATACATGGATACAGTGATGCAGGCATACACACACACACACACACACACACAGAGCTTATCTCAGCCTGAATTAACGGAAATACACTCTTTGAGTGGATGTCTCTGAGGTAACGTTCAAAGTGTGAGTGTCGTTTGAACAACGCTGTGATCTTTATCTCTGCACATACCAAAACAAAACTAAATTACACGAGGAAAAAACATGACCTGATCAATCAGAACATCAGGAAAAAGATGCATTTGCTCACAACAATAATTATTTTTTTTGTCCTATAACCTTGATTAACCTTGACACTAGATGATGTTAGAGTAAATCGGTTTAGCCCATTTTTCTATCCATTTCTGCACTAACAATGCACAAAAACAAGGATAAAAGTGATGTTAGTAAAGGAGAACTGAAGACTTTAAAGGGCCCTCAGCTCTGATTTCATCACATCTAACAGCATGTATCCCAGTCAAAAACAGCTTGAATGGTTTCCCCCACCTGGTGTGAAGACATGGACAGATGCAAGCAGAAGGAGGACAAGAACCCTGACAGTCTTCATGTTGATTCTGCGGCCGTGAACCCCTCCGTCTTCTTCCTCAGACTCAAACCGAGTGGCCAGTGGAAAAGGTGTCCGAGCTCGGGCGCTCCGCTGCTGATGCTTATTTTGGCACTTCCTTTAGATAAAGAAGGGGAGGAAATACACTGGCTTCCCTTCCTGACGTAAAGTGGGTGGCTGCGGAGACCAGCGCGAGGCAGACAGCGGCTGCAAACCTATGTCCATTTAGCGCTAATCTCAGTTTTGTGTATGAATGCATTGTCAACTCCCATCACTTATTTTTTCCTGCTCTGACACCACTTGACCAGCTGGGTGTAGACCCACTCACCCACCTGCCTAGATGGTGCAGCAACACTTTCATATGTGATCACTTGGACAAAGGATGTCAACCAAGTTTTACGAGAACAATCTCCAAGAACTGTATGTAAGTAATTATATGACAAGATAAACAAAATGATCACTGATTCTAAGGCCTCATCCACAGAAAAACAGGAAGCACTTGCATCACATGCGACTCATTTCAGATCCACACCAACTGTCACATGCATGTATCAATAAAAAAGAAAAAAAACCCACAACACTGAAGTTTGTTTTGGTAGATAATTACTGGAAAAGATGACAAAGAGCCAAGATTTGAGAGCCCAAGGGAAGCAGCCCAAACACCAGTGATGTTTCCTATTCTTCGCTGTTTATGTAACAGCCTCCAGAAAACAGGGAGTTGACCTCAGATGGGTCACCGTGCAGATTGTCGAGGCTACTTAAGACAGTTTCCACGAATGAATCAGGATTAATATGTTGTCATGAGATGCCACACAGCTTCTGAACTCGGTGGACACGACGCTGGGGACAGGGTTTCTCCTGCTGAACATCAGCTGTCCGCTGCTAATCGAACGGTTTCATTTCATTCTCTCTGACGCAGCGCTCGGAGCCCACACCATCCCTCCGGGGCTCCGAAAATCAAGCTCCTGCTTTTTGGCCCTCCCGAAAACAAAACAGGATGCCAGAGTTTACTTCCTTTCGTTTGAGCATTGTGCTTGATTTCGACTGAAGAGACCAGAGGACAGACACGCACAGGGACAAGAAAATGCAGGCTGCCTCTGTAAACTGTAGAGTTAGACTACGCAGTATTTTATTCATGTGGACAAGTAGGTTGGATTCTTTTTGGGAGGCTGCGGCTCTTTCAGAAAAGAAACCAACACGTAAAAAAGTAATAAATTGATCTCAAAGTTAATTGATCTGGAGTTAAAACGGTAAACTGAAATCTGAAAAAAATCTGTCCTCTACAATCTAATTCTCATTTCATCTTTTTGTAAAGGGGGGCACCCTGCAGATCTTTGGCTCTTATTTACACAGGTATGGTTGCGCAATCTTGGCTTTGCCTTCGCAGTTTAATCAAAGAAGTCACCGAGGTCCACCAAGAGGAAACACCTTTGCTGCAGAATTGCCAAGGAGCAATTTCCCTTCGACAATAGTCGATGCCAAAATCCTCGGTTGAGTCTGACACAAGCACAACACTGTGAGTAATGCACAGAGGCACGGTGGTGCACGGTGTGGGAGGGTGTGTGCAGTGAAGAAAGGCCTCCTTAAGCGCTCTCCTGTCTCTGCTTTGACCTCCTGAACTCTGAGGTGTGAATGAAATATTGTGTCTCTATTGTTAGTGTCTCTGATTTCCCTGCTGGTTTGAATCTCGGGTGACGGCGAGTGCATTTCCTGTGACCGTGATGGAAAACACAGACCATCACGTAGCTCTGTAACACAGCTCTGTTCACTCGCGATGCAAAAAAACGGCCGAAGGAGTGTGTGTAGTATGCATTTGATTTTATTTTACATGGTTGCATATTCATTGACGGAGGACTGTGGGACATCCTAAGTCACGCATACACACACGCACACACACACACACACACATACAGGAGAAGCGGGTTCATGTCAAGTTGAAATTCATGCACATTTTTATTGAACAGTTATATAAAATACTTCTCATAGTTGCAAGTGCATGCCTCATCTGCCAACAGTTTTGAAGTTAAATTACAAAAGCAAGGCTTCATGTCGTGTAGTGAATTACTTGGGCACTTAAGCAGTTCTTAAAAAAGATCAAAGTATTTTTTTTGTTTCATCTTAAAGTATTGAGCAGTATCAAACCTGTAACTGATATACAAAGCAGAGTTCCAAATAATAATAGTAATAATAATCAAATTACACTTTCTGTGGCACATTTACAAAACAGAACAAAAACCGATTTACCTGTTATATGACACAAACAGCTAATCATGCATTTTTGAGTTACACATGTAACCACACACCTCACAAGAATCATCAAACATGCTTAATTGGACTGTGTGCACTTACAAGCGCAGGTTAAAAATATGATTTCTCATCCATCTTAGATAATTAAATGCTTCAATTACAAAAGAAGTTGAAGGCATAGAGCATCATGGTGTTAATTGAAAGTATGCAGGTATATCCAGTATATGTTCACTAAAGCGCAATATATTTCAAAACAGGCCTCCACAGCCAAGGTATTCAGATTTTCTATTTCCTTTGTTTGATTTTTATAAAACATGCATAGGCAGACACTTTAAGTTTATTGTATTCTTTTTTTTTACACAATATAGGTTCTCTATTTTTACTTTGTTCGCAATACTTAAAAAGAGAAAAATTAACACTCAATTCCAGCAAGCCACAATAAATCTACCCCCCCTTCCCTTCCGAAAGAGACAAAAAATAAACATATTTGCAAATGATAGATAGGTATATGTAAATTCCAGTTATGAAACTCAAGAAAATAGGTATTCATTACCGAGTTATTTAGCCATTATACAGAAAAATCAGGTCAAAGCACACACCAAAAGAACCTGAGGTAAGCATAATATGTACAAAACCATAAAACGTTCCATTATTTGGCATTTCGACAACATTGCAACATTCTTTTTAAGACTGCCTAATTAATTTCAGAGCTATTTTATAAGAGTAGCAAAAAAAAGTCATCAATAAATAGTCCTTATTTAGTTTGTACACCCTCACATGTTAAAAACATCATCTCATGTTCTGTCCTTTTTAGTGCTGTATTTTTGTAAACGTACAATAGTTAGTAAGAAGTTACACGACTTTCCATTTCGGTGTAAATGAGCAAGGGTCTTTCAAGGAAAAAAGAAAATAAATCACCGTTGATCTCTCTCTACCCCCCTCCCCCCACCCCTCTCTCTGACATACTGCTGTGTGGTGGAGAATCGAGCACATTGAAGGCCCGACTGTTAAGAAATGTGAACCGGCAATAACTTAGCAGATTTGACTATGAGCTAATATTTTGAAGGCATATCCAGACTAGCGGAAAGATGCCTCCCCCCTACGCTCTCTTAACACTCCCCCTCCTTTCCACTCTTTCACCCTTTGCCCCTTTTCTGCGGTGGCGGGCCGTGATGAGGCTGAGGGCGGGGCGGCCCCGTCGGCCAAGGTGGCGCCTGCTGCTGGCCTTCACTGGATGTTGCCGCCGCTGCTGGTGCTCCCCTTGGCGTCTGTGCCGTTGGTCTCCGAGGACAGGGCTTTGTTGAGGGAGTTGAGGCTGGCGTCGGAGGGCAGGGCGTCTCGCCGCGGCGGCATCCTCTCGTTGATGCGGTCCAGGCCCTTCGCCTCCTCGAAGCTGGTGATCTTGTGCTGGGGCGAGAAGCCTTTGATGGCTGTTGAGACGCAAGAAGAAGGGGGGAAAAAACAGGGAGAAATCAGGAGCCGTTTTAGAGGGGAGAAGTTAAATGATTAAAAGAATGAGGGGGGAGGGGGGGTCACACTTGCTCACATTCACCCACACATCACCAGATTCGGCTTATCTTTGGTTTGGTCTTGGTTCATGGAATTGTTGTGACAAAAAAAAACCTGTTTGACTGAGAAAATGACAACATAAAAACTGCATCTGAGGAGCTGCCGGCTAATTCAACTGCAAGCCATCCATGAAGAATGAGCCGCTGCAGGGGCCGTTAACGCTAACCATAACTGCATGATGTAGATCCCTAAAGACGCTGCTTTAAAGGAAGAGAGTCACATTCTGGATAACACGCTTATTCTCTTTCTTACACAGAGGTGGATGAAAAGATCGGTTTGCTCCAATAATGGAGACGGCTAACATGGCTCTGTCTGAAGGTAACATAATATGCCTGCAAGCACATTGAAGCTAACATGTTAAATTATGCTCAATTTGTACAAAAAAACACAATTTAAAACCACACGTTGTGATACGATGTGGGATTAAATGTGGGACTATTTCCCGGCATCAATCTTCTCATCTAAATCCATGCAGGGAAGCGAATAAGCGCATTTCCCAAAACGTCGATCTATTCCTCCAACTGAACATAAGAACTCTAAGTATGATGCAACAGGAATCAGTGCTATTCATAAGGCTGAACTAACTCTTCAACCGCTGATGCAGCAGTTTAAATGTTAAGATTTTAATAACAACAGCATATATTGTGCAGCGTTATTTGCATATTGAATGTGACAGATGAACAATTACTATAAGAAGGATATAACTCATTTTTATGAAATGACAACACATTTATCAGAAGTTGCAAAATTATATAACTGCACAGACAAAAGGATTAAACAATCCTTCTAGATCTATAGAGGGTTCTCCTGGCATCAGGGTCGACAGGTTTTCACTGTGCCATCAATCCATGCTTTAATCAGTGACTGCGAAGAAAGACATCTAAAATACTGGGCCATCTAATGGCCACGCTGTGCTGCTATTTTGTAAATCTTAAAAGCTGCTTGTGCTCTATAACGGCATGAGTTCAAAATATGGCTAATAATAAAGAATATCTTGACTCTGGCACATTCCAAAACACCTGAGGACCCCAAACATCCAGATCGCCCCTTCACGCCACAGATTAAAAAAACGACGAAAGGGAAGAAGGAGAATGATCAAAGAGACAAAAAAAAGAACGAGGGGAGATAAAAAAACAAAAACAAAACACTGGAGTGGAGCCCACTGAGACATTCACTTCCACAAAATAGAACCACGTTGAGACTGAGCTCACGTACAGAGACACTACAGAGGTACTTGGGGTGCTAACGACTTGTTAAGTCTGCTTGGAGCATGCAGCAATTAAGGGTTCACTGGAGGTTATGAGGGGTGGAGGTCACAAAAGGATTCAGACTGGGGTTCAGTGAAAACCGGATCAAATTCAAATGAACTGAATAATGGAACTGGGAGAAAAAACAACAGCTTGGTTTCTTAAAATACCACTGAAATGAATAAAATCAGGCTGATCACATTTGTCAAGTCAACGCTGTTTCATTCAGTTCAATGTGACATTTATCCCGCAGCTTAATCATTCCAATATTCAGCTTGATCGAGTTTCATTTCAGCCCATTTTTAAACTACAAAAAGCGTCAAATGTTGTTACTTCCACCTTTCATAAAGGCCGGGGGTCTTAATGGTGATAAATACTATGATTGCAAAGAAGATGACCCTTTACTAGAATGAGTGGGGGGGGGGGGGGGTATCATTTTAGAGGGCAATTTTGGGAGCGTGGAGAGGGGCGTGATGGGTAGCGTAGTTGTGTTGCTGCATAGCACAGGTCAGACACAGGTTATTAGCAGCTCACAGGAAAGAACACGACACAGCAGGGCCACAGAGGATCCACATGGAGAGAAAGCAGAGAAGTGTCTCGACACTACAATGGACTGTCCTCTACGGGGCTAAAGAGGAAATACTGGACAATTCCAACGTAAATAGCAGCTGGCAAACTACTATTTAGCTCGCAGTTGAGGTTGTTCTTGCGCCAAAGGCGAAGTCAATAAAGGTGATTTTTAGGGGGAATCCAATTTGGATTTCGAAGCCTCCTGTGGAGCGTTTGTCTCCTCTAATTCAGATTCAACTCTACAGAAAACTGGAGTATTATTATATTAATACAACAGCAACAACAATGCACAACTGCTTCAGTAGTTTCAAAGGGGAAATACCGTTATGAGCTTTCATAGCAAGACTTCACTGTGTTGTGTGAGGGCAGAGCAGGGGGCACACTATGGCTAAAGTCAGAGATAAACCTCAGTGAAATTATAAAGTGTGTAAACTTTAGTGCCATACTGTTGAACTGTCTCTGTGACTTATTTTAAGCAAATCTGCTGATTTATTCTGAATCTACATTCTACAGGACAACAGGTTTCAGTGAAAACCAGATCAAATGACCTCAAACACATTTAGGCATTCCTGTAAGTTTTTTCTTCTTACTTATTGTCCGAAACAAACGGATCTACAATAAACTAATGTCAGTATATGGGTCAGGCCAATTCAGTGGTTTAGCTCTACTCTGCAGGATACATTATGCTGGTCCAGCCGGTGGCTCTGGGATCTGGTAAAAGCTCAGCACAGCTGCCAGATGACCTGAAGACGGCCATATATCTACACCTCCCACAGTATGTGAGTGTGAATGTGCATCTCCTGAAGTGCAATCTCAATCCAGAACCTGGTTATTCCGATGATTATCCATGAAAGATGACATAAACACTGACATTTACCATATAAAATGGTATTATCATTATAAGCTGTTTGGGCTAGACTAGCTAAAATATAGGCGCAGGATTATAAAATAACTAGTGCAGTATTTGCTTTGCACTCACTCAAAATCACAGTCTGATCTGTGATTTTGAAATCTGTGCTATGAAATCCATTCCCCTTTAAAACGTGTGACCACAGGATTTCCCAATTACTTACTTATTTTGTCTCTGTTAATTCTATGCCACATTTTGTTAGCCCAAACACCCAACACACTCTATTCAAGCACCAGCGAGATGGATGAAAACCCAGCGGAGCCCCCTGTCTATTGCCATGAAAAGCAACAGAAGAGGGCAGCCAGACCCATTTACCTTCGTCAGCCTCAATAGCTTCAATAGTAGCTGAAGAGAAGAAGAGGGGGGTTGCAAAACGAATGAGAGAAGTGAGCAGAGGAGTTCATTTTGTCCCAGGAACAAGTCAATGAGCAGCAAAGGCAGCCAATGCCGACAACAAAGGTTAACGTCATCTCCACATTTTATGACACAGGACACATGGATGTTAGCAAAGAGGGGAGAGGAGGAGGAGGAAGAGGAGAGGGATGAGCCTTAGCTTTCTGATGAGTTCCAGATCTGTAAAAGGGAAGGTGACGCATGTTTGTGGCAGCGGTCGACCTCATGGAGAGGACTGCATCTTTGAGGTAACTCTGAAGAAGTCTGACAAAGGAATCAATGCCGTGATAGACAACAAATGAATACTGCCGGGACGCACACTGATAGCAGATACAAGACGATGAAGCTGGAAACATATTAGTTCTTTACTATACGGCAGATAAGAGCGCACGCGGAGGAGGGAGACAATGGAAAACAGGGATAAAAGTTGAAGATGTGTGATTGTGGGTTTTATGGCTGAGTCGTTAATGTAAAATCGATGCACATGGAGCAGCGTTACTGTTGTGTTGTGTGCAACATGAAGCAGCATCTGGAACTGCAGGATTAGCATCTTTTGATATGACATATCAAAAGTGCTGGCTTACTTTCGTGAAGTGTGTGTGGGGGGGGGGGGGATAAACCTTCGGCACATCAACCACTTACCAATTTGTTTTTATACGGTCATCCTCGAGATCATAAATTAACATACAGTACAACTGTGTAAATCAGCTTTACACAAAGACAGGGATGAGGCAGGAGGTGACGGCAAAGTGACAGCTACACAGTGCGGGAGACTACAGGACACACTGTCATGAGGATAAGAAAAAACTGACAGAAAGGCACGAGAGCAACGCACTGTAAACAGAATGGCTGATGGAGTCAACATTACAGTAGAAGCACACTGGCGTCTGCCTGAAGGAGGGGAGCAATGTGATTCTACCGATGTTGCAGCAGGAATCTCTGAACATCACTCTACCTTCACTGGGGTTCTCTTTAGTGTCAGCTGCTTCAAAACAAATACTCCTTCACTTCCGTGTGCAGTGGTCATCCTTGGGACCGCCACTGTTACGCAGGTCGTCAGCAGAAACACAATTCTCGTGTTTTCATGCACACAAACACTGCAGGGATACAGTTAATGGGCTAAGAGCTGAATACGGTCGATGGTGTTTGTGTCTGTGACTCGTTTTTATTTGCTTATGATTCAATGCACTCCCGATAAAAGAATGGAAAAGCACCGCTGAGAACATAATCCCACCTTCCTTAATTGAGATACGCGGAATTGCCAACTTTGTCCTCATCTTTGTCTTACTTTTTTGTGCATCGTGTGCAGCTGGACCAATGTTGCGTCACATGATTTGGAAAATCCATACGTCGAAGCTTAAACTGAGCGCTGTCGTCCTTTAAAGTGAAAACTATGCAACTGAAATAAAAAAATAACACGCTCTAAATGATAGAACAGAGAAGCTGAATTCATGAGGAATAACACACACTCTTGCTGCTTCAGCCTTTCTTGGTCTGGTATGACCAGCAGCTTCTAGTGGCTAATATTAGCACACTTCAGGTCAATATATATCGCTGCGTAACAGAAAATATGGATATGATTCGTGATTCTTGAGTATGCTAGAGTACACCCTGCTCTAACACATAGTGTAACATGCTCAAACTTTGATAGACACACCTATTCTTATAAAGATAAGAGATTTTGCTTTTTAACGTGAAAGCTACGGCTTGATGAAGGTGCTAGCTGATGTTGTGTGAGAACCTGTGAGAGGAGAGGGAAGTTGTCTGGATTTCTGCTTTATTTTGTGAATGAAAAGGCAGACAGCGACTGCCCCCCTTTCATTCACAGTTGGTTGTGTCAATTCCAATTCATCCTTTGAATCACAGAGAGTCCCGTCTCTGTCCTGACGGAGCACTGCTGAGATCCGCGACTAGCACTCGAATGGACAATAAAGTGACCATTTCTGTCAGGAGTCCAAGTTAATTTGAAGTGTTTGTAAAGGCGTTGCCAGAAAGCCTCTATTTCCCCGCCGCAGCAGCTTGTCAAACTCATTTAGGGAGTGTTTGGAATTCAACATAAGAGGGTGAACTGCACTCTAAACTTGTCTCACAAAAACGAAAAAAGAAAGAAATAAAACACAACAGAATACTTGCACAACCGATTATACCTGCAGTTTCTAGGGAGAAAGGAGAAAGAAAAAGATACAGGTAATATTTGAGATAAAACCAGTGGAATACAGAGAGAGACGGGGACGGGAAGACAGGGTATTAATGCAAGACATCAGGAGGGAGACACATTAGAGAAGACAAGGGGGCAAAGAAAATCTGCTGAATGCATCTGGCCTTGTTTGGGAGGAGGGGGCTCTGTCTGCAGGAAATATAACTTGATATTTCATAGGACGTAATCCAGGAAAAATCACAACATTGAACTTTATGTAAGTTGAAAAAAAAAGAGCAGCTGTTACTGCTTAGTAGTTGTTTAACATACAGTACAGAAAGGATGCTGACTGAAGCCGCCAGAAGCATTTAACTACACTTACAGTGTTACTTTGAGGCAGCGCTTTGAAATTCCAGGAGCATCACGGAGGGAAAAGGGAAGGAGTCTGTGTATACAGTATCCCCTAAACACTGAGCTAGCACTTTATTCGGGGCATTGCCGCGTAAGGGGAATTTATGTGTGTGCGGGAGTCCGTTCTGGGGGCCAGAGCTGGGGGTCTCGGGGTACTTGGTGACAGTCTTACCATTCTGCAGCTTTTCCTTGCCACCGGACAGCACTCCGCTTGGTAGCATGCCTGTCGGGGTCAGTCCCTTCAGCGTCAGCACGCTCTCACTCTCCTCTCTGAAACACAGGTTTACACACATTATTTACTCGGAATCACTTCCTTGAAGCTTACTTTATTGCAAAACGATCACAAACAAGTGTTTAAGATAGTCTAACACCTCAGACGTAACTGCTAATTCCCACAAAATAATGCCAGATAATATAAGCTTGCACTCAATTTCAGTGTACAGTAGTGTTTTTTTTGGCCAGTGGACATCATGAGGAGCAGGAGGAGGAGACAACACTGGTCTTAAGGGTTTGTGATTGTTGCCTCGGTCACCTTTGGTGCCAAGGCTTTAACACAGCCCGCCAGAACACACTTTTCCACGGCTGTGGAAGATACAGAACATGAAGGGTTTGTACAGCAGACAGGGCTTTTCCACCACTTGTTCAGGTGCTTGACGCATGCCCCAGGGACATACTTCCCTAAATGAATCATCTCCTACGGGCCCTCGTCACACTACCCATAACAAGCCGCTCTGTTGAGAGGCTCCTTTCAACTGTCGGTAGGGCATCCGTGACGGCACAGACTGAACTCTTTGTCTCTGCTCTCCTTTAAAAGAGAAGCGGCTGAATTGCTAATTTACAATTTCAGACTGTAGCAGCATATTGCCTATTTCAATATAACTGTTTATTGGGTGTAGTTTTTGGCTTTTATGCTGATGTTGCATATGTGTGAGCCAGGTCTGTCACTACAAATGACACCTTTCACACAGTCATTTGACCTGTTCACCTAAAAATATCGAGTAGTGCAGCTTTAAATAGTCAGTTCCATCTCCTCTAATGGAGCAGTACCAAAGCAGACAATGTTAGAACATACGGAACACAGGGGAGTTCTTTCACGTTGGCTCACCTGAGCACAGAAAATACCCTGGCCATCTTGCCAATGGCGCGGATCTTGTTGCGGATGACCTCCTTACGGGCAGAAGCTGTGGCACCTGGAGGGGTCAGAGGTCAGACGGTGTCATACAAACGGCGAGTCGTGCATACCATGTGCTGTGGACGTGCAGTCTAGACACCGTCTGTGTTCTGCGTGTTTGTTTCAGTCTCTAAATGGATCTATTCTTGAAGTCTCCTAAAACTAGATGGAGTGAGCCTTTTGGTCTATTAGTTTTACCAAGAAGTGCATCAGATGAACACAATGCAAACACAATGTGGTTACTGAAGCCCACACCTCAGATCATACGAAACAGTTTGAATACATCCATATTCTCAGCATTCAGTGCGTTCATGCTGCCTCTCTGTACAGCAGTCTTCACTTGAAGTCCCTTTAACTGCTACATACCATTCTTCCCAGGTACTACTCAAACATCTGAAACCCTGTTACATCATGTGTTAACGGCCTAGTCCCTGTCCAAACATGTCTTTTCAGCACGTTCGATGAGCGCACTCTATATGAATTTTCCTATGCCGTGTTTTGGTTGTGGAGACTCAAACGGGGTTTCTCCTGGACTGGAAAACAAAACTTTGTTTAAGGGGACCGTTCTGCAGAATAACAGTTTCAAGGCTCAAGGGAGCCAGCTCGGAAAATGCATGAGTATGAAGGGTGGAAATGGAGCTGATGTGTGGCGAAAGGCTGGGGAAAGGAAAGAGCTGACAGCCTGATGTCTAGTTTAAGACTCTTCCTCTCATCCATGGTTGAACAAACCACTATTACTTTAAAATATGCTTCTCCGCAGGCTTGATGTAGTAGCCCTGCTTTCTTTTAATGTGTGCAGCAAATGCACTGATTTGCCGAATGAGAATCACCTTTAAAAGTGTCTCGTTCAGCTGTCAGATTTGGCCTCAGCTGAAGCAGGAGCATGTTAGTGTAACTGTTGCGTGGAAAACAATTAAAACAACATCAACAGAAAGACTCAGTAGTAGCGTTAGAAGGTGCTTTAAACAGAGGCGTTAGTGACAGGTTTCTGAAATGCAGAGAGCAAGCACTGGCCAAAGGTCTATCTACCTCTGCAAACACCATTGTGGCTCATGTTTGTACCTTTTTTGGGGGGATATATTAGCTGTCCTTCTCATGAAACACCCCCAGAAGAGAAGACAAGAGAAAGGACAGAGAGATCAGTGGATGGCTGTAGAATGAAAGAGGAGGCGGACGGCGAAATAAGAGGCAAGAAAGCACGACAAGTGTAAAGAAAAGCGATGCCTTGAACACAAAACTCTGGAAAACATAGAAAAGAGAAATTAGATGAGGTAAACCGAGGCAGTGA